>NC_134122.1:13010000-13330000 GCF_040939455.1 Microcebus murinus | reverse complement strand
AGGCACTCAATAAGTGGCAACCATGTGAAAATGCTTGTCATTCCTGGTGTTAGGTGAGTTCCAGTCTCCAGACAGTTGGCGCACACACACACACTGGCAAAGTGGATGGAGAGAACGGGAGAGGAAGTCTCTTCCAATCAGAAGCCTCGCTGAGGAGGATACATGAGTTGTAAGCCCCTCATTGGCTGTTTGAGACAGGGAGTCTTCTACCTAATCGCCTCCTTCCCTCAGCTCCAACCTTGACTACTTTTCTGTACTCACTAAGCATGCACCACCCAGTGTTTAGGTGACACCTTATTAAACAAGGTTTGCCTGCAACCAGGCAAGCCACAGTGAAGTCAGGAATAAGATATAGCTTCCTGCACCACCTAATTGGATTACAAGGATCATAAAAGTACAGTGTTGACTATGAAATGTGCAGGGGATTATTCAGTAATGACTTTCTTCTGTCGTCCTTCACTAATCCTGCCAGTTGGGAATGGCTTTGGATTAGGAGAGGATCCCACTGGAAGGAGCTGTCTTTCGTGTTTACTGTTGGGCTTCCCTGGGCGTTGGGGGAGCAGGGTGGTTGTAGATCATTTGTTGGCCAGTGATGACAGCTGCCATGTCTAAGCCGGAGACTCTAATCCTCATCACTGGTCTGGATCCAGATACCCAAGAGTCAGTGGACATTTCTACCTTGGGGTCCCACAGGCATCCGAGGGTGTTAAAAAGAACCCACCAACTCTCTGCCTCCAAATTCTCCTGAACTTACTTTCTTGGTGAATAATACCACCATCCTCTAAGTTGCCCAAACCAGAAACCAAGGAGTCTCTATGTTACTTCCCTCTTAAATTCACAAGGTCACTATCAATTCTAACTCCCAAACATCTCTTGTACCCATTGCCTTCTCCCCAACATCCTGCTCTCTGCGTTAGGCCTTTATGGTCTCTCTCTCACAGTGTTACAGCCACTTGCCAACTTTCTCCCGCCTCTATTTCTTCCCTTTTCGGTCTTTTCTTTAAAAAGGGGGTAGGGAGGGAGGCTTCCAGAGTGAGCTTTAAAAAAATGTCCTTCTGCTCATGTCACTCCCCTGATTAAAACCCTTCCACCACAAAACCAGGAAATACATTGCAGCTTCAGTATTTTCTACCTTCCTGGGCCCAATCAGGCATTGCTAATCAATCACTGCACTGTTGCCTGCAGAGCAGGATTTGGCCTGAGCTTTGCTATGAATTTGTTTGGTTGATAAGAGAGATGAGAACTACTCGACATCTCAGAATCCTTCCTCATCTGGTTTCTGCCTACCTGCCTTGCTCTTGTTTCTCTCCCCTATAGTGGAGACTATAGAATTCACATCCCAGCAGTCCTGAGCTCCGCGTAATTCTGAGTGACTCATACCACCATGCTTTTGGACATGCTGTTTCCTCTGCCTAGAATGCCCTTCCTCACGTGTCTGCCTGGGAAACTCTTACTTCACTCAAATTTCATCTTCTCTGTGAAGCCCTAAGATTTGGGTGTTTTTCTTTAAGGCCCTGTGCACAGGCCTTCATCTTAGGATGTGTCACCTTGCACTGAAGGTGTTGGTTTGCATGCCTTACTGGGACAGGGACAAGGCTTATGCATGTTGCATCCATAGTACCTACCACGACTTCACTGTGCTCAGTGGCTGCTTATAGCGAATGAGTGATTGAATAAATAGCGTCTATGTCTTAGGAACGCTTATTGCATGCCAGACACCAAGCTAAGCTCTCTGCCTACATCATTGTACTCCATCCTCGCAGTAGCTCTGAAAGGCAGGCATGGTTTTCTTTTTCCGTTTCACGTGTGCTGAAACTGAGGATCAGAGCCATGAAGTCCTTTTGCTCAAGGCCGGGCGGGTGGACCCAGGTCTGTCTAAACTCGTGTCCCCCCAGGGGCATTTGGCTATATCTGAAGACACTTTCGATTGTCACAACTGAAGGAAGGGCGGGTGCTTCTGACATCTAGTGGGTCGAGTCCAGAGGCACCGCTGGACATCCTGCAATGCACAGGACGCCTTGCCCCCACCTTCAGCAGAGAATGATCCAGCTCATGGCGCCAGGGTGCCCTAGTGCCAAGGGTGAGAAACCTAAACCTTTGTACGTAACTGTGGCCTTGAATGTCTCCCTGTGGCGTGTGGCTTTTTAACTGCTCATGGTGTTGCCATTGGTTTTCATTGCGCAGGATCACAAGCTGCACAAATGCAGTCACAAGGAGCTGCCCCCTCCCTTTGGTCACATGAGGATGGGCTTTGAGGGTGCGGACATGCGTCCAGGGTGCCTTTTATAAATCTTGGGATTTTGCCACGAAGCCATGACAATCCCCAAACAGGCCAGATCTCAGTGCAAGCCATCTCCCCCGTCTGTCCGTCCCCGAGGGGTCCCCCCAAATCCCACTATCTTATGCAGATTTCCGGCAGCTGAAATGCGTCTATGCAGATTGCTTTTTTTCTTTTTGCAGATGTTCTTAAGAGTAAGGTAAATATGTAATTTAAAAAAAAAAAACAAAATCCAGAGAACTCATGATCGGAATCCGCTGCAGCCACATGAAGTCGACAGAGGGTTAACAGCACCCAATTTATTTTCATCAAAAAATTTGAACTTTGGTCCTGGAATGCAACTTAGCTGCGATTCTACATTATTTATTATTCATGGGGCATTGTAACTTACCACAGTCTCTGAGTAATCTTTTTAAGCCTGCCAAAGGAACCGGTGTTAATTGCTTACACTGGAACATATTTGCTGTTGCAAATGTCACACCATAATTATATCCCATTTCACTGTCTGACAAGTAATATACTAAAAGAAAATTGGGTTGTTTTTTTTTTTTTCCTCCTTCTACTTCTTCTTCTTCTTCTTGTGATGTGTAAAACTATTCCTGGAACCCTTCAGGCAGCACACAAGGTTCTGGACTCGTCAAGAAATTAGTTAGAGAACGTTCTGGGTTGGCCGATGATAACGCACACAAGCAGCGTCTGCTCGGTGGCCCTGGCGAGCTGGGTGGTCACGCAGAGCTCACACTCCACCGGGCCTGGCTTTGATTTATTTTTGCTCTGCTTCCGCCATCTTCAAACTTTTAATAGTTTTTGAATGAGGGGCCTGCACTTGAATGAGGGCCCCCCTCCTTTGTAGGGGGCCCTGCTGGTCCCAAATAAGGGAAAGGAGCCGGGGACGAACATAGTCCATGGAAACTGTGATTAAAGGGCAGGGGATAGTTGATGGTTGGGGAAACGATGAGGATTTCAGGGGTACAGACCAATTATAAATTAGAAAATGCGTGTGTGTTGTTGTTGTAAGAATCAGTGACTGGTGGTGAGCTCATGCAGGGCGAAAGGTCTTTCTGGAAGGCTAGTTACTATATTTGGTAGCCTGAGCTTCTCTTAACCCAGGGATTGGTCAAGCACAGCCCGCAAGCCAAATCCAGCCCACCACCTGTTTTGTAAGTCAAGTTTTCTTGGAGCACAGCCACACCCATGTGTTCTGGTCTTGTCTGTGGCTGCTTTCTCCCTGCAGTGGCAGAGTTGAATAGTTGCAGCAGAGAACCGTATGCCCTACAGAGCCTGAAATGTTTACTGTCTGGCCCCATGTCGAAAACATTTGCTGACCTCTGTCTTAAACCACAGGGAGAACTTCATCCACCTGGCTGCAGGAGAGACTGAAAAGTGCTGTCCCAGCCAGGCTGCCACTGTCCCCTCTCTAATTGTATATATAATAGAGGGGGGAATGGATTTTGACACACGGTTAGCTGTCTCTGCCACACCCATTTTACAGATTTGAAAGCGGAGGGGGCTTCAAGAGGTTGAACCATTGGCCCAAGGCCACTGAGCAAGTGAGTGACAGAGGCAGGACACAGACAGAGAGGCCTGCCTGACTCAAAAGCGTAAAGTACATGTTTTCTATATTGTAATAGCTTCGCTGCACCAAGTAACAGGCAAGTGTTGACTGAGTCGTCATCTTTTGCACAGGGTACTGGGATAAAACTGGGAAGAAAACAAGCTGATTCACGGATGATCTCGCACTGGAGGGGAGGTTAGGCGGGCACACGATGATCCTCAGGGAAGGCGCGTGCTGCTAAAGGTGCTTGTTAGGTCATCCACTTATTCGTTTAAGAAATGTTTAGAAAGTTTAGGCCAATAACTAAATGACTTCACCTTTGCCTGTCCCGGTGCCTCAGTTTCCCTCATGCACCTGACCAGTTGCTGATAGGATGTGATCAACAGTGAGAGGACATAGCCAACAGCTACTAGATGGCTAACATATGACATACCCTTTAACTACAATATACCAGTTAACCTTCCTTGGTATTTAATTTCCACTTTTCACCTGAGGAAGTTGAGGCTGAAAGGTTCTCCAAACTTCTCCACATAGAGAGGGTAGCAGGTGCCAGCTCTAGAATTTGAGTTCAAGCCTTTCTGCCTTCAGGAGCCCAGATATCGAATCACTGTATTACTCAGGGCAAGGTTAGCTGCTATAACGAATGAGTGCCTCTGCCACAGAGAGGTTCATGTCTCCATCCTCCACCGTTCAAAGTGGATGTTCCCGATTGAATCTCTGCCAAGTGGTGACTCAGGGATCCAGGTCCCTTCCATCCGTACCTCCACCGTTTTCAACACACGGTCACCAACCTCTTTTGCACCCAGACTGTGGAGGGAGGAAAAAAGCATGCAAGGAGGTGTCCGTGGGTCAAGCCTCGAAGTTGTGCAGGTCACTTACGATTCCGGTGTATTGGTTAAAGCCCGGCCACTTGGCCAGGCCTCACTGCAAAGGATGCAGGGAAGTAGGTTCTAGCAAGTGCCGTGGAGGAAGCATGGGTGTGATGAAGAGCTCACTTTACCGCTCTGCCCAGACTTGCTTCTTCTCCCCTTCGGGCTATTTCCAGCAAGCCCGAGCCGCCTGGCCCCTTTGAAGTACACGTGACCACGTGGCTCTCTTCCGGCAGAAGGGTCACCTTCCCGGGCGCTGGGAACCCATCTCCGGGAAGCATTCCTCTGTGAACGTGGCTGTGCGTCTGACGGGGATGCGGGCACAGGGGGAGGCAAGGTTAGTGATTTAGTTGTCATCGGCTGACAGGTTAGTCTTAGAATATGTTCCCTGCAATTCAAGGCTCGCGCGCGAGAGACGGAGAGAGGCACTTAACAAATGTCAGCCTTTCTTATTTTTTTTTTTTTCCTGGCACAGCTGCCTCACGCTGACCCTGAAGCATTTGTAGAGAGTCTCTGTGAGATTCCATCAGCGCCTCATCCCGGTCACCCTTGGTGTTCTTGCTTTGCCTTCCCAGCGGGATCTTAAGGTTCTTAATACCTTTAAGGCAGGAAGGAGCGGTAGCTCTGGAATCAGATGCACCCGGGTTCAAATCCCAGTTCTGTCACTGGCTGTGTAATCTTGGTCAGGTTACTTAACTTCTCTCAGTCTCGACACCTTCCTCCTCTGTAAAATTACGATGGCACCTTCCTCCCAGTGTTTGAGAATTAACTGGGGGGAAAAATATGCAGCCAACCAACTGAAACACTCTAGACCCCATACGCGGCATACAGTAAGAGCGTTACAAAGTGCTAGCTTTTATCGATATTGTATCTCTGGCAGGCTGGACGTACACATTGTTTCTTAGGTCAGCATCTTTAGCAGAGTCCTGCTTTTTTCCAATCGATCAGCTTCCCGTAGCTTTATTGACCAGAGGACTGGGTTCTGTCAGTACTGGAAAGGGGCGATGGCCGGTGGACAGAGACAGGGACCCCAAAGCAGTATGTCAGGGGGATAGTGTGGGGTGGACGTGATGATTATCCACATCGTGGTAGGGAAGTGACTGTGCAACCGCGAAGCCACACGGCAGGAGGCAAGGCACAGGGACGTCTGGATCATCCGGCCAGCTACTGCTTGAGTGCCCACTGTATGCCAGGGGACAGGGAGCCAAAGGAAAGCCAGTCCTCGCATTTTCACATACCTTCAATGCCACGCAATCTGTTGCTTTCGAGAAAAGGAAATAAACAAGCAAAGGCACATTTCCTGCCCAGGGTGAGATTTCAGTCATAGCTGGAGAAACAAGCAAATGATTGTTATCTGCCCAGGCAAACGGGCATGGGAAGAGCATCACAAGTCAACACAGACATTGGCCCGAGTCCCCTAAATGCATGCAGACTGCTTCCAACCCAGGCCACCCACTGCTCCTCCCAGGCGAGTTGTGTCCAAAGTGCCTGGGTGGCCTGGCCTGGGTGACAGTTTGCTCAACTTTCAGTTGTGCTCCTATTTTTTTTTTTTTAATGGCGGTTTCAACAAATTCCACCCACTGATGCATTGTTTAACCAAATGTCATCTCTCTGCCTTTCTGATTTAAGTGTCATCTGTTAGGTTTACACGTTGGTACACCCATGAAATTAACACTACACGTGTTCCCGCTCGGAGCCGACTAAATCTAATTTAGTTTGTTTCCATTGTCAGTGGCCTTCCCAAGCTGCAGTAGTGCAGGTTCTGCCTACTCAAAAAGGCTTATCTTAACCCCATCCTGTCTGAAAACTCCTCCCTGTCCACTTTCCCCCTGGAGTTCTCTAGTCTGGTATCTATCCCGTGTTTCAGATGAGCTTTCTCTGCCCCCTCAAAAGTCCATTCTCAGCAGCCCCCCTGCTTAAATGAAGCTTCCAAGGCATGGTTGAGAATTCAGGGTCTCTTTGGTCTTTCAGGCTAAGAGGCTAATCAAGGAGTGATGGGAGGCGAATTGGGACGAGAGCTCCAAAAGCAATGTCGGGGGACTTGATTAAGACAGGTGCTGTGGCCGAGGGATAGTTACTCCCACGATGGCACTCTGATGGTGAAAGACAAGGCATAGCATTCATTCAGTCCACGTTTATTCAGAGACTTGCTAGGAGAGGGCCTGTGTCCCTCTGGTTCGGTGCACAAGCCCCGATGTGTCACCCGACAGCAGGCATTTCATAATTATTTCTTGGATAAGTCATAGGTTCATCCTGTGGGACACTGTCTTCCTCCTTCCACTCCCTCCCCCAGGGTGTGGCACACTCACAGGCATTTATAGTGACATAGCAAATGAACGAATGGATTTGTGCTGTCACCTGCTCAGGAGGCTTTTAAAAGTTTTTTTTTTTTTTTTTTACAATGGTCTTGCATTGTTCTCATGGAGGGGCTTAGCAGAGACGGCTGCCCTAGGCTGATGACTTCTGGTCACTCCTGGGAAGGAACATGACAAAGTGGCCTACAGTGTGTAGTAAGAGCAAACTTGAATGGGCTGGGGATACGAGCATGCAAGCATGGCCTAGTCGACCACGGCGGGGACGGGCGGTCGTATGGTTGCATAATGACAGTTTCCACCTGGGTGAGAAGTATGTTCCCTGCCGACGCAGCAGTCCTGTCTCTGAGGGCAGAACTGGGCCCTGTGGGTGAAGGCTCCGGGTGGGCGTATGTCGGAAACAGTGGCTCACAGTCAGTGCTGCTATATAAGGCACTGAGACTCCCGTCTTTGGAGGCATTCAAGAGAAAGCTTAACAGCCCTGAATCCTTTGCTCATTATGGTTTTGTCATTACACTACAGACATTCTGAAAATACATAAAAGCACCCAAGGAAAGTAAAAAGTCAAATGAAAGCCCTTCCCCACTCTCCCCTTTTTTTTTGATTCTTCAAAGTGAGACCCTTGCCCTCCTGGAGACCTTGACCCATGGTCTTCCTTCCATCTGCAGCAGCACTCTCTTTGCCTGGCTCCCTCTTCCTCTTGTTTCGGATCTCAGCTTCACCGTGGCTTCTTCAGAAAGGTCTAGGACTCAGTCTTTATTAGGTCCCCTGTCCTGATCTCTCTCCTCCACTGACAGTGGGTACTTTCCCTTCGTGGCGTCCAACACCTTTTGTAAAATACGTTTGTCCATTCCCCCTTCCCATCCTCACCGGCCTGTAAGCTCCTTGCAGACAAACTCAACATTGTTGTTTTGTTCGCTTGGGCATCTCCTGCGCCTGGCAGGGCGGCTGCTCCTGTGGGTGTTCTCTGAACATTCGAGAAGGGAGGGAGGAAAGGAAGGATGTCTGTGTTCATTGACAAGGAAAAGATGTCAGGGGTATATTGTTGGAAATAGAATGCGTATGACAAAGCAGAATGTATAGGATTGCATTTAATGTGAGTGTGTAAGACTATTTGGAAAAATGTTCACTGAAATGCTAACAGTGATGGTATTTGGACACTATAATATCTGGGGTTTTTTTTCTTCTATTTTCTTTTCGACTTTCTTCATACTGTTCTGTGTGCTTGAATTTTCTACAGTCTGTATTCTCTGCGTAGACAGAGAAATCAAAGAAACAGTCAAAAAGCACGTAAGGAGTGAAGCCAGACGGGGTTAGAAAGGAGCTTCTCCGTGGCTTGATCCCGGCATGCCTCGGTCTCCAGGTCTGTGTATGAAAGTGTCACCGTGAGGCTGAGCCCAGGTCACACCCAGGCAGGGATATGGATCTATTGAGATTCTAACTCACCCGAGACGCTCGCTGTTGCCCATGGCCACGAACCCTCTTGCGCGTGTGTTTGCACGTCCATTTCTTTCTTCAACAGGAATCTGTTGTGGGTCCCAGGTGCCCCTGACATTGTCACCAGGCATTGCCCTAGGCCCTGGGGAGGCCCAAATAAAGAAAACACCATCCCTGCCCTCTCGGAGCAAAACTGAACGCTGTATTGGGGTGGCGATCGCTGTCGCTGCTGTTGAAATAAACTGAAGAGCCCGTTAGCAGAGTGCTTGGCCGAGAGGACCACTACGCTTAGAGATTCACCCGGTGCTTGTATCTCGGGGGGCAGGATGACAGAGTATTCTGGAATCAAGTTGCCTGCACTCAAATCCCAGCTCCGTGACTTCCCAGCCGTTTGGCCGTGGGCAAATTATCTACTCTCCTTCTGTGCCTCAGCTTCCCCATCTGTAGAAGGGGAACAATCGCAGCACTCACCTCATAGGTTTGCTGCAAGGACTAGAGTGACCAGCAGAGAATAAACCCTGCACAGACGTGAGCTCTTGTGATTAATCCTGTCTGCATTATGTGACATGACAGCATTAACGTGACGAATGGGAAACAATTTGGGGAAATGTCCCTTTTTTAGAAGAAGGCACCTGCAGAACATATTTATGGTTTATGATCAGGAGGCAGCGTTAATGGCCCATAATGTGATTACTATGAGGATTTTTATTAGGAAAATTCCAACCAATTTGGCATTAATTAATGTACTGTTAACTTTAGAGTGTTACTCACTTAATCCTTGGAGAGTTGGAGAAAATAAACCTGTTGTCAAAACCCTTACCCTGAGAAGTAAATAAGAGTTGTTCCCTCCTCGAGAGGCTCCATTTGTAATAAAAATAGATGAGTCACTGCGTTTTTTTCCATGGCAGTATTTATTGAGCCTGCGAGTCCCTTCAAGAGAGGAGAAAGGAGGACAGAGATGAAAATGTCAAGCGACAGAGAGGCTCGTAGGAGAACTTGCAAACGGCAACCTCTGGGTCAGAAAGGCAGGGAGTGGGGGTGGAGCAGGCGTTCTCGACACACCGAGCCCAGACCATGGGGGGGGAGGGAGGGTGGCGGCTCCTTGGCCCTGCCTGTCCTCACTCCTCACGGTGAAGCAGTGCGTCTCACGTCCCCCCACCTGGGCACTTGAGGATGTGTCCTGCCCGCCTGCCGTCCGCTCCTCAACCATGGATAACAAGCCTGTTGTGAGGGCTTGCCACTCTCTTCCATTGCAGTTCTTAAAGGGGTGCCCAGCACTCCACATGGTGCCCCGCTGTCTTTCCCTGCCTGAGTCATGCCATGCCTCCCCTGGGCCGCTGGGTCCCAGCCGAGCTGGCCTTCCCTGATGTCCTCTTATCTGCCGTGCTCTCATTCACCACAGGGCCTTTGCATATGCTGTACTCACCCCTCTCAGTTAGTTAACTCCTCACTCAACCCATAGCCCAAGGGATGTATCTCTTGCCTCCTTGGGTAGTGCATCAGTGTGCTCAGGCTGCCATAAAAAATGCAGTAGCCCAGGTGGCTTAAGCAACAGATACGTGTTGCCTCACAGTTTTGGCAGCTGCAAGTCCGAGATCCAGGGTGCCAGCATGGCCGGGGCTCTGGTGAGGACTCTCTCCCCAGCTTGTAGACGGCCGCCTTCTCTCCGTGTCCTCACATGGCAAAGACAGAGCAGGCTCCCTGGGGTCTTGTCTTATAAGGGCACTAATCCCATTTCAGCCCAGGACTCCACCCTTACGACGTCATGGCACCTTAATCACCTCCTTGAAGTCCACATCTTCTCACAAGCGGGGGTTAGGGTTTCAACATGTGAACCGGGGGCGGGTAACACAATTCAGTCCACAGCAAGCAGTGTCTTTGGAAAGACAGGCTACTCCAGCACTGAGGAAGAGAAGCAGAGGCTTCAGGACGTTAAACTTTGCTGTGGCTTCACGTGAAGGTTGATTGGAGGAGTGTGGTGGAAAATGGGGTGGGAGAGGGGAGAAGAGAAAATGCAGTCACTTGCATGTCATTATTTAAGGCGATACTAGTGAAGGCCACCATTTTACTTACTTTCATGTATTGGTCCTGGACATATGTATGTGTTTATTTTCTGTCTTTTCAGGAGAGCCTGCTTCTCATAAGCAAAGGCTCTCGTGGCACGTGGGTGGCTCCATTACCCACTCCCAGAACAGTGCCTGCCCGGCACGTCTTAGCTACCTGTTCCAGTCTCTCCTGCTGGGCAACAAACCATCCCACACTCGGTGGCATAAAGCCACCACCATTGTCTTATGCTCATGGATTCTGTGGATCAGGAGTTTGGAAAGAGCACGTTGGAGACAGGGGAAGACGCAATGGCCCCATGTTCAGAGCTACTGCACGGTACCAGGCGCTTTCGTGAGCACACGATTCTGTGGATTCCTCCGAACTGGAATCTTTGGGAGGTTATGTGACTTGTCCAACCTCCCAGAATTAGAGAGGGGAGAGCCATGGTTTGACCCCAGCTCTGTCTGACTTCAAGGCTCAACTTCTTTCCACTGTGCCACGTTGCCGTTCTAGAGTGGCTGCCTGTGTTGACCAGAAATGGGTCGGCCATCTTGGCAGGAAACCTCCTGCCTCCCAGGGAGATGAGTGCTTCTCCAGCACTGCCCCTCCTGGTTTCCCCAGGGGCGTTGGGAAGTGTGAGGAGAGGTTGTTAAGGGGATTAGGGATGTCACATGTTCTATATAATGCATGGGACAGCTTGACTCAAAGAATTCTCTCACCCCCAATACCAGCAGTCCCTGTTGAAAAACGCTGCTAGAGAAGGAAGAAGAATGTGTGAAATATTAATATTTCAGATGTGCTGAAACCATCTGAAAGGGTGCTCAAATACAGTACGAGCTATTGTTTCCTTGCATGGTTCCAGCTTAGAGTTAAAAAGCCCCCATTGTAGTGTCTGGAAAGTAGAGATTTGAATCCTACTTGTACAGGTTGTTAGCCGGCCAGGTCAGGTACTTGGAGCCTTAATTTCCTTATCTGTGAAATGGGCATGGTGCGAACACCTCCCTCAAAGGTCTGCTGTGAGGAGTGAATGGGGCAGGGCCTGTTCTAGCAGGCTCAGGCCAGGGCCTGGCACACAGGAAGGAGCAGCGTGACTGTTGTCACAGTAGCTCTTTTATCCTCGATGCGCCAAGAAGGAGAAGGCAGCATCAGGGCGCTGGGTAAGAGCTCGCGGGCCGCGGCGCAGCGTTTCGCGGCTGGTGCGCGGCAGGCAGAGCGACTGGGACCCAGTGAATTGCGGCGGAACGTAGCATACGCCATCAATATCCATCCCACCAGCTTCCATTTATTGAGCAGTACATCATTAGAATATCCCAGGGCTCTCAACAATAAAATCAATAAGACGGCTCAGCCATGGGCTGTGGTTTAATAACTCCAGACTTGAATGGGGGGAAGAAGATCAGTGAGCAGGAAAATGTCCTGAGTGCTTGGTCGGGAGTGGAGGGGGACGTTGTCTCAGCGCGGGAGGGGAATAAGGAACGAGCTGGCCTCCCGTCTCTCGGGAAGCAGGTGGCTGGGGGCATGGGAGGCAGCGCCCAGCGACGGGTTTGGGCAAAACCCTCCGTCTCAAGAGATGAGGTTTTTTTTTTTTTGTTTTGTTTTTGTTTTTAAGGTGGTCGAAAAGAAAAGAAGGTATCCCAGACGTGGTTCTCAACCCGGACTGCACGTTGAAATCACTTGGGGAGCGTTTAAAAAAAAAAAAAAGACCAATACTGGCATCCCACGAACTAATTAAATTAGAATTTCTTGGGGTGGGGCCAGCACACGGGTTGTTTTTCTGAAAAAGATGTTCAGATGGTTCTACAGTGCCACCTAGGCCGGAGGTTTGCAAACAGAATCGCCTGGAGAGCTTGTGACAACAAGGATGTCTGGTCCCCCAGCCCGAGAGTGTCTGATTCAGAAGGTCTGGGCGTGAGGCGGAGATTTGCATTTCCAACATGTTCCCCGGTGTTGGGATGCTGCTGGCCGGAGTCCACGTTTAGAGGGCTTCTGTTCTAGAGCAGTGATTCTTGACCCCAAGCGTCTTTGCCCCTCCCCACTCCTCCAGGGCACATTTGTCAATGAATGGAGACATTTTTGGTTTTCTCGCAGGTGGCTGGGTGCTACTGGTACCTTGTGGGTAGAGGCCAGAGACGCTGCCAAACATCCCACGGTGCACAGGACAGCCCCCTCCACAGCGAGGAATTATCTGGCCCCAAATATCACTGGTGCCAAGGTCGAGAAACCCTACTATGGAGCCGACAGTGGTTTAGAAGCCACTCAAGAATGTGCCATGTTGGTTCCAAGTGAGCTTAGCATGGGAGCCGAAGGGAAGACGGGGGTGCTCAGGTTCTTGCTAGCCAAAGTGTGGCCCGTAGAGGACGGCATTTGAAATTAGAACAGTTTGAATCTTCCCCCCTTGTCCATCTCCTGGCTCTGTGTCTTTGGGCAAGTTCCTTACCCTCTCTGAGCCTGGGACAATTATCTGCAAATGGGAATAATCTTCCTGTGCAGCGTTATTATGAGAAGTAAACGGCCTGTGAAGGAACCTCACGAATGTTAGGTGCTCAGCAGAGAGGAGTGAACATCCAAAGGACAGTGTTTCTTAGCAGACCCGGTCTGCGTGTAGCAGGGAGTTGCCTGCCTAAGAACCCACCCAGGAAAACTCCCATCAAACCCTCCTGGGCCCCTGAAGTCAGCAGGGACCCTGAGCCGGGAAAATAAAATGTTTTCTGGACCTCTGAGTTCTTCTGTGATGTCTGGAGCTGCCTGAGCATCGCTTTGCACTTGGCCTTTACCCCCTCTCATTTGTTTAACAAACTCAGCACATCCTAGTTTGGAAGCAAGCTCATGGAGTCTAATTAATATTCCCCAAGCTTCCTTCACAATTCCGCCTTCACAATTCTGGCATATCCATGTTCCACCTGCCTTGTTATTCTTGTAACATTTTTACTGCAATAGACTCACCTTTATTTTTATGTCAGCAAATTTTATGTTAAAAGTAATTTTGCATCATGGCCATAAGTGGAAATCTTGCTGTCACTGCCCACGAGGTGACAGCAGCCACGCAAATGAATGGGTAAAATCAGAACGGTGGCATTCTGTGCTAGTGAAGCATGCCTGACGCTGGCCAGAGATGCCCAGTCCTGTGGACAGAACCCTTCTTGTCGGAAAAGGAAGTTCAGCAAGCGAATGCTGCTAAGGGTGTGTTTGCATAGGCCTCTGGTGGGCTGATCAGAAGGGTTGAATTGAGAAGGGACTTACAGTCCCACCCTGATTCAGTGCCATCTGATGTCCTGTGTGTGCACCACGTGCGTCTTCTCTGGGGGAGCTCTGACATCCCAGTAAGAACAGGAGCTCTGCAGTCAAGGCCGGGTCCTGGTCTACCACTTCCCAGCCGTGCAAACAGTTAGAAGTTTCAGTGCAAAGGCGAGGACTCCAGAGTCTCACCACCCGGGTTCAACACCTGGCTCCTCCATGATCAAGCCGTGTGGCCTTATTTTGCCTCGGTTATGGCTGTCCTTACAGCATCGCTTGACAGATGAGGAAACCGAGGCACAAGAGCCAAAGTGACCTGCTAATAGACAGTGGGTCCAGGGTACAGACCCAGGCCGAGACCCTGTGCAGAATAGCTGAGTTAGGAAGTACAAGATGGGTTCCTCAAAATAAAACATTAAATATAGTGACCTTACCATCCAGCAATTCCATTTCTGGGTACGTACTCCAAAGAATTGAAAGCAGTGACTGAACAGATATTTGCACACCATGTCCCTAGCAGCGTGGTTCATGATAGCCAACAGGAAGAAGCAACCCAAGTGTCTATTGGAGAATGAATAAGCAAAGTGTAGTATATTCATCCAATGGAATATTATTCACTCTAAAAAAAGGAATGAAATTTGGGCACAGGCTGTGACGTGGAGGAAACTGGAGGGTTCTACACTGAGTGATTGTATGAGTATACAAGGTCCCTAGAGTAGTCAGATTCATGGAGATAGAAAGTAGACTGGGGGCTGCCCGGAGCTGGGGAGGGGAGAATGGAGAGTCTTTGTGTGACGGGCGCAGAGTTTCAGTTTTGCAAGGTGGAAAGACTTCTGGAGGTGGGCGGTGGCGATGGCTGCACTGCAGCGTGGATGTCTTTATCGTTACTGAACTGTACACTGAAAAATGGTTAAAATCGTAAGTTTTATGTTATACAGGTTGAATATCCCTTTCCTGACAATTTGAAAACTGAAATGCTCCAAAACCAGAAACATTTTGGGCGCTAACATGATGCCACACATGGAAAATTCCACACCTAAGTACTCAACACAAACTTTGTTTCGTGCACAAAATTATTTCACATATGGTATCAAATTACTTTCGGGCTACTTGTATAAGGTGCATGTGAAACATAAAGGAATTTCGTGTCTAGACGTGGGTTTCATCTCTAAAAGATTTCATTATGTATATGCAGATATTCCAAAATAAAAAAAAAAAAATTCCAAAACGTGAAGCGCATCTGGTCCCAAGCATTTCGGATAAGGGGCACACAACCTGTATATCTTTCACCACGATTTTAAAAAAGAAGGGCAGGATGCTCAGTAGGGCCGTGGCAGGGAACTCAAAGAGGGCTTCCCCCAGGAAGGGTCATTTCTCCTGAGACCCGAAGGGTGATGGCCTGGCCAGCTGTATCCTTGGACCTGAGTTCCCTCAGCTCCCCTCTCTGGACTCCATGAGCCCCACTTCTCCTTAAGCAGGGCTGGAGGTGATGTCACAGGTTGGAGGGAGTCCTGGGCCCTAGGCTGGACCCTCCCAGGAAGGCTTGGTGCTGGGGAGCAAGGGTCCGCAGGCTGCCCCCAAACCCCAAGGGAACGGGGGACCCTGCCCCAGCCAACTTGCTGGATGGGTGGAGACAGTCACGTGCCACCGCTCAGGCCTGAGTCTCTCACTCCGGCCTCCCAGGGCCCCGCACGTGGATGCAGCTGTCTGGCCTGATCCGTCAGTCACAATCATTCTCGGAGGCCTCTGCCCCGAGCTCATCGCTCTGCCAGGCCCAGGGGCCAGGACAGGGAGAAGGGCATGACCTTGGCTCTCGGGGAACTAACTGACAGTGATCAAGGAAGCCACCCTAACTCTCGAGGGAGCACGGTCTTCCATGATGAGGTTCGAATACCAGACAATTCAGAAATTTCATCTCCCTCCCACATAAAGTACAGGTTTTGGAGTCCGGTAGAGCCAAGTGTTGGTCTCCATTCTGATGCCCATCAGAGAGGGCAACTTTTCATCTGCTGCCTCCCGGCCTCAGAATCCTCCACGGCGGGATGTGGGTTATAAACGTGGCACCTGCCTCCCGGGGCCTTGGGCTGACTAAATGAGATCACATACAGGCGGTGCTCAGGATATATAGTACATGCTTCGTACGTGTTTGGTGGTGTCACTAGTCTGGGAGTCCACGAAGCCGGGGTAGGGAGTTGACCTGCCCAGGGTCCCATGGCCGGTTCACAGCAGAAGCAGGATTTGAACACGGTTTGTGGCTTTGCATCCCAGGCTCTTGCAGCCACTTGCCTCTGCCTTTTCTAAACATATCGAGAGCAGGGAATTCTTTCTGGGCACCGGACAACTCCCGGGTTTCATCACCAAAAACCTGTTTTAAATTTTCCAAGTAGAAAAAAGGCATTTCCCACCCAAGCCTGACAAGGAAGCTGGAATGCATAAGGGTCTCTCCGGATAACAGGACTCCTGCTCCCCTGCGACGTGCATGCCGCTGCTGTGAAACTGTCCCCCATCTCCGATCACACATCACCCTGGGTCCCAGAGCGAGCAGGGACGGACTGCTCATCCCATTTTACAGATGGAGAACCAGCCATCAGAGAGGGACCGTGTCTTCCCGAAGTCCCTGTGGTGGAGGGCCACCTCTAGCCCCCAGCTCTGAATCCCGGCACCCGCGTCGTGCCGGGCAGCAGGGAACTGGTGGCACCCCAGCTGGGAGCTTCCTAACCCCCGCGCCATTTGCATACAACCTCGTTTCCACTTCTCTCTGTTCCCAAGACCCAACCAACCCTCTAATTTGGAAGCAAGTCAGAAAGTGCCCTTGGAGCGGCCGGAAGAGGCCCTTTCAGAGTATAAATAGAAGCGAGGGCTTTGTTGGTGGAATAACTATTCCAGTCGAGCAGCTCCTTTGCATTTGTTATTAATTGTGGTCTGGGCGAATGCTGCAGAGAGAAATTCCGGTCGTGGGTGTTTATTTGCAGGCAGCAGGTTCCAGCGTGTACATGGCCCTGGGAGCCGGTGCAGCCTCGGGGTGGAAATCTGGAGCTGGACCAGTTGTTGAAACCAAACTTGATCCTGATCACTGGGGATAAACAGTTTAATAAGAATGGTGATGATGATGGTCAGGTTTGTTGAGCATTTACTACAGGCCAGGCGCTGTGCTCAGTAATGCCCGTGAATACCCGTGTGAGAAAGCTTCTGTTTCTGGACATACCCATTTTACAAATGAGAAAACTAAGGCTTGGAGAGATTGCATATCCGGTCCAGGATCTGCCCGACCACAGGCTTCACTCTAAACCTCTGCACCTTGCATTCTCCTCCCAGATCATATCCCTGCAAGGCACCACGCCCATAATCGTCACCAATTATCACGACATTTGCACAGCGCATTGACGCTTGCAAAGCACCCTCACCTCTGCTATCTCTTTGGAGCCCGGGGGTTTGAGCAACAGGGTTGGCGTCGCACGGCTAGTTAGCGGTGGGGCCCTCCATGGCGCCCCCCCCCCCGCAACCTTCACACCTGCACTGCGAAAATGCACTTGGTATTCTCCCCCATAAAGCTGGCTTTTTAACATTCATCTGAAGTCAGCCTCTCCTGCTGCCTGTAATCACTCTGATTTTTCCACTTATTTTGTGTTTTGTGCCGTGGGAATCTGATTATATTGTTAAATTCATAGGTATATATATACACACACACACATATATATACACACACACACACACATATATATACACACACACACATATATATATATATGTGTGTGTATATATATACAGGAGCTAGGCAGTGTTTGAGTTTTGGTCTTTCACAGGGCTCCGTGTCCGTAAAGACCCACGCGGCTCTGGCCCCACGTCATTGCCATTTGTCCTGCCGCTGAAAGTCAGCTGACATTCGTCTAGGACCAGACTTTCCTCTTCATGAAATGGGGATAGTCTGATGGAGCGAAGTGACAATGGCAGTGCTCTGGGGTCACAGACTCATCCATTCTCAGCTCAGCCGCTTCTTCACGGGGACCTCTCTGAGCCTCTGCGTCCTCATCCTTACAATAGGGAGATAATAGCTCCCTTCTCACCGAGGTTCGGACGGAAGTAAATAAGATCGTGCACAGAAATCGCGTGCCACACAGCAGGCTGATCTTTCTCCCCCCTCCCACCCTCTCCTCCCCATCTCCATCTCTCCCCCTCTGTGTGTCTCCTTTCTTTTAGGTAGTTTTGTTCCTTCCCACCCACCCCATCCTCAAAATAGCTGTCCTCCAGAAGAACTCTGGGTTCTTTGTTCCCCACTTCTCTTTGCAGCTCCCCAGACTATCACGGTCTGACCCAAGGATGACTTTATATTTAAGCCGAGCAAGCTCTTTTGCTGGAGTGATTTCCTAGGACTCCCTCCCTTTCTCCAAAAGGAAAGCCTCCATGTCCCTGTCTGTCTGTTTGTAAATCCATGCAGCTTTCTAACACCCTGAAGAGAAATTGCAAGAGGCTTTTCTCAATGTCAACGTCCAAGTGCCTTTTAAAGGTCAGCGTGGAGTCTTCACACCAACCCTGTTTATCTCCCGACTCTTTGCTTCGTCAGAGGGAGGGTGGAAATAGCATGGCTAGTTTGGACTCAGCAATGCTTGGTGTCCCCTCCCACCCCTGTCCTGCCTCACTGTGTGACCTGGGAAACGTGCCGACCTCTCTGAGCCTCAGGGTATGATGCATTCTTCCCAGGGCCGAATAAGGACGGATGCAGAGCCCAGCGCATCCACAGCATACATACATGGCAGGTGCTCAGCAAACATCAGCTCCTCTGGGCCAGGGCAGCCACTCTTCTTCAGAACGCATTCGTTCATGCACTCACTCCACAACCGTGGCGGGAGACACTCATGGCTAGAGGCAAAAGCAAGGTTGATCCCGAAGGCCCCATAAGCCGTGAGTGGATGGATGATGGCATCTGGGATGGTGGGTTGCCGCCTGCTCTGCTCGATGGGTAGTTGGGTGGTTTGCTGTACGTTTGGATGGATGAGTGGTCGGATTTGGATGAACGGATGGATGGGCAAATGGACGGATGGTTGGTTGTAAAGATGTAGCCTTATTGATCACCTAGAGTCAGCCTCTCGTGCAATACAGAAATATACCTCCAGTACCTCTGGCAGTCCTTATATGCCTGCCTGCTTGCCTATAGTAACTAACTTTTACGATATTTCATTAGCAGCAAGCGTAACTGTTATAAACTTCTCCCTCCAAACTCTGGGTATGATAATGTAGTATATATTCGTGGTTATGGAATATGCTCTTTGGACTCAGACCTGGCTTGGATCTCAGCTTAGCTAATTAAAATGGTGCGACCTTGAACCGATCCCTTGAGCTCTCTAAGCTGTGGTTTCCACATTTGGAAAGTGGGGGCCATGGCACTGCCTCGCGGCATCGTTGTAGGGATTAAATGACATGACGAATGTCAAGGGCCGATCCATGCCCATGCTCAGTAAAAGGTATTGTCCTCGTACTGAGCCCAAACGTACAATCCCGTGACTTTGTTTTCCCAGCAAGAGCCAGATGTGTGCAGGATACTGTTCAAGTGTTGCGTGTTTGATGACAAGCCTGAAGCAGCCCCTCATCTCTTGGAGCTTATATTGTCGTGGAGCGTTCAGACGACGAACACAATTTTAGACAGTGTTAAATTGAAATAGGGCCAGGTGAAAGAGACCGAAAGATGTGGTGGGTGAGGGGCAGGAGGCCTTTGCTTGGACTGTCAACTAGTGACAGAACGTCGAGGCCATGCTGAGATCTGGGCGGAGGGCGTGACGGGCTGCAGGAACAGCCAGTGGAAGGGCCCGGGGCAGAAATGAGCTTGTTCAAGGAACAGAAAGAAGGCCAGGGTCGAGGCGGAGAGGGGGCCAGTCCGGGGCAGAGAGGTCTGAGGCGTCCGATCACGGAGGCTGTGCGGTGGATTTGGACACTACGCACGTTAATCTCGCCCTGTCCTCTGGCACAGCGTGGAGGGAGCCTTGTGCGCTGGGCAGCCGTGCAGCCTGCTCAGGACAGCTGACAGACCCCTGAGGTCCAGGCCACACAGGTGGCTCAGTTCTCAACTGTCCCCGTGGACGATCTGGGACCCCTGCCGCTACAAGCCTGACGATGTTCTGGGTCCCGTAAACCTAGAACCCGTAAGAAATCAGGTTAGACCCAAAGGAAGTCAGGCCAAGGAAAGCCAGGAGAATTCTAGCTGGAATTGTGATGACCCGAACCAGGAAGCTGTGTTTCTCCCCCGTGCCTTGCTCCGGGAGTATCTGCAAGGGCAAAAGAGAGGAGTCTTGGAGGCTGATTTCAGGATAAAAGATGCCTGGAACCAGTTATCCCGGCAAGTCTGGTGCAGGGTCTAGCTGCATATTATTTCTGGAAAATAATATGTGACGGTGGCTCATCTCCAGCCAGCCTGGGCGGCCCAGGGGCTGGACCCGCACCGCCACTCAGCAGTGCTGGTTTTCCTCCCAGGTGTTGGTTTTTCTCCCAGGCGGCCCTCCTTCCGTGGGACCAGAAAGGCTCTTAGAATCTTCCAGTCTTGTGTCAAACAGAAAGAGAACCTCTCTTATCTAGTAGTTACAGCGCAAGTCTGCAGTTCTTTTTGGCTAACTAGCTTGGTTGGGTCACATGTCCGTCACTGAACAATACTGTGGCCAGGGAGGGACGGTGTTCTGACGGGCCACACCTAAGCTGTGTGACCACCCTTGGAATAGATGTGGAGTTAGATTCTCCACATCCACTGGGCTGGAAGTGGAGGAGAAGGAGGTGATGCCTCAAAAGGTACCAGATGATAGCGTTTCAGTTCCGTAGATGAGTAAGTTCCAGAGATCTGCTGTTCGAGGTTGTGCTTGTAGGTGACAGTACTGTCCTGTGCGCTTACAGGTCGGTTTAGAGGGTAGATCTCGTGTTGTCTGTTCTTACCACAGCTCAAACAAACTAATATGTCAGAAGCTGTTAGGAGAAGAAGTGAGAATGGATTGTGGACCGGCAAAAACGGCACATGTATCTTGTATTTCCTAACTTAGAACGAACTGCTTCTTCCTCTGTGGTTTGAAGATACATTCTCATAGCTCTCACCCCCTCCTGCCTTCTGGATAGTTTAATATATGTTCGTATGTCTCCACTAGCCTTTTTAAGCTTTTGGGGAGTGGACGCTAAAAGCACCCCAGTGGCCCTTTTGTGCCCGGGCAGTATGAGGGCTTCTAGGACATGCTTGGTTATGTGTAATCAAGTTTCAGGGCCCAATATGACAGCCACACCTCATAAATAGTTCCAGAGAAAGCATCAGAGGGTGGGTATTGTGGCTCACACCTGTAATCCTTTGGGAGGCCGAGGTGGGAGGATCACTTAAGGCCAGTAGTTCAAGACCAGCCTCAGCAACATGGTGAGACCCTGTCGCTACAAAAAAATAGAAAAAATTAACTGGGCAAAGCAGCACATGCCTGTAGTCCCGCTCCTCGGGAGGCTGAGGCAGGAAGATTGCTTGAATTCAGGATTTGGAGGTTGCAGTGAGTTATGATGATGCCACCGCACTCTAGCCCAGGTGGCAGAGCAAGGCCCAATCTGAAAAGAAAAGAAAAAAAAACATCAGAGAAACATCCCACTCTCCAAAGGATGGCTCACCCTCACCTCTGTGGTCTCTCGGGTTTCCCCGCAGGCAAAGCCAACAAGAACGTCCAGTGGGACGAGGACTCTGTGGAATACATGCCAGCCAACCCGGTCAGAATCGCCTTCGTCCTGGTGGTCCACGGCCGTGCCTCTCGGCAGCTGCAGCGCATGTTCAAGGCCATCTACCACAAGGACCACTTCTACTACATCCACGTGGACAAGGTGAGGTGCCTGCTCTGATTGCCCCTCGCGAGGCGTCCTCCCAGGCCTATCTTTCCCTCTCCAACACCCTCCTCCTCCTCCATCCCTGCTCCAGTGCCTCCCTTTCAGAGAAGGTGCAGAAGATGCCCAGCTGCCTTTGCTGAGAGTGTGTGGTCTTGAGCTGCTGTGTGTGCATGTGCATGTGTGCATGTATGCATGTGTGTGCGTGCCTGTGTGTATATGTGTGTGTGCGTGCACGTGTGTGCGTGCGTGTGCGTGCATGTATGTATATGTGTGCATGCATGTTTGTATATGTGTGTATATGTGTGCGTGGATGTGTGTATATGTGTGCGTGTGTGTATATGCGTGTGCATGTATGTGTGCGTGTGTGTTTATGCGTGTGTGTGTGTGTGTGTGTGTGTGTTGGTTTCAAAGTTCCCAGCTGTGACATTCAACTTTCTCCATAAACACTGTTTTTCTCACCTCTTCGCTGCCCGGTGCCTTCTGCCTGGCACTCACGCGTACTCTGTGGGAATACCCACCCCAGAAGCTGGCACACTTTTTCTATAAAAGGCCAGAGAGTAAACGTTTTAGGTTTTGTTGACTGTACGCTGACTGTCGCAGCTACTCAGCACTGCCCTTATATACAAAAGCAGCCACAGAGGCCATGTCAACAAATGGGCGTGACTGTGTGCCTGTAAAACTTTATTAGCAAAACCTGCGGCAGCCTTGCTAACTCCTATGCTATCTTGTCCAGAGGTTTCTGTTGGTTGGCTGATGTGACACGATTATGTCTTTAGCCAAGAAGGCAAAGGGGATGTTTTATGCGAAAGGTCTGACCCAGAACAGAAACTCCACCCCAACATGCATACCAGGTTTAGGCAGAGCTCTGTTTCTTAGCTTGTTCTCCTCAGGCCACGGGAAGCTGTCATATATGAAAATGCAGAGTCCCAGGCAGCACCAGCCCAAGCCTAGGGAACCCTTAGTTCAGAGGTGGGTCCCGGGAATGTGCCTTTCCAACATCTAATGTAAAACTTTTAAAATCATACAAGTTTGAGTAGCAATGCAGAGAGACACCCTAGGCCAGAATCAGTTTCTCGGCAAAGTTCACTCTGCTCAGAAGTACTGTCGACTAGAAGAGAAGGGAGTGGGGGCATGTCTGGGTGTTTTCTGGGCTGCTGAATGTCACCCTTTCTCTCCCGGGCCAAGCGCTCTAATTACCTGCATCGGCAAGTGCTCCAGTTCGCCAGGCAGTACGGCAACGTCCGCGTCACCCCCTGGAGGATGGCCACCATCTGGGGGGGAGCCAGCCTCCTGTCCACCTACCTGCAGAGCATGCGGGACCTCCTGGAGATGACCGACTGGCCCTGGGACTTCTTCATCAACCTCAGTGCAGCCGACTACCCCATCAGGTAAGGCGCCCGGTGGCCCCAGGCAGCCCAGCGTGAGGTCCCGCTGCCCTTCATCGTAGCTGGGGAAACAGGAGGCAGAGGCGTCTGCTTCCTATCCAGAGATGCTTCTGCTTCCTTGAGATCCCTCAGAGAGCTCTTGCACAGTCTCCATAAGATCTCTCAGCATAGGATTCAGATTGGACCTGAGAATCATTTGTGCATTCATTCATTCATTCATTCATTCACTCATTCAACAGAGATTTATCGAGCGCGTTGTTTTCCTAGTTCTGTTCAAGGTTGTTCCAGTGCACTAAAGAGACTGAAACCCCTACCAGCGTGGGGCTTCCGTTCAAGTAGGGAGTCAGGCCAGGCACGGTGGCTCACACCTATAGTCCCAGCACTTTGGGAGGCTTAGGTGGGAGAATCACTGGAGGCCAGAAGTGCAAGACCAGCCTGGGCAACATAGCAAGACCCCATCTCTAAAATTAAAAAAAAAAGGGAAGGGAGACAAACAACAACCAAAAAAAGTACAATGGTGTGTTGTAAAAATAAAGCAAAGGGCAGAAGTAGGAGAGAGTTGTTATAACTGTTTTGACAAGGGTGGCCAGGAAGGTCCTCACAGATGAGACTAGAAGATGATGAAAGAGTGAGTCACTTTCTTTGCCTACGGAGAAACAAGAGACATAAGGTCAGAGAGTACACTGGGGCTGGGTCACGGAGATCCTAGAATTTGGCTGCTACTCCGAGCACGGTGGAAGCCACTGGCACGTTTTGAGCAGAGGAAGGACCATGTCTGGCTTCAGTGCTCAGCTGGAAGGGGGCACAGAGGAAGAAGGGAAGGCGCCTTGGTGACGGTGTGGGCAGCATCACAAACGGGCGTATTCACGGCGTGCGAGTCCCTTGGGCGTGTCTGTTTGGCCCTTTCCACAGTCTAACAAATGAGTCAGTTACCCACATTTTATAACTGGGAGCGTGCGTATGAAACGACAGATTTCTAGCTGCTTTGCAAGGCCCGCCCGCCTGGTCCTTTGCCTGCCCCATCACCCTGGTCTGGAGCTGGCGGCGTAGCCAGCGGCCCCGGGGTGGCAGGAAACACAAGCGGTGGCAGCCTTCACACACCACCGGGAAGGCCTGTCCCTTTGCGCGGACATTGAGTTTCAGCTCTTTAAAACAGACCATAGCAAAGAAAAGCCCCTAAAGATCCATCCTGTAAGAAAAATAAAAGAGAAAGAAACTGAACCCTGTTTCCCACGGGGAGGGCAGCCCTGACTGTGACTGTGTCATCGTCCTGATTTGTTGACAAGGGGAAAAAGGCAGTGGGTGGGGTGGAGGCGATGGCACAAGAGCGTTGGGGACAGCATTCCCAGGAGAGCTAGATGACGGCTTCTTTAAGAAGTAAACTTTTATTAGGGCTGTTTCCAGACGTGCGTAGGAATATCAAGAATAGCATGGTGAGCCCTTGTTTGGGTCAGTTCAGGACCAGTCTTGTATCCGGACATTCACCCTCTTCCCCCACCCCTGCTTTATTTTGAAACAAATCTAAGATGCCCTATAGTTATGTCTCATATGTATGTAAAAATAATATGTAGTCTTATATATATTGAAATATTTTAACATATATCTCAAAAAGATAAAGTCTCTCTCTTTTACCGTAACATCAATATGATGATTACACCAAAAATATTAACAGGCATTCCTTAATGTCATCAAATACCTAGGTGGCATATTCCCAAGAATTTGGGTTTGGGACGGAGGCATGGGAGGAAGGGCTCTCTGTAAAGCCAGAAATGGCTTCCTTCTCCTTCACAGCATGGTCTTTGGCGCCTGACGTCAGCCCCGGGCTCAGGGGCATCCCGTCCTCTGCTGAGAGACCCTGGACCCTGTGGTGGGGCAGGGAGGGGCAATCTCTGGTCAGTTTGGACAAGATACGACTGACGCCCTTGAACCTGAGGAAAAATGTCGGATGCTAGAAAGACACCTGTTTTCTTTTGTTCATAGGAGAGCAGGGATAAAAGGGATTGGTTATAGAACATTGCTGGCAGATTTTTATTAACGCTTACCATGATTTGTTCACTCATCCAACAAACATTTATTGAGCAACTACTGTACTGTGTACCAAATAGTGCATTTCATGAACAAAAGCAATGCAGCTGCTTCTACCTCTCCCCTGCTCGGGGAGCACGTATCGGAGTTGAGAGGATGCAATTAGATAATCGTGCAAGAGAGCCAGCATGCAGGAAGTGAGAGGGCTATAAATAAAGGAAGGTGTGGGAGTGGAGAAAAACAGGAGGGGCATGGGCGGGGATCAGAAAGGCCTCTGAATATTCTGTTTTGAGACCTGAAAGAAAGAAGGGACCCATTTGCAGGGAAAGCCAGAAAGAGAAGATCATTCTAGATCAGGGTTTACCAGCCATGGCACTATTGATATTTGGGGATAGATATCTCCTGGCTGTGGGCCATTCTCCCATGCGTTGTGGGATGTTTAGCAGCATCTCTGGCCTCTGCCCACCAGGTGCCAGGGCACCCCCTGTCATCCACTTGTGCCAGCCACAAATGTCACCAGACACTGCCCGATGTTCCCCTGGGGGCCAAAATCGCCTCTATGTGAGAATTGCCATTCCTCATAGAGGGACCTGCGCAGTGTGGGTCAGAAATGAACATGTTGCGTTTGTGAAATTTTAAAAATGCACAGAGTATAATAAAAGCATGAGAGCAGGTGAGTTTAGACAAGTAGAGAGCGAGAAGAGGTTAGAACATTCTCACTCCATCGTCCTGGAAAGGGCTGACTTCAGAGACGTCCCCGCATGCCGAGCACAGCAGCTAACGTGGCAGGTGCTTCCTTCCATCCTCGCAGCAAACCTGTTTTACAGATGGGCACACTGAGGCCCAACGTCGTGGGATGAGTCCCTGGCAGAGCAGGGATTGGAACCAGTTCTGTGTGGTTCCAAAGTTGGTCTTCTGTCTGCTTGAAGTTGGCCTCTTGGGCTGTCGGCAGGCCCAGACCGGCGAGATGGCCCCGGGCTGCCCAGAAAGCACAGGAGGAAACAGTCCCGTGTCTTGAGCTTGTGGCTGGGTGGGGTAGTAGTTAGTCCCGCTTGCTGCAGGGAATGCCGAGGGGGAAGGTACTTGGAGGCCCCTTGTCCCCAAGTCTGAGGAGCTGTGCTCAAGGCTTCCACAGTCTTCCTTGTCTACACTCGCAGTGAGGGAGCCTCAGAGGCCATGTCAGCCCAGGTCAGGGGACAGTGCTGGGACAGAGACCTCTTGAGGCCAGGTAGCTGTGCCCATCAGCACCCCCGAGAGGCCCTGTGTTGTGTCGATTTGTAAGTCGAAGCCCCATACCTGTGGCCACTTAACCTGAAGAGGCCAGCTCTGCCCAGCGTCCAAGAGGCTGAGCGCACAGACTCCCTCAGACTGCTTAGGGTTCGAACCTCAGTGCCGCCACTTAGCTAGCCGTGCCACCAGGGCGGGCAGCAAATCCAGTCTCTGTGAAATTGGAGCATAATAATAGAACCCAGCAGCCTGTCGGGCACTTGGAAGGTGCTCAGTAAGTGTCAGCTGTTTATGTCTAAGCTGCAGCCCAGGTTGCATCTCATGTCTCAGAAATCCCTTCTTAGACCGTGTGCCCAAGCTATTTTGGGGTTCAGGGAAGGGAGTCATCTGTACCCAGCGGTTTTTGTCTTGATGCTCCGGTTCACTCCGTCTCTCCCTCTCCCTCCTGCTCTCGTTTCCGTGGCGCCACCCCCTCCCCGGTTCTGCCCACCCTGGGTTGCCAGGCCCATGGCCACAGGCGCGTCATGCATCAAGCTCTGCTGGTTCCTCGTCCTGTTTGTTTCCATGAAGTCGCCCCGCACAAAACATATGAATTTTGCAGATGAGTGGTTTTATCCCGGGCATCTCTGATAGGTTTTCACTTCCCATCTGCCGCCCCATCTGGAGCTCCCCAAACCACGTCTGCTCCCGTCCCAGGAAGGATGAGCAAACTTAGGAGCCCGAGAGGCAGGAGTGCCCACATCGGGCGCGTCCAAAAGGCTCTGAAGAGTCGGGAGACACCCAACAGCAGAGCCAGCCCACGGTGGCGACTGGGAGCCGTTCTGTGGCTTGACGTCACCTCTCTGTGTCCCCTGCTGGGCCCCACCTGGGGGGGACCAGACCCTTCCTCTCTTCGATAGGAGAGACTTGCTGGTCCTCACTGGTCAGCAGCCTTGTTTAGGCCCTGGGCGCAAACAGCCTCGTTCCGGATTCCGTGCCGTCACCAACTGGCCGAGTGCATGGGCACACGTTGCTTCAACCTTCTGCGTCTCAGTTCTTCTACCCTGAAACAGGCAGACCATCAGTGGCTGTTTCCAACGGCTATGCGGAGGGTTGGATGACATACTGCGTGGCGAGGGGTCGGCACGGTGCCTGATACACAGAAAGTGCTCGGTGAGTGCAGGCTGTTACAGCAACGGAGTGCTGCGGGCGCCAGGGCTGGGACCCGGTCCTCACCTGAGCAGCTTCCCCTTTTGTCTTTGGTAGAGTTAAAAGAGTGGTACAATGTGTCTTGAACTCAAATCCCCGTCACAAGTGGGGAAAGCAGCGTTAAGATCGGAAACTGAATATTTTTCAAGAAAAATGGGGTAGAACCAACTCATCTGTGGACGTGAAGAATATTCCTGCATTTGGCCTGTGCGAGCTGAGTGTGTTTAAAGACCCCAGGCCTTCCCGCTCTGCTGTCGGCATGACTTCCTCGCCCCTCTGGGCTCTGCTTGGAGCCGGCTGTGTACCCAGGACGTGGATGAAAGTGAATCCTCAAAAGCCATGATGGTTTTACTTAATACATTTTGTTTAGCAAGGCAGGGAACTACGCCCAGCGTATCTCAGATTGGCCCCAGGAAGGGTTAAAAACCAAAGCGTTTTGTCTTACTGTTTGGCTTGGGCTAGTAGTAAGAGACCTCACACTGCCTGTCCTTTCCTAAGGCCCCGTGTCTTGGGGCGAGTCGGATGTAAGGACAGGAGGGTCGACTGGGTCCAGAGCCCCTCCCAGAGCTGATGTTGGTCTGTGGTGTGTACAAACGTGCGTGCACATGTGGGCTGGCGTGTGTGTACAGGAGCTCCTGGGCAGGGGAACCTGTGTACGTTTTTCAAGATGAACCCACAGTCTACTACTTCTGCCTTTTGGGGATCCACGGCAACAAAGTCTAACCCAGCGGGGCCCACCACGTGGACGTTTAAGTCACGTTACTACAGGCCCAAGCGTCTGTCTGGAGATACTGCCAGGGCTGCAGGCTGGGGCACCGGTTTGTTCCGTGGCGCTTGGGCAGGAAACATCACAGACAGGAAGCAGGTGGCCGGGGCTCTCCCAAACACCAGCGATTTTATGGGACCGATCAAGCAAGACTAACCCCCAAACAGTGAAAACACTTAAACTGCGCACCTACTGTGTGCCAGGCCCTCTGCTGGGGCCTTTAACACATATTTTGTCTCAGTCTTCTTTCCCCAAAACACAATCTCTACTAGATAAGTAAGTTGAACGAAATTAGTATGAAAACAGAACAGAGGAAACTTTGTACGGAAGTCAAACCCTTAATACATTCAGCACAGATCCTAATAACCCTAGAGTTTGAAATGAAATGAACTAACGTGCATGCCAGGCATCTGTGCACGGTCACTCCTGGACTCCTCATTTCATTAGTCTGCTCGGTGGTTCCTGAATGGGTCAAGGAATTGCAGTTGTTAATTGCAAACAGCAACCACAGAAAACACATATGCAGCACTTGGGACATTCCTGGCGTTATTCTAAGTGCTTCACGTAGTCCTGGTGGCAACTCTGTGAAGTATCCCCATCATTCAGGGGAGGAAACTGAGATACAGAGATGTTAAGAAACTTGACCCCAAGGGCACAGCCAGCAGCAAGTGGCAGAACTAGGGTCTTTTTTAAAAAAATTGAGGTGAAATTCATATAACACAAAATTAACTCTTCTAAAGTGTTCAGTTCAGTGGCGTTCAGTAATTCACAATGTTGTACAACTATCACCGTGAATCTAAAATGTTTCATCATCTCAAAAGAGAACCCTGTACCCATTGAGCAGTCACTCCTCATTTACCTCTCCCCAGACGCGAATCCGCTATCTGTGTCTGTGGATTTTCCTCTTCTGCACATTTTATATAAATGAAGGTCTGTAGTATGTGACATTTGGTGACTGGCTTCTTTCACTTAGTGCATTATATTTGAGGTTCATCCACATCGTAGCTTGTAGCGGTACTTGATTCCTTTTCGTGGCTGGCTAATATTCTATTGTGTGGATATACAGTACTACAGTTTATCCGTTCTTCAGTTGATAGAACCAGGATCCTTAAGGACTCTCCAAAGCCTCTGTCTCCTGGCTGGGCTGGATTTGTGCCACGTGCCTGCATTGAGGATTTCGTCTGGTTTAGGAGCTGCAGTTTCATCCTTTGGGACTTTGCCTGGTGCTGGGACTTGAGGACCCTTGTTAGTCGAGCCCTGATGATGTCTGGGCGTGGCAGGGTGCAGATCTGAGCACATTGCCTGGTAACCTTGACCATTCGCCCTGGCTCTTCTCTGCCTATGTCTAGCCCCTGGGCCTCAGCTCAGTAGGAAGACCATTCCCCGTGATTCTCATTGGATGAGGCCAGTTCAGGGTTGAAGATGAAAACATGGGTGAAGAGGGTGTGAGGCCTGAGCTTCCCTTTTCCTTTCTTCCTTCTTTCACCACCCAGGCCGCTCCCGACAGCAGCTTGGGGGGGTGCCTTGGGCCCATGAGGCCAGCTAAAGATAGCTGTCTTCTGCTCCCATGGACAAGTTCAGGAGATAGGGCTCCTTCTGACTGCACCCATTCACTCAACAAATCCTTACTGAGCACCTACTATGTGCCAGAGACTGTGCTGAGCTCCAGGCATCCAACAGTGAGGAAGTGCATGTCCAGTTCTGTGCTCATCATAGCGGGCAAGGGTGCAGACTTGGAGCCAGACCACATGATCTGGCTATTTACTAGCTGCATGAACTTAGACTTGGGAGAATCCCTTAATGTCTCTGTGTCTTAGTTTCTACATCTGTAACATGGGAATAATAATACCACCATCCCGTATAGTTGCTTAGAGGGTTAAGGGAGTCCATATATGTAAAGTGCTTGGCACATAATGAGGGCTGTCTGTGTGTTAGCCCTTGTTATTAACGGGGGGGAGACAGACGCTAACCAAAATAATCACGTGAGTGGACGTGTTACAAAGTGAGGCAGGTGTCCCGAAGGAAGGGAATGAGGGGTCTGTGAGAACTTAGTAAGTGAGTCTCACCTGGACTGGGGGCCTGGGCGGCTTCCCTGAGGAGGCAGCCTGTGAACTGAGACATTGTATGCTGGGCAGGGGTCACCCAGCCTGAGGGGGTCCCAGGAAAGCACTGCAGGGAGAGGGGGTGGCATGGGCAAAGGCCCAGCGGCAGGCGGGACCCTGGCGTGTCTGAGGAGCTGAAAGAAGGCTACTGTGGCTGAAGCGCAAAGAGCAAGGGGCTTGCGACCCTGCGCACGAGGGAGGTCGGGGCCAGCCCGTGCAGGGACTTGAGATCACCTACTGGGTCAGAGCCACGCCCACGGAGCCCCTCCTCCCCACCTCCAGGCAGAAGCAGGTGCGCTGGAAGCCACTCCCAGCTTCCTGAGCTCAAGCAGCCCGTTAGCATTGAGGTCACACAGAGCCAGGCAGCCGCCTTCTGTTTGGGGGCCAGGACGGCACACCTGCAGAGAACAGCCGCGTGCGGGAGACTCACAGGGCATTTCATCGGGGCTGCACCCGCCAACCCACAAACCCAGTGGCCTCAAGCACAGGTCTTAGGGGACCGGGTCGGGGGAGAGCGGCTGCAGAAGGGCCCAGAAGGGCGCAGCCTAGGATCAGGGGAAAAATGCAGGGGGAATGAATGGGACAGAGAACGTGGGTAGAGACCCCTCTTTGTTGCTTGTTCTTTGTTTTTTAAACTGTAATAAAATACAACATAAAATGACCATCTTAACCATTTTTAAGTGTACAGTTCAGTGGCATTAAGCACATTCGCATGGTCACGCAGCCGTCACCGCCACCCGTCTCCGGCACTCTTTTCATCTTGTGAAACTGAGATACACACCCCCTAAACAACAACCGTCCCCTCCTGCCCCAGCCCCTGGTACCCACCATTCTACTCTCTGACTCTGTGAATGCGACAACTCTGGGGGCTTCATATAGGCAGAGTCAGACAGTATCTATCTTTCTGTGACTGGCCGATTTCGTTTAGCATCATGTCCTCAGAGTTCATCCACGCTGTGGCATTTGTCAGACTTCCCTTCCTTTTTTCATGCTAAGACCACATCACATGCATGTTCCACGGCCTGCTTATCCATTCACCCGTCGGTGGACACTTGGGTGGCTTCTACCTCTTGGCTATTGTTAATGATGCTGTCCTGAGCATGGGGTGCATATGTCTTCAAGACCCTGCTTTCAGTGCTTTGGAATATCTACCCGGATGTGAAATTGCCGAGGCAGATGGTAATTCTATTCCAAATTTTTTGAGGAACCACCACCCAGATTTCCACAGTGCCTGTACCATTTTACGTTGCCACCAGCAGCGCACAAGGGTTTCTGATTTCTCCACATCCTCACCAGCACTTGTTATTCTCTATTGCTTTATGTATTTATTATTTTTTAAAAAAATTTTTGTAGAGACGGGGGTCTCACTATCCTGCCCAGGCTGGTCTCAAACTTCTGAGCTCAAGCAAACCTCCCGCCTCGGCCTCCCAAAGTGCTTGGATTACAGACGTGAGACGCCGTGCCTGGCCATTTCTTCCTTTCCTTTCCTTTCCCTTTCCCTTTCCCTTTCCCTTTCCTTTCTCTTTCCTTTCCCTTTCCTTTTTTTAAAATAGTAGCCATCCTAATGGGTGTGAGGTATTTCTTGTTCTTTTTAAAGGCATAAACTCTTGAAGCAAAGGGCCCTAAAACCCTCGGAAGCTTTGGATAACCGATGTGAGTCCTGGTGGAACCGTGAGGTTAGCGGCAGGGAGTTGTCTCCCCACAGGAGCTCTCAAATGACTCTTCTAGAACTTCTTCCCCACCCACGGCAGTCCCCCTTCTCGCTCCCCATTTCTCTGCAAAGGACCATCTGCCTGGTCACCAGCAAAGCAGCTGGAAACCTGTGTGCCCTGTCCGTCCCTCCTGTCCCTTGCTGCTTCACCCGGACCCTGCGTATTCCCATTCTACCCCTGACATCTCTCCGGTGTGCGTTCCCACCTGTGACCCCCGCCCCCTGGCTGGGTCAGACCCACATTGCCTCACGCCTGGGCTGTCAGGAAGGCTCTGCCTGGGACTTAAGAATCCCCAAAGAGAACACAGGCTGAGCCAGACCCTGCACACGGGCTGGAGCTTCTCAAGGCCATTTTCTGAGCGCCTGGCCCAGGCGCTAGGCCCCGGGGCTACAGCAGGCAGCAGGACAGCTGGTCCCTGCTACAGGGAGCCTGGCATCGTGATGTGCTTGTCAGCAAGGTCAAAGAGGGTTCTGCATGATTCTCGGAAATTCAAGACCCCACCCCAGACCAGGTGAACATAAACTCCTTGTGGGTGGCAAGAATCTCTATGTTTTAAAGCCCTGCGCCCCCCGGTGATTGTATAAAGTGAGGGTTGAAAACCACCAGTCCAGGGAGAGATAGACGTTTATCATGCAATTACAGAAATAAATCACAGGGTACACGCTATGTCAGAAAATATTAGCCTCCGTGCATATCTTTGGGGTGTGACTGTCTCTCCCCCGCAGGCCACTTTCTCAGCTTGGGAACCACTGTTGTTCTTTAGATATTCAAAGACACACACCCTGGTTTCTGAGACCCCAAAGTTGCTGGGATGAAACCATCCAGCCAAAGCTCCACCCAGATAATTCTCGAGCCTGAGAGGGCACATCCGTGCAGGCTGTTGTTCACAAGGCGACTGGAAGAACATGCCAGTAATTATGGTGTTAACAGTTTTGTTTGCATCTTGTAACAAAATAAACATATCCTCAGCCCTGTTATTTTTCAGGCTGACGGAGCACACGCCCGCTTTTGCAGAGATGCAGTTTGCTTCCGTCTTGCCAGCTGTTCTGGGTCGCCTGAGCCGTATCTGAGGGTGGGCAGCCCTTTCAGCTTTCTGGAGGACTGACCCAGGGCATCTGCTGGATGAACAGTGAGGTTCTCGTGAGATTCGGTTGAGAAGCACCCAGGTGCCCTCAGAAAGCCAAGAGTGGTCCTGAGGGCTTAGGGCACCATCCTGGTTAAGGACGTTCCCAGAAGCATGTGGGGGGGAGTTCACAAAATGAGTGTCAAAGGTCGCACAGCAAAAGGCAAGAATTGACATGACTGTTTCACCCCATGGCCGCTGACATCTGGCTTAAGTATGAATGTGATCCAACCATATTGTTTGCTTGCTGCTTTGTTTGTTCCTTTTCCCACTCTTTCATTCCTGAAAGAAAGCTTCAGAATCCTAGGGAAGAAGAATTTGACGGTTCTATCTTGAGTCATGTGTCCTCCATTCTTTGGCCATCAAAGAGCAGAGAGAACTTTGGTCATTCATTCATTCCTTTATTAAACAAGTGCTTATTGAGATCCTACTAGATGTTAGGGAATGTTCTAAACCAGCAGTCCCTAACCTTTTTGGCACCAGCTGCTGGTTTCACGGAAGATAATTTTTCCACGGACCAGGGGGCAGAGGGGATGGTTTCCGGATGATTCAAGCACATTACGTTTATGGTGCAGCCAAACCTCTCTGCTGATGATCGTCTGTGTTTGCAGCTGCTCCCCAGCACTAGTATCACCGCTCCAGCTCCACCCCAGATCATCAGCATCAGATTCTCATAAGGAGCCGCAACCTGGATCCCTCGCACGCACAGTTCACAGCAGGGTTCCTGCTCCTGTGAGAATCTAATGCTGCTGCTTACGTGACAGGAGGCTCATGCAGAGATGTGAGCAATGGGGGCAGCTGTAAATACAGGTGAAGATTTGCTCTCTTGCCGTGGCTCACCCCCTGCTGCACGGCCTGGTTCCTAACAGGACACGGACCGGTACCGGCCGGCAGCCAGGGGTTTGGGGCAGCAGTTCTAGACTACTGCTGTCCAGTGGAACTTTCCAGGGGTGATGGGGATGTTGCATACCTGTGCCACCCAGTGCGGTAGCCACTAGCCACAGGCCACCATTCAGAGCCTGGACTGTGCCTCGTGGGACTGAGGAACTAAATTTTAAATTGGATTTGATTTTAATTTACATTTAAACAGATACTCTGCCCTCACAAACCTTTGGGACGCAGGGTAGAAATACTTCCCACAGAGAGAATTACGTTGCTCTTAACAAAAGAGAGAATAGATGCTAGACAGTTCCGAAACAAATGCAGTCTCCGTCCTCTGCCAGTTTGACCGGCTCCCCAGATCCCAGACTGAATTTGTGCATTGAATTTTGCAAGGTATTGTCTTCCAAATTCCTCCCTCCCTAGGTGTCTCAGTTCTCCTTCCTCTTGGCAGCAGCTCTCTCTGTGCCCGTGGATGGGACATTTCCAACCTGCCGTCTTCCTGCCCAGTGCGTTGAGCATCTTTGCTTCTTGGCAAAGCAAAGCCGCCTTTTATGTGGCTTTTCTGCCAGTGGCCAAGAGTAAGGATGATGTGCACACTGGGATGCTTCGAGTGCATCCAAGTGCACCCTGGGAATTTGGACGTGAGCCCGGGGTCGTCCACAGTGCGGATGATCTGCGTTGTAGAGTCGGTTAGTCTTCCCTGCCCGATGCTCACAACCAACCACAGGTGAAGATTATTTTCAAGGGCAATCTAGAGGAATAGCTTTTGACCTTAAAAAGGTCAAATGGGATGAGGGAGGGGTGTTCTTACCCCTTTTCTGTTGACGGTGGCAAAGATTTGGAGGAGTACAGGGCCCAAGGGACAGGGTTAAGATCCAGCCGTCAGGCACAGAGTTGGGAGCTCCGTGGATCAGTGTGCTATATACTCCAGGACCTAATCATATTAGCTAATATTTCGTGAGGACTGACTGTATGTGGGGTCCTGGGCCAAGTGATCTCCATGCATTATCTGATGTCTCCTTCACAAAAACCCCAGGAGATAGATACTATCACACTGCATCCCATTTTACAGATGCAATAACCGAGGTTGAGAGAAGTTAAGGAATTTGCCCAGTGTCTCAAAACGGGTTGCGATTAGGGCCAGGATTTGAACTTATGCTTCTTTCATCACTGCAGGGGGAAAAAAAAACGACCTGAGTTTTTCACCAACAGGTCATTCATATTACGTCCCTACATGCCCCTAGGTAGCTCTGGACTGAAGCTCTCCTGTTCATTCCTCTCCCATCCAGATCCTTGTTTTCTTCATCTGGATGAAAATTCAGGGGTCAGGAATTGTTCAATAAGCAAGAGACAAGCTCAGGGTGTGTCAGAACCTGAAATCCAGAGTCGCCTAATGTTCAGCTAGCTGCGAGGCTACCACCACGTTCTGCTTTAGTCCCCATAACATCCCCATGAGGTGACCGTGAGAAGGGCTCTGGGACTCAGTGGGTCCAAGTGACATGCCCATGGTCACACAGCTTGGCTGTGGCCAGCCTGGGATTTAAAGGCAGGCTCAACCGACTCCCAAGTTCAGCATGCTTTGTGCAGCATCTTGCATGAGCAGTTGACCCCAAGAAGAAACAGCCAGGCACCTAAGAGAGCAAACCCCACCATGTGACCACCACAGCCAGCGTGCTCCCATCTGCAGAGGGGCTCGTTCCCTCCCTGGCTGACGGAAGACCGGGGCTTTTCCGACTGTGTGCTCTGAGCATAGACCTAGGAACCAGCTGTCCTGCACCAGCGAGGACAGCCCAGCCCTCAGATTCCTTTGTAGTCCTGTTCCCTCTGGACCTCAGACTCTCCAGACCTCTCCCCTAACTGATGCTGCCTCACGGAATTCTCATGCATTTAAATATTAGCCTAATACAGACACAATGAGAAAGGACTGGCTGCCATCCCCCCAAATAGGCCTAATTGTTGCAAAGCAAAACCAAAACAATGCTGGTGGCACTTTCTCATGTGGCGTAGGCCTGACCTAGATTTGAATCCTGTTGCTGTGGACTGAATGTGTATCCCCCAAATTAATATGTTGAAACCCTAACCTCTGTAAATGGAGGTAGGACCTACGAGGAGGTAACTAAGGTTAAATGAGGTCATACGAGTGGAACCCTGATCCTATAGAATTAATGTCCTTATAAGAAAAGACACCAGAGAGCTTGCTCTCTCTTTCACTCTATCCCATGTGAGGACAGAGCTAGAAGGTGGCCGTCTGCAAGCCAACAAGAGAGCCCTCACCAGGAATCAAATTGGCAGGTACCTTAGACTTCCCAGCCTCCAGAATTGTAAGAAAATAAATGTGTTTTTGAAGCCACGCCATCTGTAGTATCTTGTTATGGCAGCCCGAGCTGACCAAGCTACCTGTCATCATCCCATGCCAGCTATATGCCCTCAAGACAAATAAAGCCAACCTTCGGAGTCTCAGTGTTTTCACCTTTAGGAGGGGATGATATTGTCAGCCGTTATGAACGGTAGCCAGGTGGGACTCCACACATTGCTTTATTTCTAGCTCTCTGATGACAGCTAGGTCAGAGCCTGGTGGCTGGGGCCTGGCACCTTGTGTGACATCTTCACCCTCTCACCGTGCAAACATTGAGACCAGCAGGCTCAGCCTTGCTGATGTTACAGAGAGGAGAGAGATGGCTGAGTCCACCAGGGACACCTTGGCTCACAGGACCCACCTAGTCGCATGGGCTGGTTAGTGGGGCTGGTCTTGGCCCCAGGGGGCTTAGGCACATCCCAGGCGTGAGGCAAGAAACACAAGAGGAAGTCGTGGAATGTAGGTGGGCTTTCACGTTGCAGGTATCCAGCCCACTGACAGCCGTGTCTCAAGCTACCTCTCCCGGACTAAATAATCCACCCTGGGTTCCTCCTCCCTCTGGGTAGCCCTAGGAGGGAGACAGGCTGAGGAGGGGTGCCGTGGGCAGCAAGTGGGGTCACCCTCCCCCAGCACTTTCCTCGTAGGTTTATGATGAACTTGAGAGATGCCAGAACCAGCTTGATCCAGAGTTGGAATTTTTTTTTAACAAGGATGTGGTTCTCTTATGACGGTGATATGATGATGATGATGATAACTAAAAATCCTGTACTGTTGCTAATCCCAGACAAAAACATGGTCTGGCCCTTTTGGTGGTCACTTTCCGTATCCTGTCCTCCTTGTATTTTATATCTCTATAAAGTAGGTACTAATACAGAAATGCAGATGGGGTTGGGGGCTCACGCCCATGAGCAAACCTGATCATGATGAGATCCAGAAGGTGGTCGCCCCGAACCGAGCCATCCTTGTCTGTATCTGAACCCCACCCCGGCCCCCACCTCCCCTCCATGCTGCAGGGCTGTGTGAAGAGAGCCCTGGTGTTTTCCAGTCTTCTCTGCCACAATGGGGTGAAGTGAAGCATCCTCCTCAAGTCTCTTTGTCCACTTACCCCTGAACCAGTGCCGCTGCAACCTTCCTAAAGTTCAAGGGGGAGCCTTCCTTCAAATGCCCAACCTCACCAATCCTATCCCATCCCCTGGCTCCAGCGGTCTGTCTCTGACCACTGTGGTGGCCCTAGGCAGTGTCAGAAAGTGGCTTGGACATCTGGACGGGTCAGCAGCCTGGGGACTAGCAGTGGAACAGGGGCCAAGGCAGGAAGCAAAGTGCCCACCGCCCGTCAGACTCACCCCAGCCTCCTCCCACCCCCGGCCAGCGTGAGTGACGCAGGCCCTCCCGGGCCAGACCGAGCATCTGGAACCCAGATTCTGGTCTTGGCCCACTGCTCATAAGATCACTCGATCCAAAAGCGAATGGGAAGGACGAGGCCATGGGGCAGTGCAGGCCATGTGTCCCATGGAGGAGGGCAAAGTGGGACCCCACACCGGTGGTTTGTTCCCTTGGAGAGGAGGAGTGGGAATTGTGCCCCTAAGAGCCACAGCCTGTCTCCTGTGTCCTTTCTCCTCCAGAGACGGATTCTCCTTGGTGCAATTTAATTGTGTTTATCCGTCAACATTACTTGGCAAGCCAAGCCAGGGGCACAAACACTGCCACCTTTTTCTCAATATAATAGTGCTCTTTGGGATGCTGGAATCTGGTTTAAGGCCAAGCAATTTTTGATTACAGAGTCAATCTTTGTTTAAAAGTTTGCCACCCTGGGGAAGTTTCTAACAAGTTACTTTTAAACAATGCATTCTCTGGACACCTACAGCTAAATAGTCCCATTAATCCAAATTGCTTTGCCAGGATGCAGTGAAACCATTCAGCAGCTGGGCAATGTCCCGGCCGGGCTTCCTTGACAGCAGTGGCAGCGGTACGGAGGGCACTGCTTTGTGATGAACTGAACTGCCAGGAGATGCCCCCTCCTCGGGTGTGTGCAGGGTGCTAAGTGCCTCTCCACGGTCTCATTTAATCTCTCAGCCATCTGGCGAGATGGCACCTTCATCGTCCCCATTTGCACGAGAAGAGGCATGAAGACGTGCTCAGCTACTGAGAGGTAGAGCCCAGACTTAAACCCGCCTGTGTCCTTACCAAGGAGCCAGGGCCTCCCAGGTGTGACCACTTATAGCATGCAGGATGATGTAAAATGATATGCAGCGAGTTTTCGAAAATTTCAATGTTTGTCTATACATATAAGGGAAAATTAACATGTCCAACCCCACATTTCTGAAGATGAAGTTTTCTTTTAAAAAAAAAAATCTGATTTAAATAAGAAAATAGTAACAAAGTGATAACGCAGGAGTAAGTGGCCCTTCGATCATTCAACAAATATTTATTGAGCGCCTACTCCACGCCAGCCACTTTGCTGGGTCCTGGGGGGACAGCAGTAATGTAAACATAGAAGTGCTGTGCCCACCTCGCCATGCTCATGAGGGGAAGACACTGTAGGTCCGTGGATGGGCGATTCATCAGGTAGTAATGTGCACAAGGGAACCTCGGGCATGGAAGGAGGGTAAGGTGGGCCAGGAAGACACTTTGACAAGGTGGACATGCTGGAAAGTTGTGAGGAAGGTACATGAACAACCCAAAAGACAGAAACATTCTATTGGACGGGAACCAGCAAAGTTTTTTATAAAAGACCACAGCATAAATATTTTAGGTCTTGCAGGACACATGGTCTCCCATGATGATGAAACTGCCATCAGTCGTAGCACTAAGACAGGCATAGACAGTATGCAAATGAATATGCATGACTGTGTTCCGATAAAATTTTATTTATTAAAATGGGTGGCAGGCCATAGTTCACACTTGACCCTGCTACCAGATATCTTGCATTTCAGATAGTGGCCTTGCCCGGAATGCATACGACTTAGCCCTTGTGGGTTTAGTTGCCAGCCCACCCACCCATCTTCCAGGCCAGCCTTTAGATGAGTCTGTCAACCCAAGAGCTGCAGACTTCAGGACCCTGGATAGAGGATGAGTGGTGGAGATTCCCAGGGACTTCTGGTCCACCTCCCTGGGCCCTTGACCTGAACTCCCACGCAGCCGTGAGTAGCTGAGCCCGACACAGAACAACAGGCTCCTTTCACTTCATTTCCCCAGCCGGCATGGCATACCGGTCCTGAACTTGAATTGGCAAGCAGCGCCTGAAATCCAGCTCGCCCATCAGTGTTGCCTGACCAGGGCCAGCCCAGAGGAGACAGGCAGTTTGCTCACAGACGGTCTGTAGGCCTGTCCAGCCCCCTGGAGTGTGTGTCAGCCGTAGCATGCGGTGTTCTCTTGCCGTCCAGCCTTCCCTGCATGATCCCAGCAGAAATACCTGGTCCTCATTAGCACCGTAACTCACCCTGCACCACCCTCCTCAATCTGAACCAAAAAGGTTAATGGCGTTAAATCCCGATACTCATTGCTTTCAGCCCTCACCGCAGTTTTCTGATCCCCCACAAAGCACAGGACTCGTTTGTCTTTCCTTGGTTGACCAGGCAAGTTGCTGACGAATGCCTTAATGCCAGCTAATTCTCAACAATTTCCCAGAGTGACCGGACACGTGTTTCTGTTGTACTTTCCATAAATCCGGTTGATCTTGTGTGTCTGGTTGCCTGCCGTCTTTCTGCCTAGATGTGTCTGCGCTCCCCTCCCCTCTCCTGAGTAATTCGTCTCAGGAATCTGCCACAGGTTGCAAATGTCAATTTGGGAAGAGAGAGAACTTCCTAACCAAGGTGATGGCCATGAAATGCATTGTAATGAAATGTTAGCTTTAGGGCCTCACTATTGATTGATTCATCCATTTATAGAGTTAAGTCAGTCAACACAAGCTTATTGGAAACCTACTACGTGCCAGATGTTTGCTAGGATCTGGGGTTACAGCCACCAGGACCCTCAACATCTCTGCCCTTGAGGAATATACAGATTAGGCCATTAAATAGTTATATTTTTATGACATTATTAGGAGGGAAATTTTACATGCATATAAAGCAGGAAACTGGCATGCATATAACTTCTCTCTTCCAGGGCTTCAGGGAAAGTTTCCCTGGGGAAATACATTTGAACTGAGAGTTAAAAGAAAAGGATGAAGTAACTGGGTGAAAAGATGAGGAGGGAGCGGGGAGCGTTCCAGGCAGAGGGGCTGCGTGTACAAAGGCCCTGAGGCAGGTGGGAGGGAACGGGGCTCAGGCAGCAAACGAGGAGAGGCTTACGTGGACAGAGCATGGGGGGCCTAGAACAAGGCTGGAGAGGTAGGTGGGGCCAGACCCGGTGGGACCCTGGGACCCAGGTTTATCCTCAAAGTGGCAGACAGCCTTAGAAAAATTTTCTATTGGAAAGTGCCATGATGATGAGATGGCGTCAGTTTCTTTTTTTTTTTTTTTTTTTTTTTTTTGAGACAAAGTCTCACTCTGTCACCCTAGGTAGAGTATAGTGGCATCATTACAGCTCACTGCAACCTCACACTCCTGGGCTCAAAGCAATCCTCCTGCCTCAGCCTCTCAAGAAGCGGGGACTACAGGTGTGTGTGTGCCACCACACCTGGCTAATTTTTCTATTTTTTATAGAGATGGCGTCTTGCTCTTTGTCAGGCTGGTCTCAAACTCCTGAGCTCTGGGAGCCTTGGCCTCCCAGAATGCTAGGATTACAGGCATGCGCCACCGTGCCCAGCCAGAGATTGCTTCAGTTTCTAATGAATTGCTTGGCAGTGGGAGAAAGGAAGGAAAAAAATTTGAAAAGTAGAGAACCGTTCCAGGCAGCCGGAGGAGGGGAAGCGTGATAGCTAATATTTCCTGCTAGTGGATATGTACATTATAGCTCAGGTAATTACTTTCCAGTGGGCTAAATGCCCCCTGATGTTTCATTGCTGTTATTTTCTCTCGTTGTTGGGCCTTTCAGCGGCATACAGTATTCTTAGGCTCTGTGCCCCTGAGTTTCCTGGAGAGACACCGTAAGCCGGAGCTGGACCCGCAAACCCTCGTTCCCCTGTCTGTTTGGCAACAGTTACCCAGGGCTCAGGCCATTACGACAGTGTAGCAAGGGGTTTAGAAGTGTGCATGTGGGGAGTCAGTGGCATCTGAGTTCAAGTTCAAGCTGTCCAGTTTACTGACCACGTGACCTCCAGGCAAGTTGCCCCACCTCTCTGTGCCTCAGTTTTCTCATCCATACAGTGGAAACCATTACAGTCACCTCCCTCCACCGTTGGCTGTTGGGATTAAGCTGTGGAATGGGAAGCACTTTGCCTGGCACAGAGAAGGCGCTTAAGAAATCATGACAATGATGGTGACCCAAAGTGACAAACCCAACAGGGTGACAGTTCTGGACGTGCAGAGGCGACATCTGTTTTGCTTTACCATTGTGTCTTTAGTGCCTGGCACACAGTAGGAGCTCAGTAGGTTCTTCCTGAAGTAAGGAATGAAGGAAGCAAATGAGGCGTCAGTGCCTTTCCCCTAGGGCTGACACCACCGTGGCTGCTGTGAGGGTTGGTTTTTGTTCCTAAGTGGCAGAAGAGCCACTGATACTTCATTGCATTTTTTTGAGTTCCACAATTACTAAAAGCATCTCTGGGCTTATTCCTGGATTGAGGACCCGTGGATGGGGTTTTGTGTCTATGTATTGCTTTCAGCCAGAGGCACTTTCAGATTTCCCCACCATGAAAATGGAAAACATTCCAAAGAGCTGGAGGGTCTGTTTGAAAAGCACAGCGAGCCTTGGCGGGTGCCCGTAAATCCTCAGGTTGGCTCGGCTGCTTCGCCACCTACCCGGAGACGCCTGCGCAAGTGTCAGGGAGCTGTGTCTGGGAGCCCGGCAGGCCAGAGGGGCGCTCGCATGTCTCACCTGTCTGGCTACATGCTGGCTTCCACGCAGCCTGGGATTGCATGTGGATCCCATGCAGTCACTCAGTGTCGTGCGGCAGATATCTAGTCTTTCCTGGCCTCTGCAGGGGAGGACGGGAGGCAGAGGCTGCACATGCCCTCCAGGTTCCGTGACCAAGCCCGGTGGTGACGCACCTGGACTCTGAGGTCGGGTGGCCTGGGTGCAAATCCCTGCTGCTCTTACCTGTGAACTGTCTCACCTGGGGCACGTGATGTAACCTCTCTGTTCTCCCTCTGTACAATGCGTGATTAATAACACCTATTTCATGAGGTTGTTGGGAAGACAAAATGAGTCAGTATCTATCAAGTGCCTGGGACAAGCAACTTACAGACTCGGTAGTTACTGCCATCATCATCATCATCATCATCATCATCATCATCATCAGACAAGTTGCCCAAGCTTTGAGAAGTTCACTTTGCTCTACCGTAAAATGGAGCTAACAATGTTGCCTATTTTAAGGTGGTTGTGAGAATTAAGTGGAGAGTGTGTATAAAATGGGTATTTAGACCAAGATGGTTATTATAGTAGCTGTTGTGATGATTCTTTTATTCAGTTTGGAAATTTGAGGTTTAGCTGGTGTATTTTTATTGTGGTATAATACACATAACATGAAATTTACCATTGGTGACATTTAGAACATTCACAATGTTGTGCAACAATCATCACTGTTTAGTTCCAGACATTTTAGTACCTCCAAAAGGGAAACCTGTACCCATTAAACAGTACTCCCTGTTGCGCCCCACCCCTACCTCCTAAAAACAACCCGTCTGCTTTCTGTTTCTATAGATTTGGTGACATTTCATACAGCGTGTGGTATTTTGTGTCTGGCATCTTTCACTTAGCATAGTGTTTTCAAGGTTCATCCATGTTGTTGCATGTGTTCATATTTCGTTCCTTTTATGGCTGAATAATATTTCGTAGTATGGATAAACCACATCCACTGATGGCCATTTGGATAGTTTCCACCTCTTGCGGTATCGTGAATGCTGCTGCCATGAATGCCATGTCCAAGTTGTGTTTGAATGCTTGTTTTTGATTCTTTGGGGGTATGGTGATGACTTTTTAATGTATGTAGTTCAGCTACTTAAGAGAGAAAGGTAAGAAGTAGTAAGAAGATAAAGGAAGAGAAGAGAGGGATTCCATCTTGTGTAGATGAAATTCTATTTTTGGCCAACCTCTGGAGGGCTAACAAGGGAACCAGCCATGGAGAGGTTGGTCCCGAGCTTGTTCTCAAGCTCTTGGGCCCAAAGACATCCCAAGGACCACAGCTTCCCAGGGGGGAAGCCCCTGGTGACGGTACATTGCAGCACACTGTGCCCAGGGAAGCCTGGCATCCTGCTCCCTCCCTCAGAAACAAGCCTGTAACAATTATTGTTGTCAAATAATCACACAATTACCACGTGCCAGGCGCTAGATGAAGCCTGTCATGCACATGATCTCATCAAATCTTTGCCCAGTTCAGACAAGGGAACCAAGGCTCAGAGGGATAAAGTAACCTGCAGAGAGGCACAGCAAGGAAGCGATAGAGGCAGGCTTTGAGTCCAGGTCACCTGGTGCAGAGCAGTGTCTCTGCAGAGCAGTGGCACGTCAGGGTGTTGCTCGGTTGGACTCATCTCAGCTGGATCTGCCCATGCGTCTGCCTTGGTGTGAAAGGGATTCTACAGGAGTTTGGAAATTCCATTTCAGGAAGCTGTAACAGCCTCGGGGATGCTAGATTTCATCCAACATTTGTCCCCGTGTTCATTGAACAACTATTATGTGCCAGACAGTGTGCTCACCAAGCCTCGCTTCACAGGGGTTCCTCATCCGAACCACAGAACGCAGGAATGAGCAGAATAGAGTGGCTGTGTCCTTGATTCTTGCAAGGATGGTACGTGACTGGTGCTATTCTTGATGCACAGGAGACAAACTAATCCAGGGCATGCAGTAGATGTCTGGGGACACCAGAGCTTAGTTCTCACGGTGACTTGGTCTCAGTCATCACTGCTTCTCCAGCATCTCAAACAGTGCCTGACTCATGGCATAAATATTTGGTGAATTAATGAATGGGGGATGGAGTAGTGTGAACAGAGTGGACATGAGCCTTGCCTTCATCAACCACATGTCCTATTCTACACTTTCCAGCGTGACCCTGTTTTATAGTATAGCCATTTAAATTACTCAGAGAACTGGAGTTAAATTACTCAGAGAACTGAAAATAACTCATCAACGATCAATGAACTTGTACCAGCATTTTCCCAGCATAGTTTATGTGAGCAGGTCTTTGGTATGGTCCCAGATGACATTTGTTAATAATTTTTTTTGGTTAGTAAAACACTGTATCACACACCATAGGCACACCAGAGGTACTGGGAGGACTAAGGTATTGTCTGTGAGTAAATACCTCTCTGGGAAGGGAGACAAACACCTGTAAATGAACAGCCTTCACCCAGGAAGCAAGAAGTATGAGCTCTTGTACGATCAAGTCAAACCAGGGCTTACATGTCCCCATTAAAACGTGCCAGCGCAGCTCAAAGCTTTGCCCATGGTTGTTGATAAAGCAGAATTCATGTTTCAAGTCAGAAGTCAGCACAGTCTTTGGCACATAGGAAATGCTCGGGTTGGGGCCTGACCTGGTGAAGAAGTGGGAAATCACATTTTCCAACAGAGCAAACAGATCTTGCGAAGTCTTAGAGGTACGAAAGAGCACAGAACGTGTAGAACACGTCAAGTCATTCCAAGGATTGAGCAGGCAGGCAGGAAAGAAGGAAGAAGATAGGCAGGGAGGGAAAGAAGGAGGGAAGAAGAAAGGAATTTTAATGTACAGCCCCAATAGGAACACAGCTAATACTTATTAAGTGTTTGCTGTATACCAAGCACCCATGCTTACAGCTTAACGTAAAATCATTCCTTTTGTCCTCAGCGCAGCCCTACGAGGCATGTCGTGCTGATTCCTGTTGTTCAGAGGGCAGCAGCGCTGCTCAGAAAAATTGTCACCTGCCCCAGATGGGACAGTTAGTGAGGCCAGAGCTCAGTCAACCCTGCTACAGAGTCTCTCCCCGAAAAAAGAATTAGAATCTAAATTGGCTATTTTCTTTAATGATATTTTACACTTTTACTTTTAGGCTACTGAGTTGTTTTTACTCCATTGAAATTTCACCCAAGACCCCAGTGGGGAAATAAGGGGTGAAGTCGGCTCACCGGGGCTGTCCCGAGGCCCCGGCCGCCTGGCATGACCCGGGGCTCCTCCGGACACATTTGAAAACTGCTGATCCTGTGTGGCAACATCTCTTTCCATACCTCTCCGAGGTTTTCTGCCCCCAGGAAGTCAGGTTACTACCTTTAAGGCCTGTGTCCTCTGTTTAAGCAATCTTTTTAAAAAGTCTTTTTAGAATATCTCATCAGCCCTCTGAGAGATAAACAAACAACCTTGGGAAAAGAATAGGCTGAATGCAGAATACACTGGTCGTACGGAATCCGTCTCCGTCGCGGAGGCCGCGGCGTTTGCTTGTCCATGCAGGTGCGTGAGGCGCCCTGCCTGCCTGCGGTGCGGAGCGTTTTGACCTTGATCTGGTGCAGACAGGCTAATGAACCTGGCAGGCCGCCCAAGGGAGGGCGGGGGATCGGTGACAGAGTCCGCTGTCCTCCGAGCTCAGTCTCAACCCAGGACTAAACTCCGACCTGACCGGCCCCCAACCTTCTGGGAGGAAGAGATCCTTGCTGTGTCCTGCTCCCAGAGCAGGGCAGACTCTAGTCTTGGAGAAGTAGATAACAACAACAACAACAACAACAATCACAGCTGACATTCTAGCGTTCTGTGGGCCTGGTACCCAACCTGTAGTAGAGCTCTCTTGTTTTCACCTGCCCAACATTCTTTGTTCCACTTCTAGAACCAGTTTCTTCTGTGTCAGCTAAGATTTGTTTCGGCTGCAAACAGATAATTCCCTCTCATTTCACTAAATCTTCAAGCAACTCAGTGAGATGGGTGTCATTATCATCCCCAATTTTATAAATGAAGAAATTGAGCATCAAGTAGCTGAAATAACCTGCCCAGGACCACACACCCTCAGTAAATGGTGGAGCTGGGACTTGAACCCACATCTCTTTGATCTCAGGTCCGCATTATTTTAACCACTCCACATTCCAGTACATTAGTGTCGGTGCATCAGGAACACCTGTGCGGCGAAATTGAAAGGGATAAGTTATTACTATAGGTCATGGCCATTATCTGAACAAATCCAGTTGGGGTAGGATGAGTGAAAAAGATGTCTGTTCTCAGCTGTGAACAGAGAGAACGTTGAGCTTATCCATACAGTTTAGTTTTGGGCCTTTATGCTCCAGCCCTTCCCGGTGGAACCGACACTGAGCCATGTTTGCAAAGACAAGTAGGAGTCGTGCAGGCAAGATGTAGGCAGGGTGTTTCTGGCATAGGGAATGGTATGGACAAAAGCCCTCATTCTGGAATGCAGCACACAAGTGCTGGGCAGTTTCTCTGGGCCACTCTGAAATGGGCACGGGGCCACAGAGAGAAACAGGCACAAGGCCTATGGAACCTGGTATGTTCCACCATAGCTCACAGTCAAGGGACTCGAACATATATAACTTGTATTTGTGCTAAAACGCAGGTGTGTAAGATTTGAAATGTCACAGCTTAGTGTAGAGCAGGGGTTTTCAAACATTTTAAACAGGAGGCCAGTTCACTGTCCCTCAGACCGTTTGAGAGTGCGCACTGTGGGCCCGGGGCGAGTCGGCTGCTGAGCAGGACAGGCAGCGGCGGCAAAAACACCCAGAGGGCCGGATAAATGTGCTAGGCAGCCCACATGTGGCCCTCGGGCCATAGTTTGAGGACGCCTGGTGTAGAGAATGAGCAAGGGGTGGACATGCCTTGCCTTCTGCAGTCCTAGCAGAGAGTGTAGGAACTTCTTTTCAAGGGCCTCCGGTCACTAAGCACCTGCTATGGGCTGGTCACTGTGTGTGCCAGACCCGCAACACACAGGCAACTGAGAGACTGTCATTACTCCCATTTGACAGATTAGAAAACTGAGTCTCAGCAAGCTTGAGGAACTTGCTCAGAATCAAACAGCAAGAACATGGCAAAGGTGAGAGAGAAATTACTGCAAACACCTCTCTGAAAACAGCTTTCACTGTAGCCAAGTTGTGGCTCTCCCCCTTAAATCACATTGACTTTTAAGATTTAATCTTTTAATGTCCTCCAAAGTGGACGTCCCCTTTGGTCCCCAAAGACCAAATCAAATAACTGGCTGTAATCAATGGTCACATGGGAATGCAGGATTTGGTTAACCAAATGTTCTGCACATTTGAGATGTCTCGTGGCATATGAGGACAACAAGATTTCAGAGAATTAAAATACAATTAAATAGACTTCACATACACACGTGCACGCACGCGCACACACACACACACACACACACACACACACACACACACACACACACACACACACACACACACACCCTAGGCTGGATGGCAATTTAGCTGTTCGCTCACGATTCCAGTGGCGTTCTCAGATCCTACATGGCCTCTGGGCGCTGATTCTTGTCAGTTACCTTTCGATTACAGCCATCTGGAGGAAGGGCTGACATGTTAAGAGTTCTCATTGATGGAACGTCAGATAAACTGCCTCTTAGAATGGCTTATGTATGTTTAAAATGAAAAATGTGTTTCTTACAAATGTTCTGTGAAAGCACTGAGGCTTTGAGAAATGGCTTGCCAGTCCCTTCAAATGCAACGAGCGTGCGTGACTGCTGCATCGTTTGTGTCAGTAACGAAAAGGTAAATCCAATTAAAAGTGATGGGGTTTCATCATCCAGGTGGCTCTGCAGGTGCTGCCTGCCTTTGTAGAAGGAGGCACTGTCCCCTGTTGTCCCCAGAGTGCTTTGTGCATGCCTCCCCAGAATCCCTGCGCTTTAGTTCGGCTGTTGTCTCACTGAACATCACTAGAACCTACCTCCTTGTCTACTTCCCCCACCTCGCTGTGTGCTGCTTGAGGACAGGGACCACAACCGTCTTATCCGCTGCTGCTCCAGGCGTTTAGCACAAGGCCTGACCTGTCAAAGGAGAGGAGATCACATTTCCCAGCAGAGCATAGGTGGCCTCTGGGCGCCGAGCACCTGCCATGGGCCGGGCACCGTGTGTGCCGGACCCACGGCGCACGGGCAACTCGGTGACCATTTGTTATTCCCATTTGACAGATTAGAAAACTAAGGCTCAGTAAGCCTGAGGAACTTGCTCAAAGTCAAACAGCAAGAAAGTGGCAAAGGTCAGCTAGAAATTACTGCAAACAGCTGCTTGCAAAGTCTCAGAAGAGCACAGGACGCCCAGCAAATGCCAAGTGATCCCGAAGATTAAGTAGGCAGTGCCAGATCGTGAACAGCCTTGCGTGCCTCGCCAAGGACGTTGTCCTGCAGATGGCGGAGAGCCATTGAAGGTAGTAAGTGGAAGAGGTGACATGGCCAGACGTGTGCTTGGGGAAGACCCTGCAGCTGCTTCCTGCAGGAAGGACGAGAGAGGAGTCTGGAGGCGGGGCCGGCCTTTTTTCCAGTCCACCTGTCCTCAGGTGCCCATGGGAGCTGGAACAGTGCCTTTGGGGTCCAGAAAGAAATACGGCACCCAGCATTTTCTATACATTTCACCCTGTATCTTAGCAAAAATGAGTCCCTCTGTGGGCTTTGACTACGTTTGAATTGGGCATTTGCCTTATTTCTAGTTCTTTTGCTCTTGCCTCTTCTTCGAGACTCCTGAACTTGCTCTCTCTTTGCTGTCGTCCTGCAATCCTGGACTGCCCTGAATTTTCTGCAGGCAGGAAGACGTCAGTAAGGTCCATGCATAAGCCAGCTGGCTGGTCAGGGAGAGAGCAGCGGCCGGGTCTGCAGTACCCCCGCCCAGTAGGCCGCGGGGAAAGATGGGTCTGAATCCCCGTGAGATGGGCGCAGGGGGAGGAAGGCTCGTGCTGCGGCTCAGCATGTGGGTAAGCACAGGAGAAAGCCACAGCCCCTGGGCAGAGGTAGGACCCATCAGCTCCGGAAGTGTGACTTTTGCTCAACAACAGTCCCCTCGAAAAGAAGAAGGAAGCCTCAGAAGGTGGCTGCGGTTTCCTGTTTGTTTCCTGTCTTGTTTTCTAAAGAAACAGACCATGTTCCTGAAGCTTATTCACCACGAAAAGGCAGGACTGAAAAGAGCTCAGGCTCCGGCCCGGGGGTGCTGGGGCTCGCATCTACGCCGCCCACGAGACGCTGGACAAGCCATTAACGCTCTTCCGGTCCTGGCGCGTTCACAGATGAATGGGTGCCTGCTTGGCAGGGTTATCGTGAGATTAAGGGAGGATGAACACCTGACACTTGGTAAGCGATGAAGGGAAATTCCTCTGCAGTTGTTCTTATTAAGTATTTTCTCATGAGCACCCCAACCCTGGGGTTCGTTGCCCCAAATCTCCCGTAGTTCACCGGGCAAAGACACGGAAGAGCATTGCCGGCAGAAGGAACGGCATGGGCAGAGGCACGGATACAGAAGTGAAGGATGGTGCTCCCTGGCTTCGGGGAGCCTGCTGTCCTTCAAATGAGCACAGGCCGAGCCCTTCCCATGGGGCAGGCACTGTGCTGGGCACAGCAGCTGCAGGCACGAGCCCTGCCTGCCACTGTTCCACTTGGGCACATGCTAAGCATGGCAGTGAATATCTGTCGAGCACCTACTATGTGTCAGATCGTGGAGGAACAGAGTGGAATTAGACCCACTGCCTGCTCTTCCCATGGCTGTAGCCGGTTCCTGAGTCCTGCCCAAGGTGCTGCCCATTGTCCAGATGGAAAATCCTGGTGCTGTTAGCAAACAGGACAGCTGGAACAGCTGCCCCAGGCACAGGAGGGGATGGTTCTGCCCCACTCCCACCTGCTGCTTGACACAAGGTCATCTCCACCTCTGTGCAAAGCTCCTTTGTGCTCCAGGGTCCTGCTGGTGATTGGTGCCACCTACCCTGCAGGGTGGCCCCTACTCCATCACCTTCGCAGTTTCCTTCTCCCTCCCCTCACCCCTGGCAGCCCCTCGGCTTGGCCCCTGTGCTCTGGTGTGAGTCCCAGCCATGCTCTCGACTTGTAAGGAACCTCATTCCATTTTGCTTTCTGAAAGCAGAGAGAGAGAGACTTTAAAATGCCCTTTGAGTGAACAGTTCCATGTCTAGGAATGTGATGCTACAGAAACCTGTCATGCTCATACATGGACAGATAAATATGCAAGGATGTGCACTGGAGCAGTACCTGTCAGAGGGAGAAAAGGGACGCACCCTGAATGTGCATAGGGGATTGGCAGTGCCCATCCCATAGAATTCTGGGCAGCCTTTAGAAGAATGAAGGCTGCCTGTATACACTGATTAGTCAGACAACAGGATATAGATCATGACATAAAAAGCCATGTATATATGTATGTATCTTTTATTTATTTATTTAGGAGACAGGGTCTCACTTTGTTGGCCAGGCGTAATGGCAGCGGCACAATCATAGCTAACTACAACATCAAACTCCTGGACTCAAGCAATCCTCCTGCCTCAGCCTCCCAAGAAGCTGGGACTACAGGCACGTGCCACCATACCTGGCTAATTTTTTCTATAATTTGTAGAGACAGAGCCTCACTCTTGCTCAGGCTAGTCTTGAACTCCTGACCTCAAGTGATCCTCCAGCCTCAGCCTCCCAAAGTGCTGGGATGACAATGGATTGAGCCACTGCGTCCAGCTCCCCAAAAATATCCATGTATGTATATATGTTCCCATTTATGTAATAAATAAATGGCTATAAAGGCAATAGCATGTACCTCATGGGGCTGCCGTAGGACTAAGTGGGTTAATAGCTGCAAAGTGCTTGCAATGGTGGCTGACACCACATACTAGGCACTCAGGTGTTAGATGTTGTTGTCGTTGCTGTTGCTCATATTTAAATCTTTATCTTGCCGTGATCTAAGCTTTCACGATAATGATCTTTAAAGGATAGGAAAGGGCTACAGTTGGCCCTCCTACCAAGGTGTTTTTCTGTACAGTGGAGCTGATCCCAGAAGGATGCACTTTCTACTCCCGTGGAGCGTGCAGCTTGTCCTGTGGTCGCATATACCCTGGATGTGCCTGGGATCACCAACTTGTCTCCCTTTGCTCAGAACTGTCCAATTTTAAAGCTAAAAGTTCTGTGTCCTAGGAATGCGCTCGGTCCAGGGCAAACCAGGACAGTGGACCCTTCTCTGTGTGCCCCGGTAGCCAAGTTGATTGAGGCGGTATACAGACGAGTGGTCATTATTATTTTTCATGTGCAATAGGAAAAAAAAAACCTGTGAAAGTGATACATCAGAATGGAATATTATTCATCCTTAAAAAGGAAGGAAATTCTGACATATGCTACAACATTGGATGAGCCTTGAGGACATTGTGCTAGTGAAATAAGCTAGTCACAAACAGACAGATACTGTGTGATTCCACTTACATGGAGTGCCTAGACTAGTCCAAATCATAGAGACGGAAAGGGCGATGGTGGTTGCCAGGGGCTGGGAAAGAAGGGAGAGGAGAGTTCTTGTTTGATGGGTGTAGAATTTCAGGTGGAAGGAGTTCTGGGTGTGGACGGAGGTGGTGGCTGCACAACAGTGTGATTGCACCTGACGCCGCTGAACTGTGAACTTAAAAATGGTTACGATGGTAAATTTTATGTTATGTGTATTTTACCACAATCAAAAATAAATTGGAAAAAGAATAGTACATCAACTATCACGAATATTGTTGCTTAGGATGAAGCTAAGTGGTATTTAAGTTAAGCATCCATATGAAATACGGTAGGATGATGGGCGGATACACTAGATGAAGAAGATGGGGAAACACTGATGGAGTCTCTTCTTAGCTCAAATGAGAGGTGCCTCAACCGTCACCATCCTCAGCTTGCCGGATTCCGCAGCACCCCCACGCCCCAGGCCTGATACGCACGTCTGCGCCACAGTGGCTCCTCTGCCGCAGTGCAGAGGGACCGGATCCGGTGCCTTCTGGGGTGGGTCTGCACGTGCCTGGCAACATCAGGGGTTTGAAACCCTGAGTGCTGCCGTTCACAAGGTCATGTGTTTACCTTGGGCCTCACCGCTGGGCTGCGAGCACCCCTGGCAGGGTCCCTCCCAGCATCCTACGCTCGCAAGGGGTGCTGGGGCCTAAGTGTGCTGGGTGGCTAGCAGGGACCCAGAGAAGAGCAGCTGGCTCTGGGTCGGGCTCCTTCCTAATGGAAGCTGAGCAGGCCCCCGCCCTCGTCACGTGCCACCAGCAGACAGGGCTCGCTTGGTGGGACTCTGTGTGCCTGGAGCTCCTTCTCTATACAGCCTGGCTCCTGGGGGCCTGAGAGCTGAGCCCCCTCTGTGGACCTTCGTGCCCAGAGCTGTCATATGTATAAGCCGCACACAGTGGCATCTGTGGCCCACTGGAAGCCAGTTTCTAACTCTGACGCCAGCTGGGAAAGGACCTGGGAGAAGTTGCTTCTGTGAGACACCTCCCAAACCGTGCTCTGCAGAACATTCCGTAGATCTTTCGGGCAGAAAGCCTTCCAAGTTCAAATCAGGTTGAGTCTTCATACTGTTTTCCCCATGTCAACATGTCTTAAGCTTCCAGTGTTCAAGATGGCAATAATAATACTATTAAATAACTGACATTTATCAAGGGCTTACTGTATGCCAAGTGTTCCGGCACAGGTTTTACGTGCTTTATTTTTATTTAATACTCTCAATACTGAAGGCTTATTGAGACGAAAGTAACTTGCTTGGAGTCTGGGCTTTCTGGAAGAAACCATGGGGAGCAGATAAAGATGGAAAGATACTAGTACTCAGAGCAGTGCTTCCTAAACCTTCAAGGGCACGAGTGCATCACCTGCGGACCTTGTTTAAAGGCAAGTTTTAACTCGGTAGGTCTTGGCTGGGGCCTGAGAGTCAGCATTTCCAATAGCAGTGGGCTGAGTGCCGAGGCTACTGGTCCACAGACTGGGCTGGGAGGAGGGAGGCATTAGAGCATCCGTATTTTTTCTCCTGCAGCTGGGATGGAATTCATTCACCCATTCACTCATTCGCTTGCTGTCATTTGTAGAAGCAGTCTAGCAGTGGAAGACACGAGCTGTGACATTTGGAAGCAGATTTCAGTCCTAGTTTCCTAAACAGGTGATTTCTCTGAGTCTCAGGTACCCATCTGTAAAATGGGAATGAAACTCGCATTTCGTAGCGTCTTTGTGAATATCAAATGCAATAAAGTGTGACCAGAGTCCGCCCCAGGGCCTAGGGCATGGTGCACATTCGATAAACAGTGGCAGTCTGGGAGCTTATCTTATCATTTATGTATTCATTTCAACCGAGATTCCCTTGTGGTTCCCAATAAGTGTATTTTAACATTTATTTATTCATTTGTTACTTGCATATTTCAGCAAAGATTTCCCAGCGGCTTCAGTAGTGGCAACAGCAGGCCCCCGTCACCATCAGAAAAAGAGAGGAACCACGTAGGCTGAGAGGCATGATTTCTGATCATTGCGGCAAAGGGTGGAAGGAAAGTGATGGAGAGACAGACACAAGTGATGAACTATGAGAGCCAATTGGCCAATGTCGCTTCCAGAAAGGGAGAGGGAGAAATGTGTGCGATGGGGGTGGGGGGAGGACTGGAATGGGGTAACATGTCAACAGATCGCAAGCTGTTAATTATCTGGAGAGAACTAAATATTATGTGGGCAATTATCGACAGGCGTCTGAAAGCAACAATGGGAAAACTTGGTCCCCAGCCGAACTCCATCTCCCTCTGGAGAAGGGCGGGGAGGCAGGCTTTGGCATTCAGATCAGGCGTTTCACTCTGAGCGAGGAGCGAGGAGCGAGGGGCCCCGGGGCCCCCAGGGAGAGGGGGCAGGCAGGGGTCCCCCCGCCCCACCCGTGCAGACAATCTAGCAAGATCCCCGGCCAAGCTCACAGACGGCGCTTGGCTTTGAAAGGCGGCTTTACCCACGAGCTCGGGGCCTGGAAACCTCTGGGCCCCCTCCCCGTCCCCCTCCCTCCCCCAAGATGTCATCTTTTGAGACGATTTCATGTGGAAGCATTGCTAAGTAAATTTGCTAAATGCCTATTCATCCCCGTCAGATGGGGACCCGGTGAAGCGGTAAATGTGAAAATGGCCCGGCTCGCAGCCCTGAAAGGCGCTTTCTGGGGTTGCCAAACGGGGCCGCAGCCGCTGACCCTGCGAGGCCCGAGGCTTCGCAAGGGGGGGCCGGGAGCCCCAGCCCGGCCCCTTCAATCCTCCCACTGAGGCCGCCTGAGAGGCTCTATTTATTATTCCTGCTGCCAGGGACCCATTCAGAGGTTAACTTGTCCCCTATTCATCAGGACACAATAATGAACTGTCGCAGAAAGTGGCGAGGGGCTTGGTAAATAAGAGCTGCTGAGACGCGCAGATGGAACGGGCCTCTTTATGGGCGGGAGAGACATCGCTGTAGCTTTTTTCACAGGCTGATTTAGTTTCCACCTCTCCCAGCGACTGAGAGAGGCCCCTCTCCACGAGCCACAGGTACCTGGGGCCAAGGATCAGCGGGCTCTGCCCGGGCGCACACAGCGGCGCCTGTCCACGCGGGAGGTGCGCCGCTGCGCACACGGGGTGACCCGTTAGTGACCGTCCCTGGGGTCACCCCTGTGCGCATCAGCAGGGCTCAGCCTCCTGCGCGCGTATGCCGGACCCACCTCGCTGCAGGCCCGCTGGGATTTCGTGGCGCCTGCCACCGCCAGCACGGCTGGGTTTGAATCGGTGTTTATTTCAGTAATGGGCTGGGCCCGCGGCAGCGCTCGTTTTCACCGCGGCATCTCCTGACTGCCGTGTGCCCCTCCGCTGGAAGCGTGAGTTGGTCAACGTGAGCCATCCAATAAGAGCGCAGGGGCTCGGAGTGGCGAGACTGCAGAGGCGCAGGGAAGTGGAGGAGGGGTGCCGGGTGGGGACGGCCTGGAGCAGACAGCAGGGAGGCAGAAAGAACAGGGCATTGTGCATTGACTGTGCACCTACTATGTGCCCTCTAAACACACGGAGTTCTCCATTCGGTATGTATGCACATACATGGGCCTACTAGGTGCTGGACGTATTTCATCCTCAGCCCAGATGAGTTCAGAGAGGTTAAGTGACTCTTCCCTTGGACACACAGCTGGCTTAATCATGGAGCTTTCTGCTTCTAGATCCCAGGTGTTGCTTTCTAAGGCAGGGCTCCTCAAACTTTCTAAACAGGGGGCCAGTTCGCTGTCCTCAGACCGCTGGAGGGCCGTTGGAGAGTGCGGCCCACGTTCCACACATGTGCACTGTGGGCCCGGGACCAGTCGGCCGCTAAGCAGGACAGGCAGCGGCAGTAAAAACACGTGGCGGGCCTGATAAATGTCCTTGGCGGGCCACATGTGGCCCATGGGCTGTAGTTTGAGGACCCCTGTAAGGCACCATCCTGCTTTTCAAAATCCACCCTCCCTGCTATTCCCAGAGACGGTTTTCCTTCCCACTGCCGTCACCGTTTTTCCCAACTTGAGACAATGCTTAACCCTTTCCTTCTAAGCAAAACTCCCTGGGCAGAGAAGCCTGGTGATGAAGGAGCTGTCACAGCAGCACCATTTACCTGTTTGGGTTTATTCAGTGGAAGAGGCGACTGCGTTTCTGGCAGATGGAGACCCGTGTGACTGCCTTTTAAAACACTGTCACAGCTGTATGCACAAGCTGATTAGCTGTGACTGCACTGCTAGTGCCGAGATTGATGGCGATAAATTTGGGATAACAATGCCGGGAACGATGTCATTCATTTGTATTGCACTTCATATTTTTTAAACCTCTCTCCATCAGTAGCCCAGTGGTTATCGAGGGCTTGGCATTCATTCATTCATTCCCTGATGCAGCCATCACTCCGAGTCCATTTGAAGGAGTCAGTTCAGACTCAACTCACTTTATTCATTCATTTATTCGTTCAGCAAACATTAATGTAGCTCCTACTGTGTGCCGGGGATGAGCAGATCTGACCAAGTTCTGTCCTCCTGGAGCTGACATTCTGCAGGCAAGCTCAGTGCTTTCAGATGGCGATGAAATAATGAAGCAAAGAGGAGTTATGTGAGCACCATGAGGAGGCAGGGGCTACTTTAGGTTGAGTGGTCAGAAGAGACCTCTCTGATGAGGTGACATGTGAGAGGAGACCTGGATGACAAGAGCAAGCCAGCCATGGGAAGACACAGGGTAAAAATTTCCCAGGCGCAGCAAGTGCAAAGGCCCTGAGGTTGCTGTGTATTTGGCACTGGGCCACACACTGATGACTTACTGTTGCCAAGCCCCAGCGCCGGGCACTGGAGATTCCAAAACAAGTAGGATGCCGTGCTTGCCCTCAGTTCCCAGTGTAGTGGAGCATCTAGGAGAGAAGTGCACGGACAGCCTGTTTTAATGCGGTGAGGTGGGCTCGGTGACGGTGACACATACAGAGGATGCCTCATCAGCCTGCGTGCTGGTGACCAGGGGAGGCGATTCGAGCAGAACGGCGCAAAGAATGAAACCTGCTTTCTGTGACACAGCAGGGAAGCAAGACTAGTCTCCATGGAGGACCCTGACTTTCTTCTCCGCTTGTTTCCACAGGACGAATGACCAGCTGGTGGCATTTCTCTCCCGATACCGAGATATGAATTTCTTGAAGTCACACGGCCGGGACAATGCAAGGTAGCACATCACCCCCCACCCCCTGTGCAAAGTGGAAATGAAAATCTGAGTGATCATTTGGGGACTTTTTTCTAGGCTGGTTTGGTGCCACCAGAAAGAAGGTGAAGGCGGGAGAAAGGCATGACACAGGTGGCTGGCCTTGGCCGTTTGCGTGTAGAAGCCGTCCTGCCAGCCAAGGGCAGGATAATCCTACATGTTTCTCATAGTGTCACAGCCCTTTTCGTCTTTTCTTTTTCTCCCCAAGGACTTTCATGAGTCTATCATCTCATGGTGGCTGCCCTTTGTGTAGGGCAGCCACTGTTGGTTCCCATTTTATTGATGGGAAGACTGAGACCCATGGTTTAAGTAATGTCCCCAGATCATGCACTCAGCCAGTCATTCAGCAGATATTTTCCAAGTGCTGAGCTCATGCTGGTCACTGTTCTAGCGGTGAACAAGACAAAGTCCTTACCCTCACGGAATTTACTCTCTAGTGGAAAAGAGTCTCGTGCCAGCCTGGGGTTGGACCTAGGGATCCTGACTCCCAGGCCTGTGTCTCCTCCACTGCCTCATGCTGCTGCCCAACGTGTGAGCAGGTATTAGGGGTACCCTGAACCCCAGCCTGGATCTATTACACCCCTCTCCTTTAAAATGAGCAATGTCAAAAAATATTCGTAGCATCTCTGCGGTCCACGGCTGAGCTGGAACCCAGCTCCCCTTGGCCGGAGGTCAGCTAGATGGAACATGGACCTGAGCGCCCCCTATAGGCGCCACCATCCCAACACGAGACACCATTAAAAACCAGCCTCGGGTCACGTCCTGGGACAGTTTTTTAGCCTTGAACTCAGGGCGTAACCTGGCAGCGCATGGGCTTGTGTTAGCTTGTTAATGTGCTTTGTTTGGTCATCGTGGTGTCTTGTTTTAATCCAGGTGCTTCATATGAAAATTAATAACCCCATTTAAAAACAGCAATATTTCCCACGAAAAATCCAGATTTCTAACTAGTCTTAAAAAAATCTGAAAGTCTGTTAACTCCATGCATGAATTTTCTCATGGCAGTTACTTCCTGGATCTTAGGGCGCTGTGGCCCTCCCTCCCTTTCCTTCCTGACCAGCCCCCAGCAGCGTCTCAGTTTGCAATCTCCCCTTTGGATCTTCTCCACCACTGCGGGTGGAGGTGTCGTTTTGGCTGTCTCTGTGACTCAGTTTACCCATTTATCCATTGCAGGGGAGGCACAAAAGCAAGGAGTGAGCTCCATTTCCTGAGCTCTCAAGAAATAACCCCAGCATCCTTGTGTTGGATGATTTTCCTAAATTGTCACTTTGATTTCATTCTGCTGATTGTTTATAGATCGCCCCTGCCTTTCTCACACCCTGCCTCCTTTACATTTAAAAGGAGCCCCAGGACTCGAAGATGCTCTTTAAATCAGCACAGATTAGTACAGTGTGTTCAGACCACAAAGCAGAGAGAGGCCTGGCTGGAGAGACAAGGAAGAATTAAAGCCACTCTGCGTTGTGTTCCTACTAAGTGCCCATCACTCCAGTGGCCCCTTCTCATATGGGATCTAATTCTGTTCTTACAGCCACTTAAGACTTATCATTGTCATGAAAAGAATAGGAGGTTTTTAGGAGCCTACATGATTTTTCCAAAGATCACACAGCTAATAAGTGGCAGAATTTGAACCCAGGTCTTTCTGGCCCCATAGCCGTAGGGACAAGGTGGGGCCAGGCATGACTCCATGGAGAGCAGGGTGGCTGGTTATCAGAAGGAGCCCAGATATTGCTGTTCCCTACCCTGGGGTAGAAAATGGAAGCTCTTCTTCTCCAGGTAGCCTCTAATATATGATTTGTGCAAACAAAGTTGTGTCAAGAAGAAGGAGCCCATTATAAGTGCATCACCGTGTGTCTCTGAATTACATCCACCCTGGTGTTCTTGTTCAGCCTACTCAGCATTTATTCTCTGTGCACGATTTGCCAGGCACTGTGCTAGGAACTGCATATGGCACAGGTTAAAAGCAGGGGCTTTGAGGTTATACCTCCTGGGTTGGAATTCTGATCTATTATGTCCTAGCTGTGTTGCCTTGGGCAGGTGACTTAACCTCTCTGAGCCAGTTCCCTGTCCTGTACAGTGGAAATATTAGTAGAGCCGCACTCACGGGCTCATTGGGAGGATTCAATGAGATGCTACATGTAAAGCATTTGATGCAGTAAATGCTCATGAGGAGGACGATGATGTCATCGTTATGATTAGCGGAGAACTAACATGTTGCTAATAGGAGAAAGAAAGAGATGGCGTGTGGGCCTGCGCCGGGCCTCTAGGTGCCTGAACGCGTCCTGTGAGATCGACGTGCATCAGTAGTTGACAGGTGGCACCCGAATGGCACAGGACAGGGTAAAGGTTGAGGCCAAGGAGAGGTTGCTTGAACCTCCCTCCAAAACCCTGAAACCCAAAGTTCTCTGGACAGAGTAGCTCACAAGTTCCAACACTCATACACGAGTCCCCAGCTGGGATTCTCTCATTTACACGAAATAAGAGCAGTAATTTGTATTAATTTAATAGTAAAATGAACCAATGTGCCATCATCTGCCACTCTCCCCTCTTCGTTAGCCGGGGCCTCACCTGCGGCAAGAACGAGCCTCCTACGGCCCATCATCCGTCGTCTCTCTCAAGTGAGCAGAGCTGGGCCTGGCTTGGCTCAGGTTCCTCCCTGGTGTGGTATGTTGGAAAGAACTTTTTCGGTGGGAAATAACAGAAACCCAGCCCAAACTAGCTTAAGGGCAAAGAAAATTATTGGATCAAGTAGCTAAAATATTGGCACTGACTTCAGGTATGGCTGCATCAGGCAGCTCAAACGATACCTTCAAGCCCAGACTCCATATTAGTTCTGTTTCCCTGTGTGTTGGTTTAATTCCCTGGCTCCCGGGGGTGACCATTGGCAGTGTAGTGGCCTCATTTTACAGATGGAAAAGACTGAGACTCGGGGGGGTGGAGTAACTTGCTCGATGAAGCTCACACCTCCAGGGCAGGGCTAGGACTGAGGCCCAGGTGAGCGTGCCCACCGAGGCCAGCTCCTCATTGCTGCATGACGAGGCCTCTCTGTCCTCTAGTCCTGTGTTCCTCCAGCATGCTGGGCTTTCCTCCAGCACCCTGCCTCTCTGGGCTTCCTTTTTTCCCTTTGAAAAGCAAAGGGGTTGAACGAGATGCCTGCATTCCGCTCGGCCATGCTCCTGGACAGCCCTCGCAAAAGAAGAGGGGACAGAGGCAGAGACCCTAAAAGACAGAGAGTTGAGGAGGGACAAAGCAAACAGTGAGACACAAAATAGGCCCCAGGGGGCAGCCAGTTCTGACTTCCTGCTCCCGCTGTGAAGAGACAGCGTAAAGGCAGACTAGTATTTTAATAGCTGCCAAATTGGTGCTGACTGTTCCTGTAATTAAATGAAGGGGAGAGTTGCATCCACTGTTTCTCCTTGCTTCCCTCCAAGAGTAAAGTAACCAGATGTATTGAGAGACACGTAGCACAATTGTCATTTTCCCAGCCAGCCTCAGCAGGGCTCGTAGAAGCAGGCGCCCTCACATTCACCCTCAACCTGAATTAATCCGGTCTTTGGAAACACCCCCAGGAGTTCCCGGCCTCCGCTCAGGGAGCATCGGAGAAGTTTTCCAAGTCTCTGCAGCCTGCCGAGGTCTCAGTGGGTAGGAACAGCCCTCTTCCAGGGAGGTGGAAAGGAAAACTCTCCCTCAGCTAGAATTAGGGTTCCTCTGGGACTTTTCCTGCCCTGGTTGATCTAATGCATCTACCTCGGTCAAGGTCACCAGGGCCCCAGTGTTTAGCCCTGGGGTGTGGGATGGTGGAGGGCAAGGGCAAGGATGCTGGAGTCCAGCCACCTGGGTCGAAATGCCAGCCCTGCCATGGCACGGCCGTGGGACTCTAGCACTTGACGTTGGCCATGCCCCCATTTCCTCATCTTTACAAATTCCAGGTAAAGACCATGGGATTGGGGGACTTATTATCCCCTCCGACCAGGGGAAGGCACCAAGGCTCATTCCAGCCTCATTTGGCAGCGTTACCCCACTGTAGAGACGACCCCACTGGGTTCTGGAGAGCTGCCTTCTCTTGCTCAGGGCCTCACGCCTCGTGAACAGCAGAGCTGGGATTGGAACCTGCTTCCGTCTGACCTCAAGGCCTGTGTTCTTTTATCACCCCATGATTAGTGACCACATCTGAGAGGACATGCAGTTTTAAGTTTGGGGGTTGTACAGCAAAACCCTGCTGACTTTAAACAGAATTATTTTTTATCTGGGTGGGGGACAGGTCCATCCCCTCCTTCCTGGAGTCAGCGTTTCCCAATGTGTGTCCATGATCCACCAGTGACCACCGTGAGAGATTCCTTCATAAACAGGCACGCTGCGAAAGTTTGGCATCGATCTTACGTGTACCAACAAAATTGTGTATGATTAGCCCATCTAACCTTGATTTAATGGATATTATGCTCAAAAGAAGGTTAAGTTCAAAGAAAACCGTGGAAGCTATTTAAAGTTGACTTAGGGAGAAATATTAAGGGGGCTCAGATAGAGATGCTACACAAAGCAAACAGCACAGCAGTCAGGAATCGGGCTCTCGGGACTCACCTGGCAGCTCTAACACTCGCTGAGCACGTGACCTTGGGGCAACGTACATCAGTGACTTGTGTGTCAGTCTTCTCACCTGCAAAATGGGAATGATGATAATAGCACCAATCTTGTAGAGTTGTTGCAAGGATTAAATAAGTTAATATGTGGATCCAATCTTGGAACAGGTAGTTGTGCCTATTAAGTTGATGATGATGGTGGTGGTAGTGGTAAAGATGGTGATGGTGATGAAGAAGAAATGAGAAGAATCTGGAAGATGACATACAAATCATTAACAGTTCACAGACACTTGCGACAACTCGGAGAGAAACAACTAGCGTGTCAGATGTAAGAAGGCTAGGCAGGTAGGGAGCTAGGACGAGTTTTAGCCCCAGATGGGAAGTGGCACCAAGAAGTCCCTTTCTCCTCCCAGGTCTGGGCCCTGCCCGCCAAAGGCAGGCAGCACTCGCTGCTGGGTGCCGGGATGGCTTCCGAGCAGCCTCTCTAGCTGCCCTTCTCTGACACTGAACCGATCTTCAGGGCCAAACCTCCCTTGATGTATAAACAAGCAAATGCGTGACCAAAAGTTGGCAAATCCGCCGAGAGCCTGGCCAGGAACCTCCTCCAGGCAAATCTGCTTTCACGGGTTCCTTCGGTGCCAACTTGCTTATTGAGAGAAGAGCTCTCTTCCTGGCTGACTTGTAGCGCCATGATTGTTGTGAGGAGATAATTAATATCTCACCTCCAATAGGGAAAGCAGATTGCATTTCCCTTTTGCTTTCCTGAAACCCAGCCGGTGCGTTTGTCATGTTTGCATGTTCACTTTATTTAATCCGGTGACGGCAGCCGCGTCAAAACACAGCCTGCCACTGCGCAGACGCACGCACGGAGCTGCACGCGCACACGCTACCTTGGCCTCTGCAGGTGTGTGAGGTCATCCGCGGAACTGGACCTTCTTTACAACAATGCACAAAGAAGAGAGACAAAAGACTAGAAGGGAGGTATGTTCACAGTGTCGTCTCTAAGAGGTGGAATGTTATGTTTAATTTCTTCTTTGCGTTTTCGTTATGTTCTGAACCTTCTCTGAAGGACACGCATGACTTTTATAATCGTAACAAAGGCAGTAAACAGCATTGTGAAAAATATGTGAAATGTGGGAAACAAATTATCCCTCGACAGACCTTTGGACAACTCGGAGGTACGAGCCGATTTGGGATCCCAAGCTCTGTGAGGATAGTGGGCCACCAATCCCGGGGACCCCAGGCCCCAGGATTCAGGACCCCGAATCTGCATTTCCACTTGGGTTTCTTTTTCCTCTCTCCTTGAATGTCAAACCCAGGTGGCCTTTCTCCACACAGAGCGGTCATGATAGTTACACGTGGGAAGATTGGCTGTGTGCCATGAACCGTCTCAGATGCCTTGCAGATGCCAACTCTTTCAGTTCTCACGACAGCCCCATGATATAAGTACAGTCGCTATTGAGCCCATTTTCCAGATGGGGACACTGAGGCAAGAGATTAAGCAACACACAGCTCGTAACTGGGGGCACAGACCCGAACCTGGGCAGGTGGCTCCGGAGTCTGGGTTGTTGGCCGCTACACTGCATTGACTCCCTGATGGTGTTCACTGCAGAGTGTCCCTCCACATCCCAGCTGTGCGTGTCCCCTTCACCAATCAGATCAGAGTCTGCTGCTCTGAAATGAGGTGGTGAAGCCGAGCTTCCGGGAGCGCCCTCATTACAGCCATGCGTGCCCTTGCACAAGCGATTTCTGTCGCTCATAAAGCTCTTCCCACAGCTCTGCAGAGGACTAATTCCTTCTCGGCCTTCTCACTGAGCTTGCGTGCCACCTACTCCAGGAAGCCTTCCCCAGTGGTCACCATTAATTAAATCCCCGTGTCTTTGGATTTTTTCCTACATAGCTTGCATAATGGTATGTAATTATATACTTGTATTTTTTTTCATGCCTACTTCTTTATCAGAACAGCATTAGAGTCTCATGACTTGAGTGTGGAATGCAGAACCTGCTAAGGCTTGAATCCCACCTTTGCCACTAACCAGCTGTGTGGTCTTGGGAAAATTACTTCTCTGTGTCTCTGTTCCTTCATTTGTAACTTAAGCCTTCATGGGGTTGTAGTGAAGACTAAATAAGAGACTATATATTTAGTGTGTAGAACAGGGCCTAGAGTGTAGTATGTGCTCAATAAATGGTAGCTGATATCATTTGTGTTTCTTATCTCTCCTCCTAGGAGAGAGAGAGGATAGGCGTGATGTCCATGTTATTTAGAACCATATTCTCAGCGCATAGACCAGGGCCTGGAATATCAAAGGTGTTCTCTAGAGTTGCAAAATGAATGAATGCCCCAAGCCCTCTTGCTCTTCCACCTACTGCAGAGTAGAGGCATGACAGCTGTCTCCAGCCCAGCCCAACTCAAATGACTGCAGGAGATGGGGCTCATGTGGGGGCTTTGGACTTCTGTCCTTGGTGCTGAAATACCCTTGCTTTTCAAGACACGGGGTTTCTCCTTAGCCATAGAGGTGCCCTATATACCTGCCTACCAAATCCCAGAAGAGAGAAGAGGAGAGAGAAATTCAAAATTTCCATCTTGATGAGGGAAAAATGTAAAGCATCTTGATGAACATTTATGGAGCACTTACTGTGTGCTAAGCACTGTGCTAAGCCCTGTCTGTATACAATCTCATTTAAACCTTCACACCAACTCAGTGAGGTAGGTGTTACTCCGATCACCATTTTCCACACGAGAAGCTGCAGCACCATGTCAGTAGGGTTGCCTAAGGTTAGTAGCAGACACGGGACTTGGACCAAGCAGTCTGGCCCCAGGCCTCAAAATCTGTCCTCTGCATCAGACAGCTGTAACAGGTGAGCCTGTTCATGTAGCTGGCTGATTTCATACATTATGGGTTTTTATGCTTTATTCCGTGACTTGACTTTTTAACTGAAATGCTCGGGTGACACTGATGCTGAAGGAATAATCTGGGTTCAGTGACAGATCACTAGACAGGGAGACAGAAGAAGGGGAGTTTTCTTTGTAGGTTCTATAACTTTGGATGGATCGTTCATGCTCTCTAAGTCTCACTTCTTGTCATTGTTTAACTTGTAGAATTATTTATATTACCTGATTGCTAAGATTCCTTCTTGCTCAAACATCCTGTAAAAGGAATGGAGTTCTTCCTTCTAGAACTCACTATGGGACAAGCCAGTTCTGGAATAATTCCACACTCAGTGACTGTGCCGAGATTTAGCCAGAGAATTAACTGAATTGAGAAAGCTTTTAGGTTTAGGTAATAGTCTGCCTTTTCCAAAGACCATAGATACTTTTCTTAACTGACCTCTTCTCCCATAAGGGAGAATCAAGACCCCTTCCCCCACTCCATCTTATTTACTCTGATGCTCTGCTGACTAGATTTTGGCCTTGGAACTTCCTAATAGAATCGTATTTAGCTATGACTTTGTCCCACACTGTGCCAATAGAGAAGAATCTCAGGAAGATCAACCGCCCATTTCTGAGAACAGGGGAAGTAAAACTGAACACAAATGATCCCGTGTTTGGCCTCAGGTGGCCTATTCTGAAGGCAGCAAAGAATGGCAGAGTAATTAAGAGCTTGCATTAGATTCAGCCAGACCTGGATTCAAGTCTAATAAGACTCCTAGCTGTGCACCTTTGAAGAAATGACTTAACCTTTCTGAGATTCAGTTCCTTTGTCTGTCAAATGTATGCTATAAGCATCTGATACCCGGTTAACTAATGTCACAACTTCCTGATTGCCCAACAAGTGTGACTGTTACCCTTCCCTTTATTCATTTAGCCTATACTTATTGAGCACCAAGTGTATACAGGGCACTGTTCTAGGTACTTGGGATATAGTGGTGAACAAAAATAGACAAAATTCTCTGCCACCTTACAGCTTACCTCTAGTAAGTAGAAATAAACAAAAGACTAAATAGATACCATGTGTGTTACATGTGAAAGTGAAAAGTGCAGTGGAGATAAACAAAGCATGGGCGAGGACTGGGGACACCAGGGATGGGGGAGGGCCCTCATCGCTACGTGAGAAGGGGTTGGTGGTTGGGTCGGTCACTGCTTGGGTGAACAGTGCTTACTAAACAACTTTGCAAAGCACTTCGAGAAGCATCATCCATCACACTTTTGCAGCTGATTCAGGAGATTGTCGGGACAGGTGTTATGGGGTTCTTCTTACAGATGGGGAAACTGACACTCAGGGAGGGTGAGCCAACCCCGCCCCTCTTATCTGACCTCTTCTCCCATAGGGGAGAATCGGGACCCCTTCCCCCACTCCACTGCCTGTGAAAGCAGAGGCAGGAGCAGTAGCTAGATCTGCCCGGTGTCTGTTCTGTCGTGGTGCCACCTGTGGGCCCGGTGGCCCCGGGTAACCTAGTCAACGGGAAATGAAACAGAGGATGCAGAGAGCATCCTTGGTCACCTTCTGTGTACAGGGCCCATTGCCGCAAGTGTGTGTGTCCCCTCCCTCAGGCGAGAGAGCCACGCGTCCTTTGTTGGTGAGCCGGCCTTTATGAAAAGTGAGATCGCTGACTTACCTTGCCTTCCTAGTTTACCTGTTTAAGTCATAGTGAATGCATGGGGCAGAAAAAAAGCAAATCCCTTCCCAAGCAATTGATGCCTTTCCCCTGGTAGAGACCCAGATGCTGGACCTCTGCCACCTTCTCCTAGTTTAAAATAAGTCCCCGGTAGCCTGTGTGACCCCCGAAGCTTTTCTGAGACCTGGAAAATTGGTTGTCTCTATTTACTCGTAATTAACCAAAGCATGCGTTTGCAGTTTATCTGTTTCTGAATGCAGTAAATACAGCGGCCAATCTCCCAACCCCATGAATATTTCATTTTGGAGATGACTGCATAAATATTGTATCTGGATATTATGGTCTGGGACATCACATTAAAATTGCAAGAAGATACTATTATCCCACATAATGGAACATGAAATTAAAAAGCTGGTCCGTGGAGAGAAAGATTTTGCTAGTCCTCTCACCTGTATTTCTTTTCTCTCTGTCTTTTTCTCTCTCTCTCTCTCTCTGTCAGCCTGGTTACCATGTAAGTTTGAATGCAAATGATCTAAAGTTTCAAGCATGGTTAAGTGCACCGACTGGGCATTATGTATAATTGGCACTAGCCACAGTCAAGGCAGGATTTTATTTTCCTAAACTCAGGGGCTTCCTTTAATGGGGTTAGAGCCGAGTTACATTTCAATGGGGGGGGGTGATACTCTGACTATAATGAAAAATCTTCATCATGTCTCTCCCCAGCAGGAACGTGGTCTTGCTAATAAGCTTGGATTTTGTGCATGTAGAAAGCTGAGTTAGGGAAAGGACAAGAACAGTGACATTGACACCTGGATCTTCTGGTGGGTCCTACCCTTGTGTGAGTGCTGTGTGTCCTCAGAAAAGTTGTCACCCTTCTCTGGGCTCCCATGTCCATATGGAATGGAATGTCTGCCCCATACCCTCTTCCTGGGTATAATAGAGTGACTTATAGAATGTCACAGCCGGAAAGTACCTCGGGAATTACCTAACCCAAGGTTATTATTGCTGGTGGCCTATGGCCTAGAGATGTGTTTTATTTAGCCAGAAATACTTCGAAGAATTTAAGTGCCTTTCAGAACGTGCGTTCTCTACGCTCTGCTCATTTCACCACTCCCCGTCGTCTTATACTCAGCCCCTTTCACACACTTCCAAGATCCGTCTGACCCCTGTAGGGACTTAACCTTATAACTCAGACCTAGCCCAACTTTGTCCTTTTGCTAAGGGGGAAACTGAGATTCAGAGAGGATTCCTCACTTCTCAAAGTCACCCAACTAGTGGCAGGTAAAGCCACACTGCCCTGTAGATGAAGAGCCAGCAGCAGCATCACCACAGGTCTTTTATGCCACCGTCAGTGTTGTTGAGACTTAGATGTATGACACCAGTGTCTTCAGTGGTAGCCAGCATCTGCAGGGCAGGCTTTCTGCTCGTGCACAAGAAAGTGCTGGGGGTGTGGGTTCATTAATGAGGTTCCTTGTGGTTCCCCTGAGTGGATGTCAGGGGATTTGGGGGAGGCCCGGTGGAGAGGAATTCTTTCTGGAATTCCATGTGACTGGCAGGCTGGGATCATCTCCTGCTTCGATAGCCTGAGGTCAGGCAGCTGAGCACCTGCCCTGCCCCAGGACCTGTAAGAGAGGCTAGGAGGAGGAAGCCAAGGTTGGTTCCAGTGACAACAGGGTCTGCCTGGGAGGAGACAGGTAACTCCAATCTGAAGACAAAGGGATGAAGTCAGACTGGCTTGGAGAAAGAGGTGGCATTTATGTGCCACAGTTTTGGCTACCTGCCCCATCTGGAGCGTAAGAACATCCCACACATCATTGTCGTGATGAAGTTGAAATCATTCAAGCATGTATTCGTCAGGATTGTTTCAAATGCAATCGACAAATCCCGTCTCCAAAATGCCTTAAGCACATAACTGACAAGTCTGGGCCTGCGTCAGGTACAGCGAGATCCAGGATCTCAAGTAGAGCCACCAAGACTTGGGCACTGTGTCTTTCTGTCTCTCCTCTCTTATTTCTGCTTTGCCTTTGTTGTCAGACGGCCCCTGTACTCATGGGGACAAGATGGCCGCCAGCAGTGCTAGGCTTACAATTAAAATCATGTGACCACCACAAATTGTGTTGCCAGCCCAGAGCAATCTCCGGCTTACGCCAAGCCAGTGCCAACCCCAGCCCACACCTTTGGTCGACTATCCCCTGTGTGCAGAATGTGCACCTCCTCTTCCCCACGCAGCCTCTGCAGGCTGGCTCAGGCCCTGCCTCCACCACGCCACAGCATCCTGCCTTTTCAGCCCTGCTCTGGCCCTCATTTTTCTGGAAGTACATCGAAATTCATTGACAGTGTGGTTCCCTGTACCTATCTGGTATTTCCTCAGTTAGACTGTCAGTTCCCAGGAGGAAGAGCCTGTGCTTTATGCTGTTTCGTAATGTCGGAAGTGTGGATGGAGGGGACTGGGCACACATGTGCTCATTGATGGGTTGAGTTCATTCATTCATTCCGAGAATACTTGTTAAGCGCTGCTTGCCGTATGCCAGGCACACAGGGATGAGCAGACACAAGAACAGCGCTAGCTCCCGTGGAGCTCACCCTCTACTGAAGGAGGTGGGCAGTAATCAAAGAACCACACAAACATATGATGGCAAGCCGTTGGGTTCACACATGCGTAAAAGTGGGTTAATAAAAGTATTGTCTCTGGGGTTTTCATGAGAGTTAATACAGGTAATTGACATAAAGCCCTTGGAATGATAACGTTCAGGCATGGTTTTGCCACCATGATGGTGATTATGAGGAGGAGGATGAAGGTGGTGGTGGTGATGATGGTGGTGGTGGTGATGATCACAATGGTGATGATGGTGGTGGTGATGACAGTGATGAGGAACATAGTGAGATTATAGTGATAATAAAGAGGACGGTGATGGTGATGATGAAGATGATGATAGAGGAAGAAATCACAGTGTTATGAGAACTGAGGGAATAACTTTCTGCAGTCTGATGGATAGATTGGAGTTAACTAGGGGAGGCTGGGATGGGGGAAACAGGGAGAGCATTGGAGCGTGTCCGGGAGCCTTGCCCAGAAGGCTGTGTATAATGGTGGCACGTGGAGTAGGGAAGTCGTCGTGTTGGTGACACAGAGAAGCATTGATACAAGAGAGTTATAAATTTATAAGAGCTGGAAAACTCTAGAGTCCTGGACATGTGTAAGCATCAGCAGGCTGGAAGAGCGGGAAGAGCCCTGGGTTGGGAGCCCTCTAGACCTTAGGAGTGGACATCACCCTCCTTCCCCCTGAGCCCCGGCAGGGTCCAGCACGGTGCCTGGTGCATGGTCAGTGTGCGGTGAGTGCTAACTGCCAACAGACTGGGCGTCGGGGCCAGAGGTGTGGCCCTAGCTCTGTCCACCCTCCCCACACACCCACGCGACCACCTCTGGGACCTGCTTAGCTTTGGTCTCTGCATCTGCAAAACAGCAAATGCCAGTTCTGCCCTGCCTGCTTTGCGAAATCCTAAATGAGATGATTATACGTACACTTACTAGAGTAGGAGTTGTTAATCTGGGGTTTGTGGGTGAAATTCAAGGGGTTCCGTGACCTTGGACGGAAAGAAAATGACATCTTTATTTTTAATAAATTCTAACTGAAATCCAGCTAAAGGTGGCTAACGAACCACAGTCATGTTAGCAGTAACTGTGACTTAATCACCCACGGGAATCACATATTTTCATATCACATGATAGCTGGTGCAGATACCTCTAAATATCATTTATACTCCCTGCTTCTGCAAAATTACAGCAGTTACGAGACCTGCCGTGGTATCTTATTTCTTAATGTGTTAATAAAGAGACACGTGTATTAACTAACATACATTTGGTGGTTTTAAAAATATTTTGTAATCCTGTATATGATGTGTGAATCAAAAAGCACATGTGTTACTATATCATAACTTTGGTGGCTTTTTTATTTTTATTTATTTTATTTTTTATTTTGTGTTTATTTTTATTTTTTGTTATTCTGTAACCACGTACATACTGTGAGCATGGAAGAACACTTTCCTGAGATGAGAGTGTATAGACTGTATTCAGCAAACTGCCCAGGCCTCTGTGGCATAACGAGCTTATTTCGAATGTTCTCTAGAGAGGACGTCGGTGCCGCAGATGATCGCTGCTGTCTCACTGTCCTGGGCGAGTCCCCTGCGCTCTCTAAGCTTCAGTGGGCTCATGTAAAAGGGGGGTGACAGTAGTACCTGCCTTGTAGGGGGAGTAGGGGAACCTGCCTCGCTGTGAGGATCCGTCTATAAACTAGAGCCCTGGCTCAGTACCTGGCACATAGTAGGTGCTCAATAAATGCCGCCATGGCTGCAGTTGTGTCGTGTTGTTACTATGCGGACTCTGGGGGGGCTCCCCTCTCTCAGGGCGCCTTTGAGCTAAGGGCCGCTTTGTCTCTCCCAGGTTCATCCGGAAACAAGGCCTCGATCGGCTCTTCCTGGAGTGCGACGCTCACATGTGGCGCCTGGGGGACCGGCGGATCCCGGAGGGCATTGCCGTGGATGGGGGCTCCGATTGGTTCCTGCTGAACCGGAAGTTTGTGGAGTATGTGACGTTCTCCACAGACGACCTGGTGGCCAAGATGAAACAGTTCTACACCTACACCCTGCTTCCTGCCGAGGTGAGCGTACAGGAGAAAGTCCCCGAGGAAGGCAGGGGCAGCTTTGGCTTTTGGAGCAAAGCAGGTGCTGAATTTTGGGCAGAGCAATGGGGGGTCCACCTACGTTGTCCTGCAAACATCCAGGCGCCCTTGCTGCTGTAGCAGGGCCCTGGGTCCCCCTGCATTCTGCGCGGAGGCTGCATGGAGCAGATGCACAGTGCTGCTGCCAGCAACCCACACGGTGCCGTTGTGCAAAGCAGAGAAGGCAGCCAGCCCTTCCTCAGGGCACTTGGCCCCTGTTGGTCATAAAATCACACAATATACTGATTTTGTCAGTATAGACACTCTGCCGCCATTTTCCAGGGAATTCTTATTAAAACCAACCAACCAACAAAAACCTCTGATGTCTGCAGTGTTGACAATGGCACCGCCTAGAGTCATGCAGTGTGCAACCTGCGCAACTGTATACACTGACCCTTTCAGGACACTCCCACGTCAACTTTTAACAGATCCTCCATAGTCACCAATCATGTTCTAACCACCAAGAATCCCTTCTCCCATTTTGAATATTGTTCCTTCTCCGATAGAAAGTAGAGTTGGTTTCATGAGCGAGTCACACTCCAAAAGTGCAGGCGATCTGAGCCAGCCAGCCAGGGGTTGCAAGAGGCCCCTGCACTGGCAGCCACTGTGGCCAGAGGCGCAGGGCTCCGCATTCCCTGTTGGCTTTTGGAAGTATTTAAAAATCCCCAGGGAGCCGTCACCATTTTTCAGACCTAGCGGAGGGAAGGCCTGTGGTGTAGATTTCGGAGAATTCTGAGACAGACCCGGCCCCGTCTGGATAGGGGTAGGGATCCAGCTCTGGAGAGTTTATGCTGACATGCCAGCAGCCGTCTCCTTTTCAGAGCTGAGCTGAGGGATTCTAGATTCATCTCCCTGACCTCCTGTTCTCTTGTATCCTCAGTTTCTGATCCGACTTCAGAAAACTCCAGAGCTGGTTCCATTTCTGTTGAGCCCGTGGTGTTTTTCAGGAACGGGGCACTGTCCCTTCCCTGGCGGGGCCCCAAGCTGCAGCTCACACGGCCGTGTATCTCCATGGGCCAGACAGGAGAGCGCGTCTCCTTTCGGGATTTCGACATATCCCACCAGTGTGTGGGGCAGGGCCCAGCCCCGAGGAGCAGGGCGATGAGCATGTCATCCTGGGGCTAGTTTTACTATTCTGCACACGTGTTAAATAATCAGCTTTTAATCCTATTTCTACAAAAATCACCTTTTCTCTCAATTCTGATAACCTCCTCATCCATTATCTTGCAGGGAATTTCTGTATCATTATGAAAGGACACAGGGCAATTGGTAATTGGATACTTTTTCCCCACTGCTTGATGGAGACTGTGTGCCTTTGTGGGCTTGTAGACAATTCGAGCTTAAATTTCAGGTTCATGGGCGTGTCACCTAGCATCACAAGAGGGTGGGTCAGCAAGGGGTAGTGGGTGGAGGCTCATTTTGCCTACCCACTCATTGGGAGTTTGGTTGTTTTCATCAAGATGCCCCACCACACTGCTGGGGGCCAAAGCTCTGTGTGTGCTCCCTGGCCCTCCCCTGCCCCAGCGCATGCAGGCACATACACTCCAGGGTCCCTGTTAGGTCCCGTCGTCTCCATTCCTACCCATAAGCCTTTGCACGCAGACACATGTCCCCCTCAGCTTCCGTTAAGGAGCAGAGAGCAGGGAAATGTGCTTTCCTGGTGTCCGGGATTGTTATAAGACAGTGTTGCAATAGAAACCTCTATCTGTGTTTTTTTCTCTCTGCTAATCTCCCAGCTGAATCAACAATTGTCTCTCCTCTGGTCGCTCTTCTCACTCCCAACATCGCCTCTTAGATTCCTTGGCGAGGTTAGATTCCTGGCCATTCCTTGGCCAGGAGTCCTAGGATTAGGGGGAAATGATGGCGGCTGGTTCAGTACCACGGACAGCGAGCGGCCCGCCTCTCCCCTTTCTGTGTGGCGGTCACTGTGCAGGTGGCTTAGGTGGAGGCCCCAGGCCTGATGCAGCCTGGAGTCTGGCCTCCCTCGTCCAGGGGGGAAATACCAAAGCTTCAGCCTTTGGTGTCAGGCTATCTCAGACCTGGATCCCTTTGGTTTCAGATCTGGCTACTTGCAAAACAAAGAACCCGTGTGACTCACCATATTCCAGAAAATTGGCCCCATGTTTTCCTCTGCGCCATGTGTTGACAAACCCTGTGGGACTTTTTACTGGGCAGACAGAAGATGACCGACCTGGGTGATAAAAGATGTCTTGCAGTCAGATTCTAGAGGCTGGGGAATGACCACTTAGAAACCCACCCAGAGCGGTAGACTTCTTAGTACACTAAGCCAGTCTGCACAAAGCCTCCAGCTGTGCCCTGAGTTGGACCAGACTGCCAGCTGCCCCCATTTGCACGTAGAGAGAGCAGAGTGACCCTCCAAGAAGGACCCTTTATAGTCAGTCATCAGGAATGACCTCTTGACCCCAGCCCATTTCGGGGGCACCGGGAGAGGTCTCAGGCTGGGCCCCTGTCTCCCCTACAGTCCTTCTTCCACACGGTCCTGGAGAACAGCCCGCACTGCGACACCATGGTGGACAACAACCTGCGCATCACCAACTGGAACCGCAAGCTGGGCTGCAAGTGCCAGTACAAGCACATCGTGGACTGGTGCGGCTGCTCCCCCAACGACTTCAAGCCGCAGGACTTCCACCGCTTCCAGGTGAGCCTGCTGCACCCCTGCGGCCCCCCCGCGCCTCGCCTGGCCGCACACCTCTGCAGACACCCAAGCCCACGTGCCCAGTCCTGGCTGGGGATAGTAATGGCAGCACATCAACAATAGCCAGTATTTATTGAGCACCTACTCCACTCCAGGGCTTTGCTAACCATTTGTCTGTCTTGACTCGTTCACCCCACAACAGCCATTTACTACATGTATTATTATTTATTGTTTTTCCACTTTAGGGATAGGGAAACTGAGGCATAGAAAGGTCAACAAGCTTAAGGTGTCTGTTTCCAAAGGCTACCCTCATATCCTATTCTCTATCCTGCCTTCTCCGTCTGAATCGTCTTGTTAAAAACATATTTCTGTGTACAAGCCAGATTATATCTTGGGCAGAGTTTTTCAGCCTCAGAACTCCTGACCCTATGGCTGGATTATTGTCTGCCGTGGGGTGTCCTGTGCATCGCAGGGGGTTCAGAAGTGCCCTAAGGCCTCTGCCTGCTGGACACCATTAGCAGCCTCCACCTTTGACCAGCAAAAATGTCCTCAGACATTGCCAAGTGTCCCCCGGGGGCAGACTCAGCCCTGGTTGAGAAGCCCCGATCTCCAGGGAAGTCCAGGCATTTGTGTTTGTAGTGCATTGCACTGTAGGAAATTCTCACGAGCAGCCGGGCTTGGAAACCGCTGCGCTCTGTGTACTTAAAAGAGCAACAAGAGGTAGAGATGCTGTTACCCTCACAGCTACCTCTGTCCAGCCTTGCGGTTTGCAGTTCCGGGGGAAGCCGGGGTAGGAGGGTGGTGGATAGTCACCCACTTGCCATGACACTGAGGATGCCTGGCCTGTCCTGTTGCAGGGGACAGCCTGTCCCCAGCCCGCGTGGGCACCTGTCCTGCGCTGCCTGGTGGCCGGGAGGGGAGGGGCTCTCAGAGTGTCTTTCCCTTCCATCCTCGCACACCCGGGCCCCAGCTGCAGAGAGCTCAGACAGAACGCCGCGGAAAGGTCAAGCAGATCACTCTGGGGTCACTGGCGCTGCCACACGGAGATGGCGTGCTGCTCCCCAGATGGCTGACACGGAGGGAGGGCAGGGACAACCGGGACAGCAGTGCCAGGTGGATAACCCGGCCACGGCGCCCTGCGCCTGCGCTCTGGCACACAACCGATACGACCAGGAAAGGACCCATGCTGCCCGCATGGAGCTTCCAGTCGCTTGGCCTGGCTCCTCGGGGTGTCGGCCTTAAATCAGCAGCATCACTGTCACCAGGGCACTTGTTAGAAATGCAGACTCAGCCCATTCCAGAGCTACTGAGTAAGAATCAGATCAGTTAGCAGAGTCCCCAGATGCCTGGAACGCTATTCATGTTAGATCTGCTCCGTGCCAGGCCCCGCGTGGGCATCGGCCTCACTGGGGTGGACATCACCTCCACTGTTCGAGTTGGGAAACTAAGGCACGGGGTGAACCTGCTCGCCCATGGCCACACAGCCAGGGAAGAGGCAGGGCTGGGGTGGGGAGAAGGCAACTCAGGTGTCTCCAGGGGCAGGCTGGGTTTTTCCACCAGGCCTCGCTGCCACCCTGGTTTCGCGCCTGCACAGGCGTTGCAGGTTTCCTCCTGTCACTCATAGTCCTTTAAAGCTCCCACCCAGCATGTTTAGCCACCTTGTGCGGTTGCTGCAATTCCGTCTTCTGTAGGCCCGGTTTTGGTGGCGGATTGAGAGATACCCAGGGATCTCCTCAAACCCATGCTAATTTCACCATGAACATTGGCATTTATGACAATTAAGCTCCCCATTGTCTGTGCAGAAAGGATCTGCTGAGCAGAAGGAGGGCTGCAGGGCAATGTTTGACCTATTCAAAGGGAAAAAAAACTAATTCCCGCCTTTGTATGGAGGGCCAGCGTTGTCCAGTCTCAGGGGACCTTCCGCACTTGCAGCCCGGAGCCTCCGCCTCGTGATCCCTGGGAGCCAGTTCTGCCCGGGTGGCAGCGTTTGTATTCCAGCCTGGTGTCCTGGGGACACTGCGGTGTCTCTGATAAAGGCCGGGCAACAGAGAGAGCGCATCATGTGCTCACAGCTCTTTCTCTCGCAGTAAACAACGGTCAAGAATATCCCCCGACAGCCAGAATCAAGAAATTGCTGCCTGTAAGGAACTTGGAGTTCTTGTGCAAAGAACTCCGAGGAAAAGAACAGTAAATATAGAAACGTGCCCTTTCAAAAGAGCTGGCTATGGCCAGAGAATCGCTTGCGGAGAAAGGAGGCTGCCCTGCCACTGGGGCCGATTCTCTGCCCCCAGGAAATGAAGACTCATAGGCCCCTAGGGGGACAGGCGCCTAGCAGAAAACTTAAGGGGCTGGTGATAATAATCGCATAAAATTAATAAAAGCGGCTAACAATGTGTGCCAGACCCTATGCTAATAACTTGTATTATTATACCCATTTTAAAGATGAGGAAGCTGAGGCCCAGAGAAGTTGGGTGACTTTCCCAAAGACGTACACAGCTAGAAAGGACAAAGTGAGGTCTGAACTCAATGACTCTTCTCAGTGCCACTGTAAAGGAACCAAGCCGACTTCTGCCTCATAGGGAGGGGGGGCCCCAGCCTTCATGAAACAGAGAGGTGATGAGATGTCTCGTTCACTCCGTTAGCTCAATCCTAGAGTAGAAAGAGCTTGGGTTTTGGAGTCATCCGTTCTGGGTTCAAATCTTATAACTGCATGACTCTGTGCATGTCACTTTCCCTCTCTGAGCTCAGTTTCCTCATCTGAAAATGGGAATAATAATACCTGCCTTGCTGGGTTGTTGGGAGAATCAGAGGTAATGACATAAACACAATGCCCCGCATACAGTGTGTGCTCAGTAGTTGCTGTTAATTCGCTGCAGTGAAAACAGTGCTGGGCCCAAAATCAGGTCAATAATAACGCTAGCCCATAATAAGCTTCCCAAGGGAGAGGGCTGTGTTTTATTTGTTTCTGCAGCTCCGGACCAGGGGTCAGCAGGCTGCAGCTCCTGGGGCCAAAGGCAGCCCACTGCCTGCCTTTGCAAACGCTGCAACGTGGCCATACCCGTTTGCTTACCGTTTTGTCTGCAGCTGCTTTCATGCTGCAAAAGCAGCGTGGACTAGCTTCAAAGCTATTTTTAAAAAAAACTTTTTTAATTTTTTTCATTGTCTAAACATTTTTCGGATTTTTATTTATTTATTTTTTATTTCAGCATATTACAGGTGTACACATGTTTAGGTTACATGTATTGTCCTTGCCCCGCCCGAGTCAGAGCTTCACGTGTGCCCATCCCCCAGCCGGTGCGCACCGCACCCATTAGGTGTGAATATCCCCATCCCCTCCCCCCTCCCATCTGCCCGACACCCGACAAATGTTACCACTGTATGTGCACGTAAGTGTGGGTCAGTTAACACTGGTTTGATGGTGAGTACATGCGGTGCTTGTTTTTCCGTTCTTGGGATACTTAGTAGAATGAGATCCAGCTTTATCCAGGATAATACAAGAGGTGCTAATTCACCATTGTTTTTTGTGGCTGAGTAGAACTCCATAGTATACATATTATTAATCCACTCATGTGTTGATGGGCACTTGGGTTGTTTCCACATCTTTGCAGTTGTGAATTGTGCTGCTAGAAACATTCGAGTGCAGATGTCTTTTTTATAGAATGTCTTTTATTCCTTTGGGTAGATGCCCAGTAATGGGATTGCTGAGTCGAAAATGGCCATTTATTGAAATGTTTGTGAATCCCTGCCCTACACCACAGTAGAAAGCCTGGTCGATAACAGATACTCAGTATTTTATTTCTTTAACCCTGGACCCTGACTCCCAATCCCAGCTCCGCCACTGACTCGCTGTGTGTCCTTGGATAAGTCCCTTCCCCTCTCTGGGCCTGTTTCCATAAGAGCTTGGTTTATATCAGTGGTCCTCGAACACTGCATTATAATCACTTGGGAAAGTTTATTTTTGGATGCATATCCCTGAGCCCCACCTCCAGAGACGCTGACTCAGTAGATCTCAGGAAGGACCTTAGAATCCAGATATTTGAAAGCTACCCAGGTGACTGAGATGCAGCCAGCTCTGGAGTCATTTGCACGGTCCTCAAGCCTAAGTGAGCAAATGAATCACCCGGAGACCTGTTAAAAATACAAATTTCTAGGCCCACTCCTGGAGATTCTGGTCCCTGGCAAGTCTGCAAGTCGGCCGCAATGCCAGGGAGGCGATTGGGAGTGGTGGGGACTGTGGTGAGCAGAAGGGCCTGTGCCTTGTCTAGAGGGACAGCCACTCTTCAGCTTCAGCCGGCCGTTACCGTGTAGGGTCGTGGGCCCGAGGTTGCCAGATCTGATGCCATTTAAAGAGAAGCCAGAGGAGTTTCTGTGAACGCTTTCACTTTTAAAATATCACCAGAGAGCTCAATTTTAAACCACGCTCCTGGCCAACTGAAATACATCTGCAGGCTGTCTTTGCCCTAGATTACTAGTCCGTGGCCTCCAGCTAAGTGACTTCTGAGATCCATCCCAGGATTTAATTTACGTAACAGACATCTAAATGATGCTTACTAAGTGCCTATCATTGCTCGAAATGTTTTGTGGAGATTAACTCGTTCAGGCCTCTTCACACGCTCATTATAACCCATCCTACAGATGAGGAACTCGAGAACACAGGGGTCAGGAAAGTGTCAGACCTGGAACTCGGATCCGGGCAGGCCGGCTGGGCTGCAGAGCCTCGCCCCTGTCCACAGGCCGTGCTGTTAGGCACTTGCTGATGCAGCTTTCTTTTTAATCCCCCGTGAGCACAGCAGACAGCCCGGCCCACCTTCTTTGCCCGCAAGTTCGAAGCCGTGGTGAATCAGGAAATCATCGGGCAGCTGGACTATTACCTGTACGGGAACTACCCCGCGGGCACCCCGGGCCTGCGCTCCTACTGGGAGAACGTCTACGATGAGCCCGATGGCGTCCACAGCCTGAGCGACGTGGCGCTCACCTTGTACCACTCCTTCGCCCGCCTGGGCCTCCGACGGGCAGAGACCTCCCTGCACACGGACGGGGAGAACAGCTGCCGGTGAGCCCCCGGGGGTGCGGGAGGCGCGGGAGCCCAGGGCAGGCAGGGCGTGGAGGGGACAGAGGGGGGACCTGTCTCCTTTTATGTAAATTTCTTCTTAAGACATGGGGTCTCTTAGGCCGGGCGCGGTGGCTCATGCCTGTAATCCTAGCACTTTGGGAGGCTGAGACGGGCGGATTGCTCAAGGTCAGGAGTTTGAAACCAGCCTGAGCGAGACCCTGTCTCTACCAAAAATAGAAAGAAATTAATTGACCAACTAAAAATATATATATACAAAAAATTAGCCGGGCATGTTGGCGCATGCCTGTAGTCCCAGCTACTCGGGAGGCTGAGGCAGGAGGATGACTTGAGCCCAGGAGTTTGAGGTTGCTGTGAGCTAGGCTGACGCCAGGGCACTCACTCTAGCCTGGGCAACAAAGCCAGACTCTGTCTCAAAAAAAAAAAAAAAAAAAAGACATGGGGTCTCACTACGTTGCCCAGGCTGGACTTGACCTCCTGGGCTCAAGCGACCCTCCTGAGTAGCTGGAACTATAGGCGTTCCTCCTCTTTAGGAGCTGGAATTCCACCCATGCCTCTCCCTTTCTCCCTGCCCCAGAGTCACCTGTGCAGCCGCCCTAGCATGCCTGGCGTTTCCAGTCCACACATGGCCATGCTGTTGCTTTACTTTTTACTTTCTCAGAATACCAGACCTCCTAGTTATCTAATGGTTTTCTTTCAGTTGACTCATTCTTTATGCTACACATAAGTACTTTAGGAGGACGCCTTATGTCACCACGTTACATAGTAGTGTTTGTCTTAAACAGCATGTAACCATGAAAGTCCAAAACTGTTTTTGTTCTTTTTCATGCTGGAGAATGTCAAATATATACAAAATAGAACAGCGTGACCTCCTGGTTCTGTCACCCGGCCCTGGCAGTGGTAACACAGGGCTGGTCTCATTTCATCTCCACTTTCTCCCACGTCCTGCCTCCTCTCAGATCAGTTTGAAGTACATCTCAGACAGCGTGTCATTGCGGCCATAAATATTTTAGTATGTATCTCTGAGAAATCATTCCTTTTTAAAGCATAACCACCCTGTCATTACCACGCCTAAAAATAGAACCTCAGGCATCGTTCAAAGGCAGAACCCCTGTTTAAACCGCTCAAGGACCCCGCACAATCATCTCGCCTACCACTACCTGCCGACACTGTAGGAGAGAGTGTTCTAGAAATAAGAAGAGAGGGGAAGGTGGGGAAAGAATGCAACGTACTCCCCTCTCCTCCCCTTTCCTTCTGTGTGTCTTTCCCTCTGTCCCCCAGCAAGATGCCTTGCAGATGTTCACACACTTGCAGCAAGAATTTGGTATCCTGCTTTTTCCCCTCTGGGCGTGGCACTACTAGCCCCTTTCCCTCCGCAGCTTCCGCGAGGGGGACTATCCTTTGTGATGCCGTTGAGTAGGATTTGTGTCCTGTTGAGTAGGATTCCCAGAGTTTGCGTCACCCACCCTTGGCCGTCACTGCTGTCAGTGATGTGCCATTGTAAATGACGTCCCGATGAATACCGTTTTGCAGAAGGCCTTTTGTTCTTCCTTTCTCTTTTCTGATTACTCCCTTGGGACAGAGTCCCAGAAGTGCGCCTCGTCACTCTTCTTCTCCCTCCTCCTCCTCCCACCGTCCACGTTTGACAACATACCAACTTTGTTTTCTTTGTGAGCATCGGTCGATGTTCACGTCACCGCCGGTATGTCGGTTGCCGTTATTATTAAGCCGCCAAAAGCGGTCAGCAGTGAACCTGCTATGCGAGATGGTAACTGGCCACACGAGCCACTCGTCGTTCTCACTGTGCTTTGCTTCACTGCCCCGCCCCTGTCACCGCATAGCTGACCTGCTCCCAGTCACTAAAGGCCATCCGAGGGCCACCTCCTTTGTGACACTTTGCGAGAACTTCCCTGACAGCCCCACTCCCGCCCTCCCCCAAGCCGAACGTAGCGCGGGGGCTGCACCTGCAGCCCGCCCGGGCCCACAGCTGCGGTGCCTTGGGTCAAGGTCATGGGTGAGCGTCTTGCCCCTCCGCTAGTCTGGGGGACAGAATCGAGTCCTCACAGCCACGGTGTGCGGCCCCCTGGATGCAGTGCAGTGCCTCATGCTGGGAAGGTAAATGTCGTTCGAGAATACTTTTAATCACAGCCTTCCTAGAACGTGTAAGGATAGTGAGCTTATAGGAAATCCCAGGAGAAACTCCCAATTTATTTCGGGTTGTTGAAATGTTCTTATTGGCTTATTTTGGAATGAAGTGAGCCATCAAGTTGCCTCGAGCCTGGAATCCTCCGGCTTCTACCTCATTTTTTATTGTAATGGAACCATTGTGCCTTGCTGTGGGCAAAGCTGATGTGTTTATGAGTAGAAGCTTGCAAATAAATCAGGACAAAGGACTCTTATCCCAAAAGGCAAAAGAGAATGAATTCCCACCCCCTGGAGCACCTGGGGAAACAGCAAGTAAAAACTTGGAGTCTTCTTTTGTCTGGGTATTTTATGCATTTTGTGCCTCTCCAGTCTATAGGATAACTTTTCATAAAAGTAATGTTTATTGATTTCTTTTTCTCATTACAAAGTTACACATGTGCATTGCAGACATTTTTGAAATGGCAGATTAACAGAACAAGGAAATAACATTTGCTTATAATCCACCATCCAGAGATAAGAATGTCAGTATTTTATCACAGGCCGCCAAATTCAAATGCCCTCTAGGACCAAGCAAGTGGCAAGAGTCAGCCAGGGTGGTCCCTGCAGGGTGGGCTGACCAGGGCAACCTAGAGGTGCATAGTGCTGAACTACCGCACCTTCTGGAGCGCACCTTGGAGTTGCTGACCAAATCTCCTGATGTTTTCGATGCTCACCTCATTTAAATAAGAAAGAAAAACACCTTTGGGCCAAACAAGTGTGTCTGCGGCATCCTATAGATTATTATATTGCTTCTTGATCATTTCTCTTTTCTTAGGGCAGGAACAGTTTTCACTACTTCAATAGCAAATAATACCAGGATGAGGCATTAGAGGACTTTGTGCTCAGTTCTAGGTTACTTGTGTCTGAGATGTAGCTTGGAAGCACACGGGGTTCAAGAGAAAGTCCTTCTGGAATTTTCACTCATTCTATAAGTGTTGATTGAACATCGACTGTATGCGTGTCAGGCTCTGTGTTAGGCACTGGACATTCAGGCGTGACCCAGGCGGACTGGGCTTCTGAGCTCAGTGGCCCTCCCATGCCAGTGTGCAGACAGCACCCAAGCACAAGCAAAGCAGAACAAAAGGTCAATAAGAGTAAATGTGTTGCCCAAAATGAGGATACAGTCATGTGACATTGATGGGACAGTGACTTAGGATTTGGCAGTCAAAGAAGATCTGTCTGAAGTGGTGACACTTAAGCAAAATGGTAAGACAGACCCAGACATGCAGTCATCGGAGAGGAGCATTCCCAGCAGACAGAATGCCCTATGCAAAGGCCCTGAGGCAGGAATGAGCTTAGCCTGCTCAAGAATTCAAAATAAGGTCACTCATGGCTAGAAAGTGGTAGATTTGGGCAGAGGAAAACCAAATGAGGCTAGAGAAAGAGGCAGGGCTTTGTAGACCACATAAGGAGTTTGGATTATATTGTAAATGTTAAGCAAACCACTTATGGCATTTACGCAGGGGATGATGTATGTGGCTACTGTGGGAATAGATCATAGTGGACGAAATAAAAGGGGGGTCAATTTTGGAAGCTCCTGGAAAGGTCTAGGTGAGGAGCGATGGTGGCTTGGAGCAGGATTCGGCCATGCATAAGGAGAATGGAGGATGGATTCAGGTGGAGACAGCAAGATTTCTTGACAGGAAGTGAGGGAAGGCAAGTCGATAGGAGATTAACTCCTGGATTTCTAGAGTGCTCGATTATTATGCATTGCCTTGACCCTCTCAGCACTCAACACAGTTGACCACTCCCTTCTGGAAACACTTTCTTCTTTGACTCCTGTGACAAGCTGTCCCATCCCACCCAGGTTACAGAACACACCTTGCCATTGCCTTGCTTGTGTATCGCCACAGTAATGCTGCGTAACAACAATCCCAAATCGATGCTTTGAAACAATAAGCATTGATGTAGTGCTCGAGTTGCAGGTCAGTGGGGCAGTTTTCTTGGGCTGGGCTGGCCTCACTCTGGCATCTACAACCAGCTGCAGGTCAGGAGGGTGACTGTGTGGCTCTCGGCTGGGAACAGTCAGCTGATCTAGGATGGCTTCGGCTGGGACAACCAGGTGGCTCTGCTCTGTGCCAAAAGCCTCATCCTCCAGCGAGCTAGCCCAGGCGTTCTCTGATGGTGATCACGAAAGAGCAAGTGAACAAATGGAAAAACGTCCAGGGCTTCTGAGCCCATGGCTGGGAATTGGCGTGACACCCCTTCCACAACTTTCTGTTGGCCAAAGAAGATTCTGCCTCATTGGCGCAAGGAAACCTGCAAAGTCACAAGGAGACAGGAAGACTTGGGGACATTAATGCAGGCTACCACAGGCTTTCCTGTGACTGTATCTTTGCTGTCCACAGCAGCCACTAGCCACAAGTGGCTATGTAATTCTGAATTAGCTAAAACAAAATAAAAGTTTAAATCCAGTTCTCAGTCACAGTGGCCACATTGCAAGTGTTCAATAGTCAAACATAGCTAGTGGCTACTCTATTGGACAGCATGACATTTCCATCATCACAGAAAGTTCCGTGGTGCAGCCCTGCCTAGATTTTGTGCCATGGTAAAATAGCAGTGAGCAGTACAGTCCAGGGCTTTCTGCTCCCAAAGCCCAGATTCAAAGCAGGTTTGCATGAGCCACGAATGCCCAGCAAACAATCTGAAGACAGGGCAGGCATTTTTCCCAGAGCCCCCGGAGGCATCCCAGTAACAAGGCAGTGATTTCAGGAGATGTGTAAACACAGGAAGGTGGCTTCCCTAACCATTATAATTGGACATAAAGACTTAAAAGTCCACATCGAGACCAGAGGGAAGGCTGCATTTAGCTGAGCAGGGACAGTGATTTGTGTAATGCTATTATTAGGGACCCACAAGCACCCGCTTAGTGCTGTGCCATGTGCACATTGCAGAAACGGCAGCTCTTTATTTTACAAGTAGGAAGGACATCGAGCCGGGCCCCTTCAAAGTCCTTCTCTGTTCTGTGTTCCCTGATGTTCTCTGGGCATCTCTGCTTAGCTTCCCTGCTCCTTTCAGCCATCCAACCTCAGTGGACCAAAGGCATGCATTTTAAACAACAAGCTCCCTATATAAGCACGTGCACATGTATTTATGTCAGATGGGCAATGCCTTTTTAAAGACGATGCCTCATGTGGGTGAAAAGGACTGTGAGAGCGTGAGTCAGTACTTCTGATGAAGTTAGGCAACAGACATAAAGAGAGCCCATTGGAGATTCAAACAGAGAGAGAAGAAAGAGGAATGAAAAAGAATTATCTTTAATTTTTGCTCAAGGATGTTTAATGCAGCATTGTGTAGAACAGCAAAGAAATGAGAATCATCACTCTGTGAAATTGACACTGCGTACAGTGGAACACTTTGCATCCACACACACACAGAATCACGGTCTCAGAGACTTTTCCAAGACTCGTGATGATGCTCAGGAAATACCATAGAGCAAAAGCAGAATATAGCCAGTCTACATGTTCTGATCCCAACTGTGTAATATTTATGCAAATATATGCATAGAAAATAAGGCTGAAGGGAAATCCATCAATATGACAACGTTCACACACCATCGTCGCTCCCCCAGCACCAAGCGCCGGAGGACTCAATCAATATCTGTGAATTGACGTTATTTATGGGAAGAGGCATAAAAAGCAGTCCTTTTATTTTCTTTGTTGTGGGGTCAGCATGTTTTTCATTTATAATCAGCAAAAAAAAAAAATTATTCCTAGTCATCGAGATCATGGAGACATAGGGAGCAGCTTTCAGGCGGATGCAAAGGACTAGGGTAGGAATTGTATGACGTGGGGACTGTTCTAGGGACAGGACGAGCATGGTGGAGGGGAGCCCTGTTGTGATGCTGAGCACCTGCAGCCTTAACCCATGAGCTCCTGTGTTTTCAGGTACTACCCAATGGGCCACCCAGCGTCCGTGCACCTCTACTTCCTTGCTGACCGCTTCCAGGGCTTTCTGATCAAGCATCATGCCACCAATCTGGCTGTGAGCAAGCTAGAGACCCTGGAGACATGGGTGATGCCGAAGAAAGTCTTCAAGATTGCAAGCCCACCCAGCGACTTTGGGAGGCTTCAGTTTTCTGAGGTAAGAGGCCGGATGTTGTCACGCTTCATCCTTTTGCAGTCCCCATGCTGGGTTCTGTTCCACAATCTGACACTTGTAGTTGGAAATGGAGGAGAAGAGGGCTTGGAGAGCCCTGAAGATGTGTTCTCCAGCCCCAAACACACACCAGCATCTTAAACGGGGGAGGAGGAGAGGGACAGTGGAGTTGCCAAAGGACCAAACCAACCTGGAACCTTGGCCTACTTTCTGGAGTAGAATTTCTGCTCCTCTTAATTTTTCATCCTCATCAGTGACCCTTCCTAAACTTATGTTATTAATAGACCAGTAACAAACCACTATTTCCTAATGAAATAGTGGCATTGGTCCTATTTTACAAATGAGAGAACTGAGGCTTATAGAAATCGATTGATTTTTCTGGATTATAGCTAGGAAGTGGAAGAGCTCAAAATTGAACCCAAGTTTCTCTGGCTACAAATCCCATGTGTAATTGTGGTTTTGTCTCCCAGTTTATAACACAAGAATTAGCTTAAAGTAAGCACCAGATCACTCAATCATTGAATATATGAATGGATAAGTGGGTGGGTGGGTGGGTGGATGGATGGATGGATGGATGGATGGATGGATGGATGGATGGATGGATGGATGGATGGATGGGCGGGCGGGCGGACGAATGGACGGATGGATGGAGGGACAGATGGATGAGTGGATGGATAAATAGATGAGTGCATAGATGGATAAAAGGATGGATGATTAGGATGGATGGATGGATGGATGGATAGAAGGATGGATAGATAATAGACGGATGGGTTAATGGGTAGAGCTATGGACTGATGCGTGGATCATAGAAAGTGGTTTCTCCCCCCTCAATACAGCATTAGATTTTAAGTATTTTTCTGGCTAGGGAGATGGATTTACCCAGCACCACCTTGTAGTATCAGCCCTGCCTCCAGATCCCTAAGGCCCTACATGATCTGGCCTTCGTCTGCTTCTCCAGCCTAATCCAGTACCACTCTCCACCCCGCTCACATTTCTTGCATCTTTGTCAAACATGCCACACCTATTCCTGCCTCAAGCTTGGCAGGTGCTGATCCCCCTGCATAGAATGCTTTCCCCAGGTTGTCACATAGCTGGCTTGTTTTTTGTCATTCTGATATAAATCCAAGCGGTGCCCCTTCAGGGAAGCCTTCCCTGGCCACCCACTTGTGCCACAATAGCTACACTGTCCACCTAACCCTTCCCTATTTTGTCACCTTCTCTTAGCATTTACTATCTAAAATTATCTTGTTGATTTATCTGGTCACTACTCAGTTGCCCACAAGAGAGCAGGAACTGTCTCCTCACCCGCTACTGTATCCCCAGCACGTAGAAGAGCACGTAGTATTTGTAGGTGCTGAATGAGATTTCTGAATGAATGAGTGAATGCGCTTGGGTGGTGATGGTGCTAGGAAGGGAAAGCATGACCAGTCTTGGGGAGCGTGGCGCACACAAAACTCTAGCACCTGATTTCTGCCTTCCCCGCGTCAGTACGTAGTAGCTAAGTGGGTGATTCATCTCAATGAATCCGGCTACTAGATTCAGGATGAAGGGTCCGACTTTACAATATGGAGGACCTGGAGGGGCCGGGAGCATGGAGGGCCCTTGCTGGTCCTTATCCAGCCCCCTGTGGCCCTGCCTAGCTGACTCGTGCCCCCGGAAAGGGTCCCCATGTCAAACAGGCACCAGCGAGAGTTTCTTGTTAAGCTACCATTTTCAATTAAGGCTCCTAGCGGATTTGCTGGATGTGAGCTGCCCAGGGAGCCCACTCCATAAATTACTGGCGCCAGGGGGCAATTAGACTCTGCCCCAGTTGGATTCTTTGCTGGGGCCCAAGCATTCAATTGACGACATTAATGTTCCATTAAAGAGATGGATGCCTGGTGTCTGCGCTCCGCCTGTTTCTCAGCCTGCTGTTGGGCGACTGGGCTCCTCTGGCAGTGACAGATGACGCTGGCCACTCCATGGCTAGTGATTTGTGAAGGTTCCCACTGTAGGTCTGGTGCCCTGGGTGGGAGAGCCACCAAGATCACTCGCGGAAATAATGGCACCTAATGCTGAGAGCCCTGACTTTGTATTTTGAATTTTTTCTAGTCTTAATTATTTTTAATGGCACAGCTATAAAACTGAGCAAAAAGGAAGGGAAGAACTATAGGCCCGCTTTGTGGGCTGTTGAGAATGTCCCTGTTGTCAGCACCATCTGTGTCAGCGCCATGCGTGGTGCCCAGCTCACGGCAGGTGGCCAGTGCTGCTGAACAGCTCAGGTAGATTCCTCCAGCCCACGGGGGGACTGGCTTGGAGAAAAGATGCCCATCCTTTCTGCAGGCGGTCACTGAGTGCCTACAACGTGCTAGGTGCGGGAAGGATAGCAGTGAACCGGACAAACCTGGCCCCTGTTGTCACGGAATTGTAGTCTAGTGGGGCAGCCAGCCAGTGAGTGAGCAATTCAGCTAATAACAAGTATTAGAGAGAACATAGAACTTCATCCCTGTGATTGCTGACTCAGGGCGTGGATGGGGGCTGCCTTTGGTAGGATGATTCATTCAGGAAGGCTTTCCTAAGGAGATAACGTTAGAGCTGACACCTGTAAAAGAGCTAGCCGCGGGGAGTTCTGGAACATTCCAAGCAGAGAGAAGACTATGTGTCCAGAGCACATGAGTGAGAGGGAGAATGGTAGGAGAGAGGTCTCGGAGCGGGCAGGGGCTTGCCCGCCCTGGAAGGATGTTCAGGTTGCATTTCAGTGCAGTGGGAAGCCTTCTGATGGGTGGGTTGGGAGCTGGGGAGCAGCATGTTAAGCTTAAAACTTCAGCATGTATTTAAATCTGGATAATTGATCCTTTTGCAGTGGAGGGTTGTGGACTTCCACAGCAAGGCCCTAGGAGAAGAGCTGGGAGGTCACAGCAGATGTGACAGCACCCCGCTCTGTCCCGGACTGCCCCCTCCTTCATGCTTGGGGGTTCACTGTGTCCTCACAGTCTTCAGTTTAGAGACGAGAGCCAGGTTTTTTTGTCAGCTGCTCCACAGCTCTCCTGTCCAGGTTGTCCTGGTTTTAGAACCCAGATTTCAGAGAACCATTTATGCCCATTGCTATGGAGGATGCAAGGACAGTGTTACAGAGGGTGCCCGCGCACTTGGGTATGATACCGAAGTGGTTTTGTGACCATTCATCCTTTTTGTTAGTATCTGTTGGAAACCGGTGTGTGGAGGGTCTGGAGCGGGACATTTGACAAGGCCTTCCTGATGACAGGGTGGAGAATAAATCGCAGGCAGCGAAAGTGGAAGGAAGAAAGCAAAGAGCAGATTCCTGCAGGTCACAGCTGTGCACACCCCCAGCTGGTGGCAGGAGGGATGGATCGCACAGCCTCTCCCGTCCCTAGGGTCCAGCTCAGAATGATTTTAGGAAACCAGACCTGTCTCCTCCTAGGAAAGCCATCTGAACTCCCGCAAATGATAGGCAGTGGCAAAGGTCTCTCCTTTCTCCTAGCAGATGACAGGGCAGCTCCAAAACCCACAATCTGTTCTTGTTCAGAACGTGAGCACTAAACAAAGGTGTGTGATTTGGAAAACCAGGGACCAAAGTGGGAACCCGCTGCACCTGTTGAGTGGCAGGGCGTGTGTTCCCTCGTAACAGTTGCAAGCAGGCATTCATGCATCCCTCAGCACATTCGTCTTTTCAGAGCACATGCTGTGTCCAGGCACAGGTGGCCCAGTGGTTCAGTGAGGGGACACGGGCCTTGTGATCCCCCAGGTGAGGCCCAAATCCCAGACCACCTGCTTCCTAGCTGTGTGACCTCGAACAGGAGACTTAATCCGAGCTTCAGTTTCCTCATCTGTAAAATGGGCATATGAAGCCTAAGCAGCAGGCTCCTGAGCCTTTCTGAGACGGAGCACCCTAGCCCAGGCCCGGTGGTTTCAGACTCACTCCCCTGTTTCAGGTCGGCACCGACTGGGATGCCAAGGAGCGGCTGTTTCGCAACTTTGGGGGCCTCCTGGGGCCCATGGACGAGCCGGTGGGTATGCAGAAATGGGGGAAGGGGCCCAACGTGACCGTGACCGTCATTTGGGTGGACCCCGTCAACGTCATTGCTGCCACCTACGACATCCTGATTGAGTCCACTGCCGAATTCACCCACTACAAGCCCCCTTTGAACTTGCCCCTGAGGCCTGGGGTCTGGACAGTGAAAATTCTCCACCACTGGGTGCCGGTTGCAGAGACCAAATTCCTCGTCGCGCCTCTGACCTTCTCCAACAGGCAGCCCATCAAGCCAGGTGAGTGCTCCGGTGTCTCTGCGGGGGCAGGTGTTCCATCCATCCCCAGGTCCTTGGCCTGGGCAGACCATGCTGCTCAGATGTGGGGCGTGCGACCGCCTTGCAGGACAGCGTTGCTTGCTCTCGGTATTTTTTTTTTCCTGCTCGTTTGCCCTAGAGACCCAGCTAATTTCCTACCTGCACACTGAGGTGATGTCGTCTGTCTATGTATTAGATACTTATGTGTTGGACTCCCGTTGGACATGCAGAAGGCCTCGATCATATTTAGGACAAGATGGGAATTAAACCCAGGCAGATAGTGAGTTTCAGCAAATCTAGTTTACTATTTCAAAAGTAACTAAAATGAGAAATGCTGTTCATCAAAGCTATGATGCACTAGGTAGAAAGATGGACCACATACCAGCGGGAGATATTTGCTATCCATTTAAAAAAAATAATACTCATATTCAGAACATATAAAGAAATCCCATGAATCAGAGGTTGGTGAGCGGCGGGCCGCAGGGCAAATCCGCACACTGTCTGTTTTTGTAAGTACAGTTTTATTGGAACACAGTCACATTCATTACACGTTGCCTGTTTCTGCTTTGGGAATAAAATGGCAGAGTTGAATGGATGTGACAGTGATGGCATGGCCCACAAAGCCAAAAATATTTACTACTAGTCCTTTACGAAAAAAGATGCCAATCCCTGCTATAAAAGAGAGGAAACCAAAAAAAAAAAAAAAAAAAGTAGAGAGAGAGAGAGAACAGGAATGGCCCTCATACGTATAAAAAGGCGCTCAGCCCCATTAATAATGACAGAAATGCAAACTCAAAGTGCAAAGACATTCCACTTCACACCCACCATATCGGTGAATGAGTGACAGATAATGTCATATATTGGTAAAGTTGGAAAACGATGCACATTCCCGACGCCAGTGGGAGGGTGATTTGACAAGGTGCATTTGGAAAATCGTTTAGCGTCTCCTATAAAGCTGAACTTCCATGCACCCTACCGCACAGAAATTCCACCCCTAGGTACAGGCCCTAGAGACGGGTGCAGAAATATTCATACAAGAATTCTTCATAATAGCACAAAAGCAAAAACAGCCCAGCACCGGCAAGGATGGGCAGTCTGTGGTGTGTTCCCGGGGCGGATGCCGGGCCGCAGGGAGCTTCAGCAGAGCACAGACACCTGTGTTGGCTTGGGCCAGTCAAGCATCCTGTTGCGGGGGAAATATTACAGGATAAATCATAATTATGATGCATTTATTTAAAGTTCAAGAGCAGACAAAGCCAGCTATATACTATTTCGGGATTCGTGTGTCCATAGAAAGCTCTGAGGAGATGAAGGGCATTATTGACATGAAATTCAAGACAGTGGTTTCCACTGCTTACGGAGAGCAGGGAGACGGCTGGCTGGCTCCTAACATACCTGCCTTTTTTTTTTTAACCCATTCGTAGAGTTTACTTTTATGCTTCTTTTTCCTCCTTTCTACCTTCTTTTATCAAGGGGAATGTCTTTCTCTATCCTCAAATCCTACCTCCACGTGTAACCACTGCGAACAGTTTGGCATGCATACTTCCAGGGGGGTTTCAGGTTGAGTAGTTGTGACCAAGACTGCACAGCCCACGAGCCAAAAATATTTACTATCTATCAGCACAGCTTAACGTAACACGCATCAGAGAACACAAAAACTTCGCTGAGTTCTAAAAAATGGAATAATGCATTTTGCAGTGAAACTTGCTTTTTTTACTTTCTGAGTCAGTCTGTGTAAAGCTACCAGCTGCAACATAGTCCATTGGGTTAAGGAACCACCGTCTGTCTGCACCCCCTTTGGTGTATCGATGATGATGATGATGCTGATGGTACCAATATTGCTGCAAAAAGATTCTTATACATAAAATTATTCATATTCCTGCAGATACATCCATCAGACTTCTAGAAATAGGGTTTCAGAGTCTCTCAGTGTTTGGAATTGTTCATCTCCATCTACCAGATCACAAACGTGAAATCCAGAAACACATTCCAGACCTTCTTAGCTGAAAAGAGTTCTTGTTTGGGTTCCATTTAGCCAATGATGCAAAGGGAGGGAGACACAGACCTGGGGAAGAATCCCTGAAGTCCTAGGAAAGGGGTCTTGAAGTGAACTCTCAGCTTCTGCAATGTCTCCGTGCTGAGCAAGCAGGAGGATGGAGACCTGTAGTTTTCTTGAGAGGGAAGCACGCCCCTCCATGCCCCTATGAACCAGGCAAAAGACAGCCCCTCCAGAGCTAGCCGGGCCACAGCCCACCCACTAGGGCCCCCTTGATTAGGTGCACATCTTGGTGTCACTAAGGATTTCCAAAGCCAGACATGGAGTAGAGGGATGTAATTGACCACATCTTGGTTGCTTCATGTGCACCTGAGGACGGAACAAAGGAACACTCCTGAATCCACCCCTCTACCCTGGCAAAATAGCCCAGCGCCATGCATTGGGTCCCGATTTTTCCAATGTTCTCTGCTGGAGTTTCTGAGGAAGGCACAGTTCTTTCCACCCATGCCCAGGGTGACCCGAGGGTCATTTTACCCCACGGGGAGCGGCCCTCCTGTCGTCGGTAATTGTATTTGTTAACGATGTTCCGATGACAGGGAACACGGAGGTGGGAGCAATGCAATTTGTAAAATGATTCATCAAGAGTAATTTGCTATTGATGCGTCCCTGGTAATCTCACGAAATCTGATGAGGTGGAATTGAGGAAAATTTAATTATAGAGACGAGCATCGTGAGCTGATATTGTAATAGCATTTCCCACATTAACTTCATTTCCCATAAGGGTTTTTTGCATCAACCACAGTATTTGGTTCCCAGTGTTCGAATGTTTGTCAGCTGCTCCTTTCACTTTGAATGTCCTGCCATTTGTCTGTTTGGGTTCCCCCCAGCCCCCCAGCTTCTCTGCAGAATGGAGGCATCCAGACCTGCGCCAAGGGCAGCAGGCTCTGGTCTTCGGCAGATGGAGCTGGGGCTGCCCACCCTGACCGCCGGCGCTAGAGAGGGGTGGGCTGGGACCAGTTTCTAAGTGTGGTGTGCCTTGCGACTACCAGGGGAGAAAGCAGCTTTGCCGAATCCCAGCAAGGCAGAATCTGTGTTCGATGTATATGTTCTTTCTCCCGCTTGTCACTTTCCAAACCATAGATCCCCTCCACTCCCTGGGACGTTGGTCATTGGAAGAATGATGTCCTTGTCCGTTAGTCAAGGCACATTTTGAGTTCAGCTAGTATTCTCATTGCTTTTAGAGGCACAGAAAAATGGTTTTGCTTCCTCCTCCTTCCCCACTCAGGACCACACATACTAGAGGAAAATAACCTGGTAAATTATCCCAGTTCTCCTGGTTGCCATTGATGGCGGCAGCTGCTGTCAGGAAGCTTGGTCTGGTGATCATCACTGCATCACCTCGGAGGGAGGTTCCTTCTCATCCCGGCTATCTCGGCTGTAGCAAAACCCGACTCCAGACTCGCTGTCCGGTCTTCTTAAAAATATATATGCTTATATTTAGCAATAAAATTAGCAATGAGTGGGGACTCCTTAAAAAGTAGAAGGGTCTAGCTTCTTTCCTTCGCCCCAAACTCCTACGCTTTCTGCTTCTGCATTTTGAAGCCCTGGGAAGTCGTAACGGTCCCTCTTGTGTGCCCGTTACTTTACAGTTCTCGTAGCACATGGGACTTCTGTTTGAGCCTCTTGCCAGCCCTGTGGGACTGACTGGGGGCAGGATGGGTATCCCCATTATACAGAGGCGGAAACCAAATCTTTAAAAGACTGGCTCCCAGCTAGAAAAACAGAAACAGGAACCTTGCTGTAACTTCCCAGTGGTGGATGCATCTCCAGGAGAGCACTGGCTCTGGCGTCAGCCAGTCCTGGATTTAACCCCAGATCTGCCTCTAACTATAGCTGCTTCTGTTTTCTCATCTGTAAAATGGGTATGATAAAACCAGCCCTATAAGGGTGTCTGTGTGTGAGGATTACAGACTAGTACCAGCAGTAATAATTGCAGGTAAACTTTTTCAAGCCCTTAGTAGATCTGAGGTGCCATTTTAAGCACTCTATATGAATCAACCTGTTTGATCCTGACAAAGCTATGAGCACGGTATTAGTACTTTATTCATTTTATTGGTGAAGAAACTAAGGCATAGGGCGTTGAAGTCAGAGGTCACACACCTGGCATGTGGGGCGTGGGGATTCGAACCCAGACAGCCTGACTGCAGTGCCTGGGCTCCTGCATGAAGCGTGTCTCAGAAGCTGGTGTGTTGTAGGGGCCCAGCAAGGCAGAACTGTTACGAAAGCTAGTTTGACCACCCACCCCACCCCACTCTGGTCCAAGCTTCATGCCCCACGCATTGACTGGGCTGCCGGGAAGCAGAAATCCATGACTTACCATGGCAGACACTGAGCGCTGAGCGCTGACTCCTCGCCAGGCTCTCAGGCCAACAGACCTGTGTTCAGACCCTGGCTCTGACACTCGTTACCTGTGCGATTTGCGGAAAGGTGCTTAATTAGGCTTTGCACTTGCTATTCCCTCTGCCTGGAATTCTCTTCCCCCAGTTCTGTTTTTCTTTTTTTTCCTTTTTTTAAATTTTTTTATTTCAGCATATTATGGGGATACAAATGTTAAGGTTATGTATATTAAAAATATATTGCCCTTGCTGCCCTCCCCCTTAGGGTCAGAGCTTCAAGCATGTCCATCCCCTAGATGGTATGCATCACACTCATTATGTATGCATGTACCCATCCCCTCCCTTCCCCCCACACCTGCCCGACACCCGATAACTGTTGTTTCTGTATTTGCTGGTGAGTACATGTGGTGCTTATTTTTCCATTCTTGGGATATTTCTCTTAGTAGAATGGGTTCCAGCTCTATCCAGGAAAATACAAGAGGTGCTATATCACCATTGTTTCTTTTTTTTTCTTAAAATAATTTTATAAGTTATGCATATACAATGTACTCATTTATGTACTCACACACATTGCTTTTTTATAACCCACCACACACTGTTATGTACCTTGCATTTCATGAATATGGTATCTTTTTTTATCTTTTTTAAATTTTTTTATTTTAGCATATTATGGTGTTAAAACTGTTAAGGTTACTTATATTGCCCATCCCCCCTCCCCCCTCGAGTAAGAGCTTCAAGCATGTCCATCCCCCAAACGTTGTACATCTTACTTGTTGTGGTTGTGTATACCCATTCTCTCCTCCCCCCTCCCACCCTCCCGACACCCGATAAATGTTACTCCTATATGTCCACTTAGGTGTTGATCCCTTAATACCAATTTGCTGGTGAGTACATGTGGTGCTGGGTTTTCCATTCTTGAGATACTTCACTTAGTAGAATGGGTTCCAGCTCTATCCAGGAATATACAAGAGGGGCTATGTCACTATTGTTTCTTATAGCTGAATAGTACTCCATGGTATACATATACCACATTTTATTAATCCACTCATATATTGATGGGCACTCAGGCTGTTTCCACAACTTTGCAATTGTGCTGCTATAAACATTTGAGTGCAAGTGTCTTTTTCATAAAGTGGCTTTTGTTCTTTTGGGTAGATGCCCAATAATGGGATTGCCGGATCAAATGGTAGATCCGCTTGTATCGCTTTAAGGTATCTCCATATTGCTTTCCAGAGAGGTTGGACTAGTTTGCAGTCCCACCAGCAGTGTAGGAGTGTTCCTATCTCTCCACATCCATGCCAACATTTAATGTTTTGGGACTTGTTAATAAAGGCCATTCTCACTGGAGATAAGTGATAGCTCATTGTGGTTTTGATTTGCATTTGCCTGATAATTAGAATGTTGAACATTTTTTCATATGTTTGTTGTCCATTATTCTGTCTTGTTTTGGAAAGTTTCTGTTCATGTCTTTTGCCCACTTTTTGATAAGGTGGTTTGATTTTTCCTTGCTGACTTTCCTGAGTTCTAAATAGTTTATAGTTATCAGCCCCTTATCGGATATGTAGCTTGCGAAAGTTTCTCCCATTCTGTGGGTTGTCTGTTTGCTCTCGTGACAGTTTCTTTGGCTGTGCAGAGCTTTTTAATTTAATAAGGTCCCATTTATTTTTGTTGCTGCTGTGATTGCCTTTGGGGGTCTTCTTCATAAATTCTTTGCCTAGGCCCAATTTCTAGAAGAGTCTTTCCCATGTTTTCCTCTATAATTCTAATAGTTTCACACCTTAGGTTCAAATAGGTTACTGAGTTCAAATCTGAGTTGATTTTTGTGAGAGGTGTGGATCCTGTTTCAGTCTTCTATATGTGGCTAATTTTCCCAGCACCATTTATTGAATAAGGATTCTTTTCCCCAGTGTATGTTTTTGTCTGCTTTGTCAAAGATGAGATGGCTCTATGAGGATGGTTTTATATCTGGGTTCTCTGTTCTGTTCCACTGATCAATGTCCCTGTTCTTGTGCCAGTCCTAAGCTGTTTTAATTACTATAGCCTTGTAGTATACTTTGAAGTCTGGTAAATTGATATCTCCCATGTTGTTTTTATTGCCTAGGATTGCTTTTGCTATATGGGGTCTTCTCTGCTTTCATCCACAGCGTAAAATTAGTTTTTCTGTATCTGTGAAAAATGATGGTATCTTAATAGGGATTGCATCAACTCTGTAGGTCACTTTGGGTAGTATAGACATTTTAACAATGTTGATTCTGCTGACCCACCAGCGTGGTATAGTCTTCTACCTGTTTATGTCCTCTTGCTATTTCCTTCCTCAGGTCTGTTTGTTAATCAGCACTCATATGTCACCTCCCCAGAGAGGTCTCCCCTGCCCACCCCAGATAACATAAACACCATGTCCCCCTTTAACCCAGGAGTTGGAAAACGTTTTTCTGAAAAGGGATAAATATTCTCAGCTTTTCAGGTGAAATACATCCTCTATCTCAGATACTTAACGTATGCTATGGTGGCACAAAAGCAGCCATAGACAATATGCAAACAAATGAGTATAGCTATGTTCCAATAAAACTTTATTTATAAAAACAGGTGGTGGGTCAGATTTGGTACAAGGGCTGTAGTTTGCCCAACCTCTGCTCTAACTCAATACCTTGTTTATTTTTGTTCTCAATCTTTCTCCACTGGTTTGTAAGCGCCTTCCCTATCTTGTTCACTCCACCACCTAGAATAGAGCCCAGTTCCTAATAGGCACTATATATATATATATACACACACACACATAATTTATGGAGTAAATGCCTTGCAGATCATAGATGTTTAGTAAATATGTGTTGAATGATTGGCTTGTACAAAGTAGGTACTTAAAAATACATATTGAATGGACTATTAAAGATACTCCATAAATGTGTTGAATGAATAGAGAAACACGTCATGCCCTGAACAAAATGGGCTCAGTCCTTACCTGTAAAATGGGACTCCTAAAAGAACTTCCTCATGAAATTGTCACGTGAATTAAAACAGGTGATGTCCGGTGCAGCACCGAGCATACGCTAAGTAGCTGTCCAGGTGGTGGCTCTTCTAATCTGGAAACTGTTCCCTTTGGCTTTCAGAGGAGGCACTGAAGCTGCACAACGGGCCCCCGCGCAGCGCCTACATGGAGCAGAGCTTCCAGAGCCTCAACCCTGTCCTCAGCCTGCCGATCAGCCCCGCCCAGGTGGAGCAGGCTCGGAGGAACGCGGCCTCCACGGGCGCGGCCCTGGAGGGCTGGCTGGACTCGCTGGTGGGCGGGATGTGGACCGCCATGGACATCTGTGCCACAGGCCCCACTGCCTGCCCCGTCATGCAGACCTGCAGCCAGACGGCCTGGAGCTCCTTCAGCCCTGACCCCAAGTCAGAGCTGGGGGCAGTCAAACCCGATGGCCGGCTCAGGTAGCACTGGGTGCGAGCGGGGATCTCAGTGGGGAAGCAGCCGTAGGGGCTGCGGGGCCTGGGCCCCAGGGGCTGCCTTTTGTGCAAGGGGCTCTCCTGGCCATAGAATGGTGGGGAAGGCAGGTGAGCAGGCCAAAGCGGGGGGGTCTGACCACCTGCGTTTGGCAGGCTGGGGGTGGGATGGCTCGGTCCCAGCGCCGTGGTGGTCTCACCTATTCTGGTTGATCCTCAAGTCCTACAGGTTCCTCATCATCCCCTCCAATGACACGACCTCCCCTACTCCCCAGACCAGTGATTTTCAAGCTTTTATTTTGAGCAGCAGAACGTTGAGCTCAATAGCAGGCAGAAGTTCAAGGTGCAGATGCAATCCCAGCTTCTCTGGTTGAAGCTGAGGAACGTGACGTGTGAGGTTCCCTCTGGAAGCCCAGCCCACCGGGCGGTCCCTTTGCCGCGGGCCTCTCCTAAGGTACCTCGTCGGAACCCAAGGGCTCTGCAAAACCCACTTAGACCAGCACTGCCCAGACTGACAGTGGGTTTGCTTTCCTGCTCCACCCTTCAGCTTGTCTCTCTGCTCCTCTTGGCTGGGAGACCCTGCAATGACAAGTCCCTGAATGTCATGGTCATGGCCATTTCAAGGGAGGTAGCAGGCGTGAGAGGGCTCTGAGCCTCCCTGCAACCCTCCATGGGTTGAGCTATTCTCCTTAGTAATTGGATGAGCAGAAAAGCCTTTTGATGGGGTGCGGCCAAGGTCCACCCAGAAGTGTGATTGCCAACTATCCCGGGCCTCCCCGGCCAGGCTGCCACACAAAGCAGCAGAAACAAGACGATGCTGTGAGCATCCACCTCCTGGCAGCCAAGGGCATGACCTCTCTGGTCTTTGAAAATGCAATCTTAGGGGACCATGGCTACGAAACTCAAAAGACATCGCTTGTAGCCAGACAGCTCAGCCATACCTGTCACCTGCCAGAGCCCTTCAAATTTGAGGTCAGGCCCACAAAACTTTCCTAACTTGCACGCTCGATGCTCTTGGGAGTCACCAGATTTGGTTTTTAATTCCACGCCCTTCCTTTATCCACAGTGCCAACAGGCCCATACAAGTGGGAAGGTTGTTTTAAAAAATAGTGTTATTGAAATGCTTGAGTTACTGAAACCTACAAGGTTTCCTTGCCATGGGTGCCCCTTCCTCCTGTCACCCTACCTCCCGTGAACGACAGGGTTCCCTCGGAAGAGTCACACCCTGGTGGAGACCCCGTCCTGATACTTCTCTCCAGGGTGGGCTTGAAGGTACTTGTCACCCCATCCCCCGCCCAGCAAGGCAGGATGTCCTGTTGGCAATTGAGGACATAGAGAAGGGACACTTTAGATATTTATTATTTATATGTTTTAGTCAATGACTAATTAGTAGGTGCTGTTTTTTGCAGCTTGTCAATTATGTTATCTTACTAACTGGAGCCGCCTTTATTCACAAAAGGCCCCCAGCCTTTGCCACCCACTGCCCCCTGTCGTCTTTCTGTCTGCCCTCCACCCTCCAGGGACACCCTAGGAGGAAAGCTCTGACCCGCATCATCCACTGCTTGGCGGGCTGGAGCCTCGTTCTGTCTCACACAGGGTATGGCCTGCTCTGTCCCTTCATTTCCAAGAGTGTTGGAATCCCTGAGGCACCCTGGCCCAGGAATGGGGTTGGGGGCATGTGCTGACCACAGAGAGCTGGAGCCCTCCCTGCAACCATGACAGAGGGAAACTGGCCCCTTCCTTTACAGGAAAAGACTGGCCAGACCTAGCCATTGTCAACAGTGGTCCTAGGAGCCTCCGTGTGGCTCTCCCAGAAAGCCCGTACAACCTCTGAGGGGGCTGCCTATGGCCAGGGCTTCCCTTTCACTCTCCTTGCCAGTCACTAGGGCTCCGTGTTTTCAGCCATGGTAGGTCCCTGTGCAGAGTGTGAGCCTGCAGACTTCAAGACAGGGCCACACCCACTGACATTTCTGCCCTCTTTTCCATCCCAGAACCAGTGGAGAAAGGCAGAGCTGACTTGCTCTAGGGACACTCTCTTTCCCCTGAGGCTTCACTCCCCTCTTGCACTAATTTGGGGTATTCCTCTGGTTTTAGTCCAGATAATAATTTTGCAGATGTTACATTTGCATCAAAAAAAAAAAAAAAAAAGGAGGAGGAGGATTCCAAACAAAGCACGATTTAAGAAAAGGGGATGTTTTCCCAGGGAAAATAACTCCTTTTTTTTTTCCACATGCCTGAGAATGATTGATTTATGGGAGGCCATTGGTCAGGCAGCCTGGAGCTCTGGCTGCTTGAGAATTTCAAAGGCACAGGAGTGAAGTTTCTGGAAACCCTATTACAGCCAGCAGGGTACAGGGCCTAGGGCTGAGCCACTGACTAGATGCCTGGAAATTTAGGAAGAATTAGAGGTAGGACTTACGTGTGGGTTTGTGGAGCCAAGGAAATAGACTGGCACACTCGGTATGACTTCCTACCCCCCCAGTGACACTCAGGCGACAGCAAGCCATCCCAAATCCTACTTCCCCAGTCATGCATAAAGGAGGATGTGAGCAAAGCCCAAGGTCCTCATGTTTTAAGAAGTGCACTAGTTCCTTCCTTGGGAAGGGTCTTCTGGCTTTATTTCTCATTGTTGGTTTATCTTTTAAAATGCAAATAAAGGTTTGAGAGGATAAGCTAGACCATGCAACCCACCCCCAAAAGGGCAACTGCAGGTACTCTGGATGCCTGCCTGGGGGTGTGAGTACCATGCCTCCTCCTGGTTCTTTGGTTTACAAATACTAAGAGGATGGTGGCTGCACCCTTGGACTCTGCCAAGAAAGTACAGGAAAGCAGTAGCCACGGGGTGTGTGGCATGGACAAGGACCCCTTTTACAACCAGGTTCACTGAGGATTAGGGACACCCCTCCCCAGCAGCATCCCCGGGGGCACACTGGAAACAGCTGTCAACATAGCAAGGTACGTCTGCCCCGTTAAACCACACTCAACAGTGGGGGCACAAATGCGTGAAATGGCTGGTGAGAGACACTGCATCCAGGGGACCCATCCAGGAGGAACAGCTCCAGCGTGGCGTTGCATGTAAGAACGCAAGCACAGTGTAGTGAGATCTTCCAATTGGGTAAGGGAAGCCAGAAATCCAGAGGTCTTGTTGAAAATCTGATTTTTCAGTGTTGGTTATTTTTTCTTTCCACACACTGTGGTCAAAGAAAAATTCCACAGTTCCACTTTTGCACTGCCAGCAACCTCTGCTCTCTGGAGAGGTGGTTTAAAATGAGGTTAGGCGTTGCCCTGGTGGAGGAGGGAAAAAGCCGAACAAGAGGCTTGTTCGGCTCTCCTGGTCCCAAGACAGTTTGTGCTGAAGGGAAAAAGGAACAGAATTTGGAGATCTGAACTCTTACCCCTTAGACATCCAGAGGGCCACATCAAGTCAGGCAGAAATGGCAAAGACAGAGGGGCGGTGTGCAAAACAGCTGGGCTCTCTCCAAATCCCAAGTTTTGGCTGCCATCTTGCCACGTCTCTGGAAGCCTCTTCTGAACCCATGCAGAGCTGTGCTGGTTCACTGGATGTCCTCTTAGCTTCTGCCTCAGTTACCTTACTTTGCCCATGGGTCTACCACAGGCACTACCTCATTGTGTCTGCTGAGAAGTTTACCTGAGGGGGAATAAAGGTGTCCAAATCTGCTTGAGTTGAATGTACGATCTATGCAAATTCTCTCCCTCCCTCCCTTCTCTTAGAAGTATTATTTTTCTTACCTTACAAACAAGATACTGTATAGGACCCTCTTAAGACTGAGGAGGGCTTTCATGCGCCACCTGTGTCTATCCCTCACGTTGTCTTTGGTTCTTGTTCTTGCCAAGCCCCACGCAGGGAGAAAGTGGCCTCTCTTCCCTCGGCTGGGGATACTCCAACTGCCTACAGCCACCACCGGAAAACAGGTTCTGCACCTTGCCACCCCCATTCCTCATTTTCCTCCAACTTGCTTCTCCCATCCCCCCTTCCAAAAAAAAAAAAAACAAAAAACAGCCTTAGGTTTCTCCTTTTTGAAATGTGGCCTTAAAATTATTTTTGGGAAGCTGACCGTCTTCTCCCTCACATTTCCTCCCACCTCCAGAAGAAAGAGCATTGTGAAGCTTTTGTGGCAGCCTCCTAAGCCAGAGGCTGCCAATCTATAGTTGCAGATGTAGTAGAAATTGCTTACAAATGTCATCTTTAAGAAAAATGTCCTTATATTTTTCCTATGGGCAAAATAAAGGCTTGGGTGTTCATCTAAACCTTAGCCAACTCCTGAAGCACTCTCTTAGAGCATATTGCCTCTGTAATGGGCTGGCTTAATTACCTGCAGAGTGCTTTCCAAACCTCCCCTTCCCTCCCCCCAAGACTGGGTGACTTTGTGTACTTCCTCCAAGGATAAAACAGGAGGGTTTCTCAGTTTATCCTTTGTCCTTCCTGCTTGGAAAGTGATAGCACTAAATATTCCCAGCAGATGGGTAGTGTTCTCAAAGGGATCACCCTCTGCCTACCTTCAGACTCTACCCTTCCATCGCTCCAGTGCTGATGGAGGCCAAAGACAACCCCAGGGTTTTCATAGGAAATTCACTGGAATTGAGCGCAATTGTCTTTGTAGTCCTTTTGTCTTTTTTAAAAACATATTATGTTGTCAATAGCGTTTGTTTGGGTATTTGTTTTAGAGGCCTCACCATAAGTTATTACCATCCCCTTCATTGTTTTCAAAGATGTGGTGATATAGTTTTTAAAAATAACTATTTTGTTATAGATCATAATATGCATAAAACTGTACAGAAATATTTTGTATTGATTTTAAAAAAAAGAGAATCTGTAAATAAAGTTTAAAAAAAAAAGAGAATTCAAATGGCACACGCTGAAAGATGTAGATATTTTGCTATTTATTTAAAGGAGTATTTTAAAAGATATTGAACTATCAGAAATTGAACAATAATCAAAGTTCCAATCATTTGAAAGCTTTTCTTCGAAGTAGAATGTGACTCTTGGAAACAATTGCGTTACCTGCCCATTTTTGCACCTTTTCTGTCTTTTCATTTAGCAGAAAACAAGAACAACAACAACAAAAAAATTGTGCCTTAGCTGTATTTTTTTGTCTAGGGGAGTTTGTTTCTGTCTGACAAAGCAAAATTTTTTGCAGAAAACAGTGGATGTATTAAATACTGTATCATACCAAAAACACTGCAGGTGTATATAGATGCTTTCTGTCATACTGTGTTTTCAGATGCAGAATTTTAAAATTAAAAAAAATACTGTCTTTATGCAAAAGTGTCTGTATGGTGACTGGATGACTATATACTTTATCATCCAAACTGGGGTAATAGTTTTGATAGCTAAAGAAGGCATTGCGGCCACGGGCATAAATAGGGCTTCTCCTGGGAAAACCTGGATGTGTAGACATACTCCCTTGCAAAGTCTGCTGCCATCTCCCAACTGGATTATTGAAATACCCTCCTATAAGTGATTCATTCCACTAGTTGAGACACAAGTATATAATTTTAAACCCTTATCAAGGCAGGAGCAACATGGCAAATGAGAAACACCGCCAGCCAGAGTGTCTCTGCAAAGAAGATAGATTTTAGAAGAAAGTGGAAGAAATAACCAGACAAGCATACATCGAATAAGGGTCAAAAGAAGGGGTGCTTGAGACTACAGGAGACTCCAAAAGGACCTTTCCTTTTGGGGCCCTACAGCATACTGAGAGGTATATCTCCATTTCTATTCAACATAGGGCTGGAAGTCCTTGCTATAGCAATCGGACAAGAGAGCGGAATTAAGGGCATCCAAATGGGACTAGAAGAGATCAAATGCTTACTCTTTGCTGATGATATGATATTATATCCAGAAAACCATAGGATTCAACCAAGAGACTCCTGGAATTGATGATAAATGAATTCAGTTAAATCTCAGGATACAAAATCAGCACACCAAATCAGAGGCATTCATATACACGAATAACAGTCAAAGTGAGAAGCAAATCAAAGACTCAATTCCCTTCAAAATAGCAACAAAGAAATTAAAGTACCTAGGAATATATTTAACTAAGGAGGTAAAAGATCTCTACAGGGAGAACAATGAAACACTGAGGAAGGAAATAGCAGAGGACGTAAACAGGTGGAAAACCATACGGTACTCGTGGGTGGACAGAATCAACATTGTTAAAATGTCTATACTACCCAAAGTGACCTACAGAGTCATAGAAAAAATAATTTTATACTTCATATTGAACCAGAGAAGACCCCATATAGTATAAGTGATCCTAGGCAATAAAAATAAAATGGGTGGTATCAATTTACCAGACTTCAAACTATACTACAAGGCTATAGTAATTAAAACAGCTTTTCACTGGTGCAAGGAGAGAGACATTGACCAGTGGAACAGAATAGAGAACCCAGATATAAAACCATCTCATCTTTGAGACAAAAACATACACTGGGGAAAAGAATCCTTATTCAATAAATGGTGCTGGGAAAACTAGATAGCCACATGTAGAAGACTGAAACACAATCCACACCTTTCACCTCTCACAAAAATCAACTCACACTGGGTAACAGACTTAAACCTAAGGTGTGAAACTATTAGAATTCTAGAGGAAAATGTTGGAAAGATTCTTCTAGACCTTGGCCTAGGCAAAGAATTTATGAAGAAGACCCCCAAAGGCAATCACAGCATCAATAAAAATAAATAAATGGGACCTGATCAAATTAAAAAACTTTGGCACAGCCAAACAACCTACAGAATGGGAGAACAATTTTGTAAGCTACACATTCAATAAAGGGCTGATAACTAGAATTTATTTAGAACTTAGGAAAATCGGCATGGAAAAATCAACCCTATCAAAAAGTGGGCAAAGGACATCAACAGAAACTTTCCAAAAGAAGACAGAATAATAGACAAAAAACATATGAAAAAAAATGCTCAACATCCCAAATCATCAGGCAAATGCAAATCAAAACCACAATGAGATATCACTTATCTCCAGTGAGAATGGCCTTTATTCACAAGTCCCAAAACAATAAATGTTGGCGTGGATATGGAGAGAGAGGAACACTCCTACACTGCTGGTGGGACTGCAAACTAGTCCAACCACTGTGGAAAGCAATATGGAGATACCTTAAAGCAATACAAGTGCATCTACCATTTGATCCAGCAATCCCATTACTGGGCATCTACCCTAAAGAACAAAAGACACTCTATGAAAAAGACACCTGCACTCGAATGTTTATAGCAGTACAATTCACAATTGCAAAGATGTGGAGCTAACCTGAGTGCCCATCAATACATGAGTGGATTAATAAAATGTGGTATATGTATACCATGGAGTACTATTCAGCTAAAAGAAACAACGTTAGCACCGCTTGTATTTTCCTGGATAGAGCTGGAACCCCTTCTACTAAGTGAAGTATCCCAAGAATGGAAAAACAAGCACCACGTGCACTCGCCAGCAAATTGGTCTTAACTGATCAACACCTAAGTGGACATACAGGAATAACATTTATCAGGCATCGGGCAGATGGGAGGGGGGAGGAGGGGATGGGTATATACACACATAATGAGTGCGATGCACACCGTCTGGGGGACGGACACGCATGAAGCTCTGACTCCGGGGGGGAGAAGGGGGAGAAAGACAACACACATAACCTTAACATTTGTGCCCCCGTAATATGCTGAAATTAAAAAAAAGAATACCCTGCAAACTTTCCTAATATACCTCATAAACATTTTGAAAAATAACAAAATAAGGAATCTCATTCCGCAAACCGAGATATATCTATCTGGGCTAAAATCCAAATCATTAATTTTGAAAAAGTACACAACTTTTTAATCATTAGCAGTATTCATTGACTAATGCTGGACTTATATAGTAACTCATTATTTCAAAGACATAGTATCTTAAGGTAGAAAGAGCAACAGAGATCACTGAGTCCGGTGGCGGGGGAGGGGGGACCTTATCAAGTAGGGGATAGCGAGGAGAGACTAAAGTTGGATTTCTATACCCAGTTGGCTGGATGTTTGGCAAACCTGTTTTTGTTTCCTCTTCACCAAACAGCTAGACTGTTTCCCAGACTGCCTGCTCTTAGCTCTGAGTCATGTGACTGACTCAGGCCAAGGGACCAGCTAGACTGGGTTTCCCAGACTGCCTTGTTCTTAGCTGTGGCCATGTGACTGACTCAGGCCAAGGGAATGGATGTACAGCACCTCTAGCCCTGGCCCATCAAACCTCCCACTAGACTTTCTCTCTCTCAGTCTTTCTGCATTTGTCAGCTCAAATGTTTTAATCAGCTTGATTTTGTGCATTCATTCAGTTAGCCTATGCTACTGCTGTGTTTGGAACCTTCACACAGCCCCCAACTTAAAGGGAGACAGCATGAAAATATGAGAGAAGGCTGAGCCCCTGAATAGCCACATAAAAGGCCACCTGACCAGAGTCGCCCCTATTGACTATGACATGAAAAGAAATGGCATTTATTTCTTCATACAACTGAGGATTTATCTGTTACAGTAGCTAACCTTAGCTTAATGAATCCATCTGGACATGGAACTTTAGATGTTTCTCTGGGAAAATCTAAATTTTAGCCCCTTCCTTCCACAAGTAAAGACAGGAAGAGCCAGATGGGTGAAGGAATGTGCCTGAAGCCACACGTGGTCATCATAGTTAAGTCTAGAACCAGAGTTTCCTGTCCCCTGATGAGATTTTGACAAGTCAATGGGAGGACCAGCTCTTCCATCCTTAGGTTCATTATCATGTCTTTGTGTGGCTTCTGAGGGCTATGGCCAAGGCTTGGGAGTGCCCAGCTGGCCGGGTTGTAGAAATACTTCTAATTCACCCTACTAACTTTTTAAAGGCAGAGCGGCGCTGAGATTTAAGTAAGATTTTCGCAAATACCACAAAATAAGCTAGATATCTCCTCATTAGACAGGGGGGCAAATATATAGGAAGCCGTGTCAGCTTCGCCTCCTTGAGCTTGGCTGAGGAGAGAAGATGAGTGATTCCATATTTAAAAAGACACATAGACCCAAGTTTCATTTGCCAAAACATTTTTCCAGGCTGACTTTATAGCCAACCTCCCCCTCCCTCTGCCCAAAGATAAGCCCTCAAAAAAAAATGAGTTTAGGTGCGAGGGAAGAATAAATTTCTAAAATCTCTGTAGGAGTAAGGATCATAGCTGTCTTGTTCCCTGTGGTGCTCCCAGTATTTAGTGCAGTGACCCAGGATCTGGGCACTCAGTGAATGTTTGCTGAATGACCAAGTGAATGATGCCATATTTTTTAATTCACTAACAATAGGAGCATGGGCTCATTTGTCCAAGATGCTGTCTTTACATACATCATTTGATTGATAATATTTGTCAAAACATAGGTTATTTTAAAGTAAACTGTGATTTCAACCTTCAATAATGAGGTTTCTGGGCCTATTTCATTAAAGATTGGTTAGAATTTCCTTTTTTAATTATTCACTTGGTTCATCTGATTAATGATTTTAAGGTGTTTTTGTTTCTTTCTTTCTTTTAAGGAGAATCCTTTTCCAAACAAAATTGCACATTAAACCTCAAGAGACTTTTAAAAATTGGGGATTGGGGGAGACTAGAAAGTTCTATCTTAGCAGTGCCCCCGCCCCCACCAGCCAACCTTTTTGGTGGCTCCAGCGGATATATACACAGCCTTGCTTTGACATCCATACTTCTGGTGGAGGCAGCTAGGCTTGTTGTAGGATTGGCTGAGGCCTTGCTGCCAAGCAAGTTCTAGGCTGAAAGTTGAGTGCTGAGCTGGGTTTCTGAAAATGAGACCAAACCAAGAATAATTCATTCCTCACCTGGTGTTGGAAAGTCAGAAGGGGGTAGTAACCTAGGGCTGGGGCTAAGAGGAAGTAGGACCGGCCTGAGGTCAAGTTTTGGGGACTCTTGATCCCGTATATTCATAGTTCATCTGTTCCACTTGTCTGTCTGGAAATGTCACACAGCCCCAACCATGATGGGAAGTACTGGCGCAAAACCAAGAGACCTAGGCCCTCCCTAGCTCAGGTTCGGCCACTGATTTGCTATGTGATCATAGGAAGTCTCTATTCTATGATAGATCTCAGTTCCCTCAACTGCCGAATAAATGGGAGAGGGGCCCTACAGACCACTGGGGGCCCTTCAAATTCAGACATGTGGGTACACAGTTCAATTCCTACCCAGTACCCGATACAGAACACATAAGGTATCTGACCCTTACAAGAATATGTTCTCAGGATATGATTTTTGATGTTCACATCTATATTAGGGTTCTTTCACTTGCGAATAACAGTAACCCAACTCACAGAAGTGTAATCAGAAGAGAGATTAATCAGATCATGGAACTGTGGAAGGTAACAGAATTAACGTGCAAAATACAAGAACAAGGGCAGCCCTAGGGGACTCAAGAACTGGAACTGCAATCTCAATACTCATGGTCCCCTTTTTCCACTTCTGCTGGCCCCAGTCTGATTATAGTCTCTTGTACAGACAGCTGACTCCACGTGGTAAAGAAAGAAGGTCCCAGAAGTCCCTGCTTCTCGTCCTTCAAACTCTATAACACAAAAATATCAACGTCCTTTATCCTCATTGCCAAAAGAGATGGCGCTAACTCTGGACCTATCATATGAGTCCGGCAAATAAGGCATTACGATTGGCCAAGCCTGGATCATATGCCCACCCCTATGGCCAAGGGATTGGGTAGGAAACAGTGGTTGGCAGCCCTCTCCCAATCACGATTGGAGTAGAAGTGAAGCATATCCCCAAAGGGAGAGGATGGTGCTGAACAGACAACAACAACAGATGTCCATCCACTGCTACAGCCAACTCCAGGCCCAGGTGGCTTCTCAGCTTGCCAGTCCAATTCGTTTCTGCTCCTCAAGTGCCCAAATTGTCTCCTCCTAGCTCCTTTATATCTCCCTGAGGAGAAGGGCTCTGGGCCGATCTTAAGCAAATCATTTTAAATAAATATCACATGGACAGCACAGATGATTTCATCCTCGCTTAATTGGTTGTGGAGTGTTTATGCTCATGGAGCAACATGACGGATTTCTTCTTTTATGCTTGTAGCCTGGTCATAGGACACATGAAAAAAGCCCACGTAATGGCCCTTTGCTAATTACGGTGGGTAATTCTTTTTTTTTTTTTTTTTTTTTTTTTTTGAGACAGAGTCTCACTTTGTTGTCCAGGCTAGAGTGAGTGCCGTGGCGTCAGCCTAGCTCACAGCAACCTCAAACTCCTGGGCTCGAGTGATCCTTCTGCCTCAGCCTCCCGAGTAGCTGGGACTACAGGCATGCGCCACTATGCCCGGCTAATTTTTTTTTTTTATATATATATATCAGTTGGCCAATTAATTTCTTTCTGTTTATAGTAGAGACGGGGTCTCGCTCTTGCTCAGGCTGGTTTTGAACTCCTGACCTTGAGCAATCCGCCCGCCTCGGCCTCCCAAGAGCTAGGATTACAGGCGTGAGCCACAGCGCCCGGCCACGGTGGGTAATTCTAACTTGCGGCAGAAAGCAGGGCCTGTGCGCCTGCCTTGAGGACCAACATCTCTCTCCGCACTTCTGCGCATCATCATCCCAGGATCCCAGGACCCCCACCGAGCTTTCAACTGCCCGGCCCCTCGGCAGGCACCCAGAATGCTCATGCTAGCAAACGCATGCATGATGCGGTGGCCACGGCTTACGGGTTGGTATGTTAAACTTCTAAACATGGAGCTGATGAGGAAACCAGGGACGGACCCAGTGGCAGGAGGCACTGGGAATGAGTGGGCTGTTGGCATCAGAGCAGAATTGGTGGGACTCAAGAGAAATCCTGGGAACCCTTTTCCAATCACACGATCAAGGCTGATCCACTTACTACCAATTTTCCAGTGTCTCTGACCAAAATAAGGACCCCTCTTTCCATCTGTGGAATCGAATAATCCTGTGTCCAGACGCCGCCTTCCTTATGGATTAGCTAAGTCAGGCTTGAGACAAGTTCTCTAACCTCTCTAGGCCTCAGATTCCCTACCTGCATGTTGGGGATAATAATTACTAACTCACAAACCTGTTGGGAAAAAACTTTAAAAAGACAATTGCATGTGAAATACGCAGCCCAGTGTCTGCATACAGAAGGAGCTCAATAAATGTCAGTTCCCGCTGGCTTCCAAAGGTGAGAGCTCCTTGAGAGCAGGGACAATGTCTGTATTCCCAGCACACATGAAAGGCCTTGACACAGAAGATGTGTGCCAGTGTTTGGTGAATGAACGGATGAGTGAATGAATGAACTGCACTGCTGCTGCAGCCATGATAATTTCTCTGGGCATTCCATTTAGACTGGTCTCCACATGCATTCTCTGTTTGAGACTTGATGTCTGCCTTAAGCCTCTCTTTATGACGAGGTGGCATGACCTTGATTTCTGAGATTCAAGTGAGATTTTCTCAGACGCCTCAAACCGAGGGAGACACAGTGCTGCCTCCCATCTCTTTGGAGGCTGCCGGGGAGAATCAAGTTCAGCTGCAAGCCTGGGTTGCACCTTCCACTGAATTGGTTCATTCTACAGATCACGCCTCTATTCTGCAGGTTCTTTCTTCCTTCCTTCTGCACCATATGACCCCTTCCTAAAAAGTACCCCAATCCCGTCATTCCTCAAAATACTGTTGTAGAGCTGTGTGGGCAGGAGATTTTACCAGAGCTTTCAGGTAAGTGATTGCATGAGATTTCAAATGATTTTGAAGTTAATATGAGATATACCCCCGTTCTCAGCAGTTTCTGCCTGGGCAGTCTCCAGCTTCCAGACATGTTTCCAGCTCCCTTTCTTCATGCATTGACCATCTCTCTTCTTCTGTCTGCTTTCCTGCACACCCCAAAAGCACCCTGCTACCTCTTTTTAGCCCACTGCCTCTTTGCAGATCAGTATCTAAGAACTTCGCATTGCACACCTAAAAAAGAACTAGAAAGCTAAGCTCTCTCCTAAGTTCTAAGCTTAGATGTTCTCTCCCAAGAGGAGCTTTGGTACCAGCTATGACAATTACTACAATTTTGTAGTAATAACAATTGCTACAAAACACTCCCTTCACCCCGATTATCCTGATTTAACACAATCCCAGGTTGCCAAGTGATGTCTGAGCACGTTGGCTCTATTCCTTAGATAATGCTCTTTTTTTTTCCTATAAAACCTTTCGGGTCTCCCTCAACATCACAGAAATCATTTCAGCATCTCCAGCCTCAGTCTCATTCTACCATGAGCATCTGCCAAATTTAATTGGGGATGGATGGCGAGCAGGTAGGTTGCAAGCATCCAAAGATGAACTTGGATGAACTCCTGGAGCAAGAATTGCTTGAAACTAAGAATATTGATGTTCTAAGGTTGAGGCCAATAAAATACAGTTCTTCCTCCCAATTGTGTATTCCAATCTTGATTACTGGTGCCCTGGATAAGCAGACAGTGACATTAACTTTGTCATCAAGGAGCCTAGGATTTATTCATCTAATATGGGTACTGACCCAAACTTGGCTTCCAAGAAACAAAACCAGAGGAGCATCCAAGAACATTAGGGATATAGAGCCCTAATGGCACCCTAACCCACAGTCTGAATTTGTCTGGAAATCTAATTGCTCCATCCTTCAAATTCTCTTCCTCTGTAATGGGCATAATCCTGGCCACCTGGCAGCGATATTTGTGATACAAATTGAACAAGCACTAACCAACAACTTGGGTTTGAGTTCTGAGCCTCCAGTATGAATTTGAGCCACTCAACTTACTGTGATGCAGTTTTTCCGTTGCTTTAAAAGAGAGACAGAGACGAAGAAAATTTTACCTGCCTGACTCTCATTAGTGAAGGGTTCATGCAAGATTAAGCCGGTGGTTCTCAACCATGGCCACACAATAGAATCACCTGGGCAGGTTTTTAAAAGTTTGATGCCCAACCCACACCCCAGACCCATTAAATCAGAATCTCTAGGGGTGGAGCCCAGGTGATTCCAATCTAGTTAAGCACCACATTAAATGGATGCGAAACCTTTCCCCAGATGTTGGGGATTAACATTATTACACTAGTTTACAACAGCCCTTTGTGTGATAAGAAAGCAATGCTTCGCTTTAGACCATAGGTTTCCGGTGTTCGTTCATATGCCAGTGCCCCACTGTGGTAAGACCAGAGCCACAAGGATAAAAGTAAGCTCCAAGATATTACCAGAAAACATCTCAATGTTCTAGATTCATTGAGTTTTCTTTAAAATGTGAGCCTTAGAATCACCTATCTCAAGAACTAGAGGAACGGTTCCAAATATACCCTTTATTCTACTTTTCCACCTCCAGCACAAGTCGTGCTTCAACCGTAGCAGACAGACTGGGCTTCAGGAGTTCTCAGGGGTGGGGGTGGGGGTAAGGGTGGGATGGGGGTGGGAGTGGGGACTCCATCACCTGCCCCACCCAACCCCACCTTTCTTTCCAATCCTGCCCTGTGATTTACCCAGCTTCCTTCCACTCTTGCGCAGGCCACACATACGTGGCTGGTCCCTGCTCAGTTTACCTTCCAGAGCCAAGGGAGAGTGTGATGCTTGCTTGGAAGTCCCCCTACATTACACAGACTCTCCCTTGACTCTCTTTAACTGACTCAGCTCAATCAACCTGGGCCCCTGGAGGGAGAGTGGGCCTCGCGTGCTGTGCGTGTGCCCTCGACCAGGTTGACACTACTTCGTGGCTAACCTTGAGCTATCCTGCCAGGTGAAGTGTTGTCTTGCCAGCGAGGCTATTAAGTTCGTCTAGAAATGGGATCGTATCTTCTAGACCCTCCTCCCTACTCCAGGTGTGGTCCATGAAACACAACATCAGCACCACCCGAGAGCTCGTTAGGAAGACAGACTCTCAGGCTCCACACCCAACCTACTGAATCAGAATCTTCTTTTTAACAAGATCCCCGGGATGATTTGCCTGGACGCGCATCAACATTTGACAAGCACGGATCTAAATCTTTTAGGTGTCTGGAACAGGTCATTGACTCATCAAATAAATGGTTACCAAGCACGATGTAAGGAACTACACTCGGTAAGATGATGACAACACAGTGTGCTAAGAGCTAATTTAGGGATAAGTGCAGGATACTCTGGGAGCATGGATAAGAGAAACCATGGAGGTTTTTAAACGTGTCCACAAATTCTTTGAAATACCTCCTTAATTCCCTTCCCCCTTAAGGGGGACTTTAAATGAACTGCTTCTGACAAATAGGATATGATAGAAGTGACGGTGTGTGACTTCAGAGACCAGGACACAAAAGGCACTGCAGCTTTTCCCCTGCTCGCTGTCAGTTCACCCACTTTGGGTGAAGTCAGCAGCCAGGTTGTAAGGGCATTCGATAGTCACATGGAGAGGCCCCACGGAACGAGAAACTGAGGCCCCCTGACATGTTAGCCCCTTGAAAGCAGACCCGCCCCAGTCAGGCTTTCAGATGACAGTAGCCCCAGCCAACACCATGACTACAACTCACAAGAGACCCTCATCCAGAGACACCCAACTACACCAATCCTGTATTCCTGATCCACAGAAAAGGCAAGATAAATATTTGTGGTTTTAAGGCACTAAGTTTGGGGTCATTTGTTACACAGCAATAGGAGCTAATGCAGGCACCTAATCACATGCTAAAGAAACAGAGAAGGCCTCCCGAAGGCAGTCATCTCTAATCTAAGACTGAAGGAAGGGTGTGTGGGAGTTAGCCCGGCACTATAGGTAGGAAAGAGTTTTCCAGAAAGTGCAAAGGCCTGCTAGGGAGAATGTGATACTCTGCAGGAACTACAAGTGACTCAGACAGCGAAGGGGAAGAGTGACAGATGATGCCAGAAAGGATGGCAGGGAACAGGTCACGTGGGGCCTCACAGGCCACAAAGGGGAGACTTGACCACCTTGAGGACCATGTGGGATTTTCACCAACACAGCAGCGACATGGTCAGATTTATGCTTTGTAACATTTATCCTGGTATCTTGGGGGAAGGACAGGCTGGAAAGGAGGTGAGAAGGGACTTTGGGAGACCAGGGCCCAGGCTACTGTAGCAATCCAGGTGGGAGATTATGGCAATTTGGACTACAGTGTGGCTCCCATAAACACGATGTGCTTATTTACTGCTTGGAGACATGACGGTGCAGTTGGCTGGAGTCTCTTCCGGGTCCGTGCATGAGCATTGACTCGCAGCATTTGCTGACTGGCTCTCAGCATGTAGCCTCAGGTGGGGTTTAGATAGAAGTGGAAGCTAAGATCATAAAGGGGTGGTTTTGTATCAGAACAGTGGCCAGCACTGCCAGTAACCTCCAGAAACCAGCCCTTAAAGCAATGGAAACCAGGATCTTGGAGAGAGCTCCAAGGGAAACTGAGTCCAAGAGGACTCAATTAAAAAATGAAGACACTAAAGTCCTTCCATGCCCCTCATTCTCAAAAGGTGATCTTCTGTCTAGAATAGGCAAATCTATAGAGAGAGAAAGTAGATTCGTGGTTGCCTAGGACAGGAGGTACAGTCCGGTATAGGAGGGTGATAACTAAAGATTACAGAGTTTATTTTAGAGATGATGAGAATGTTCTAAAATTGACAGTAGTGATGATTGCACAATCTGTGGATATGCCAAAAACCAATGAACGGTACATGTTAAATGGGTGAATTCTATGGTATAGGAATTAAATAGAACGATAGAATGAAGCTGTTGTCTTTTTCAACCCTTTTCCCATACTTGATGAAGAAAACAGACATATCATACAGAAATGCTGCCTGACATTATATCATATGTTTATTCGATTATTGCTTACCAACCTCAGCTAAAATGTAAGCTTCATGAGGGTGAAATTTTGCCTGTTTTACTCACCATTGGTTCCCCATAGTGCCAAACAGAGCCCAACACATAATGGAACTTAAAAAAGATTCAGTGAGTGAAGAAATGAAGGACTATCTTGGCCAAAGCATTTGAAGCAAATCTTTTCCTTGTTCTAATAGAAAAAGTGTCCCTCCTCCTTCAAACATCTGTAAGGGAGATACTGTCTTACCTAAGAGTAGCTGGGAAGAAGCTGCCACAAGTAACCTATGACATTGGCTTCCACACAGAAACCTGATTCCCAGCAGATCTGAGATTCCCACCGTCACACTGGTGGGCTCCTCTTCATTCGACACGATCCCTTCCCAACCAGCTGAGTCAGCACCAATTAACACCCACTAATCCAATTTTCATGAAATTGGACAAGCAGACACACAAGCTCACAGAGCAGAACAAATGACTGGAAACCAGAGTGAAATACCTCTTCTGGCGTCTTAACCTGCTGAGGTGTAAGGGGCCCTTCCGGTGGGAATTAGAAAGCAGGTAGCAGTTCAAGGTTAGCTTGGATGCGCCCTACTGTCTTGACGTCACAGGCTTAGGAAACGGAGGTCACGTATAATAGTAACGGGCTCTCTCAGGCTCTGTGGAGCCAGAATTCAATGAATCCTTTGTGGTGTCCCTTCCGTGCCTCCAGATGCCCATCCACAAACATACATTCTTCCATTTGGCCTCGAAATCTGAGTAGAAATGGAATCTTCCATCCAATGGGTGAAGACATGAAAGCAAAAGGTATTGGCTGACTCACTTAGGAACCCAGAGTTAATAAAAGGTTCCTTGCAGCAAACTGGCTAAGCCCGTGGATTTTAAAATCACACCCAAGTTTGAGTACTAATTTTGGCACTATTCTCTTACCTGGGGCTGATTAATTAATGTTTCCAATCCTCAGTTTCCTCATCTCCAAATTAAGCACATCTATAAATTAACTTCTTGCTGTTAAACATGACAGTGCATATAAAGTGTTTATCACAAGGCCTAGCACTAGCAAAAAAGTATTGTTGATAAATTTTAGCTTAAAAAGACACAGTTCAGGCTCTGACTACCCTACGTTTCATGAAAAGCTTAAAAACACCATGTTCTACTAATAAATAACCATTTGTGCCTTCACTTTCCTTGCCCAATCCCTTTGAATGAACCTCAGCGTAGGTGATATGTATTAAATACGTAATGCACACATCTATTCATGCAGTGCAGCTTTGTTGAGCACCTACTATGTGCCAGGCCCTGAGCGAGGTGTTGGCTAAAAATAATTTTAGAAATAAAAGGCTCTATGCCTACCTGCAAGGGGTTTGTAATATATTAATAGCATAATGTAGGATGAATGTACGAGCAAGAAGTAAAGTAATTACAATTTCCTGATGCTTTGACCTGCCCTCATGCCTCCCTGCTCTGTCCCATTTTCAGCTCATCCCCCCCATGGTTCCAGAAACCCGCTCATCCTCCAAACACGGGATGTTGTCATTGAGGAGTGACTGGAGTACTAGTTATTCAGTGCCCCGACCAGTATGTACTGAGCACGTACAAGGTGTCAGGCACTGAATACTGGGTATACTGGATCCCAAGTGGTAACAAAACAGATGTGGTTCCCATTCCTTGTGAAGCTTAGGTTGTGGTATAGATAGATGACAGCTATTAATAGAATAAGTGTGTAAATAAATGTAAAATTGCAACTAGGAAGCAGTGAATGCAAGGACATAATGTGATAAGAAATGCATAATAAGGAAACAGGAACTTGTCAGGGAGATAAGTATTCGCAATGAAAGGAGGCTGACTCTGAGCTCTGATACCTAATGAAGGTTTAACTGGCATGAAGGCAAGGGAAGAGTTTCTAGAGTAGAGACAATAGCGTGAGCAAAAGTCCTATGGTAGGAAAGGGCTGCACACCTGAGGAACAGAGGGGACACAGAGCTGGATAGCAGAGATGGGAGATGGTGGGAGATGACGTCACAGTGGCAGGGAAGATCCAGACCGTGGTGGACACTCGGAGGCCTTGTTGGGACTCTCAACCTCAGAACAGTGGGCTACCAGAGAAGATCTGCAAGGACTGGCAGGGGCTGGAAGGGGGCAGCATAGTCATATTTGTATTTTGAAGCATGACTGAGCCAAGACGGCTGGTGGGAAGAGTGCACACAAAGGGAGAGTGGTTGGAGTTGAAGCTGGAGAGAAGGGCAGACCATGCACAACCCTGTGGCCAGGACCAGGAGTTTGAATTTAAGGCTACGTTTAATGGGGAGTCTTTCATCTCCGCCAGGATATAAGAGGATGGATAAAAGAGAGCAAGAATAGATCTGAGGTGAACAGGTAGTAAGCTATCATGACAGTCCAGATGGGAATTGATGATAGCTCCACCAGGATGGGAGAAGGGGAAAGAGGAGATACAGTGGGAAGAGAGAGAAATGGTAAGATTCCAGATCTACCTAAGACACGACAGGGTTCCCAGACAGCCTGCCTGCGACTCAGATGTCTCTAGGAATACACACGCGCAGGGCAGTGAGGACAAAGGTAAGTTGAGGTATCTTGCCTGTATTCAAGAGCTGACCTTGGAAGAGGTTGACCTTGAAAGGTGTCTTTAAAGGGTGATGGCCACTCTGGCCTCAGTGTGATACCCTCATGTGAGGCACATTCCTTTCTCCAGGGGATCAAGTAACGCCAGGGCTGATCTCAAAAGAATTCCTTAGAGTGAAAGTCTCACTGCTGTCTCTCCCCTGGGGAATCTCGGACTGAGCTTTGCAGCTGTGGAGTCATCAATAACATCAGGGCAGGATTCCAAAGGCACCAACCCTGAGCCTGCTAGGGTAGTAAAGATTTCTCTGTCTTAACTACTTCTTCAGTAAGCCTTGGAGATGTTTTTTGAATGAGCCACAATTCTCAGAGGTGATGAAAAGAGTTCCTGTGGGGTAAGATTCTATTTTCAATTTCAAACAATCCCCAAGTCCCTCCTGCTTTCCGGCACAAGAAAATATACCTCTAGGAAATAGCATGTCTGAAAATGCTGCTGTTGCTGTTGAAACTAAAGTTTTGTATTCATTTCCCTTCTAGAGAAATGCAATAAATTAATTTTCCTTCCTGAGGAAGCTGTTTCTATAAACTTGGGATTGTCAACTGGGGGCAGTTTTGCCTCTCAGAGAACATTTGGCAATATCTGGAGACATATTTGGTTTTCATGGCTTGGGAGTCCTTTAGGAATCTAGTGGGTAGAAGCCAGGGATGCTGTTCAACACCCTACAGTTCGTAGGACGTCCCACTTCTACACACACAGAGGATTATATGGCCAAAGATGGCAGTAGTGCTGAGGTTAAGAAGCTGCTGTAAATCTTCTCTATGTCTTCCCCTATTATGACACTCCATACATTGGATATAGAAATCATGTCATTCTTATCCACACCCTTCACAATGTCAAATGCAAGGATGCATGCAGGGATGGATGTGTGGATAGATGGATGAACAAGTGACGATTAGTCATTGAATTACTAAATGAATAAGTAGATGAATGGATGACTAACAACAGTAACAAGTTAAATGAAAATATAACTAACATGCCCTTAGCATTCACAGCCTTTGTGCACCATGTTAAGGCCTTTACCTGGGATCGATCGTGTTTCAAGTCTGGCTTAGTGGTCACATTCCCAACCAGATCGTCTATGACACTGCCATCAACACCATCAGCTTCTCTACCTACCTCCATAACGTTACCCTCCTATACACGGGCAGGGGTTCTTGTTTGTTTCATTCACGTTGGTGCCTTCAGCACCAAGGATAGTGCCAGGTACTTTGGCAAATCTAACCCTGGATAAATATTTGCTAAATTGATGATGTAGCTTAACGCTCTCAGCAAACCAGTCAGGAAGGTACAATTTTTGTCTTGCTTGACAAAATGAAGACACTGACGCCCAGAAATGTAATGTAACGTGCCCAGAGACACACAGCTAGTGAGTGGCAGCGCCAGGATTCCTACTGACCCCAAAGAACACTCTTGACTGTCAAGCAGTATTGCTTCTTTTAAGAATGGATGAATGCACGTCAGTTCCTTTGAAGACTTTACCAGGCTGCCGCTGAAGTTCTAAAGACAGAACGCAGCTGGTTTCTAACCTATCTTCCCACCCTCTAATTCCTTTTCCTTCCCAGGTGAAACGGTGATTGAACAAGGACTGTTGAGCTTTGGCAAGGAAGAAAGCGCACACATCCACCAGGCTGGCTCTCTTAGAGGCAGGCCAGACTCAGAGGAATGTGCTAAAGGAGTGATGGACTTGAGTCTCTTTGTTTCAGCTCACAAACTTCAATTGGTTGCTAAGAGACTGTACAAAGGGAGGCCCATTTGAAGCCCTCAGAACCCACACGCAGTTACAGAATACCAGGCCCTTTCTTTATGGAGATGCAAATAGTACAAGTGCAAGCCTGGCCTGCAATCTGTGCAGCATGTGATAAGGGGATTTCTGTTTGGGTCCCCAAGAAATCCTGTCTCGTGGGGGATGGGCTGTGGAGGAACCAAATGGTTAGGAAGGTTCTCCCTTCAGTGCCATTTCCAAAGGACTTAAATATTAATTAACATGGAATCCAATCCCCACTCCACAATAATCAGATTTCACACAATCAGTACCCACACTAATTAATTCAATGATCCTGTGGTATTATTTCCAACATTGCTTTTCCAGCACTTCCAATTAATAAGCTGGGAGAGCAATTTATTTTATGGCCACAAATGTTAAGAAACTATGACATCTTCTAAACAGGTTGAGTAAAGTACCTCTCACTCCTGGAACTACCTCCTGGTCTGTGCTTATCAAACCTAATTCAGAGGAGGTGGGAGAGGGGCACTAAACTGAACTGAGCAACTTCCGAGAAGCAATGCCCCAAGCCAGATTTGGGTAGCATCTCCAGATTTCGGAATGACCACGATTTCTGACCAGTGCAGAAAGGCAGGCTTTATGATGCACTGTTCAAAATGAAGAAAGAAATGTAGCCAAGACAACCAATCCATGGCTACCTGACCCATGGCAATCGAAGTGCCTTACATTACACATTTTAGTAATAGAGTACCCACCCTGTGCTAAACTGCATTCGAGGGCATGAGGATGTAATAGCAAACCATCCTTGTCCTCTTGAACAACATCCTCATCCTCTCAAAGTTTACATTAAGCCGACAGATAATTAATATGTAAATAGATCAAAATACCAGTTAATGACGAGGGCTTTGACGATAATAAAGCAGAGAGGGTGTGGGCAATAAATAGGAAAGGTCAACACACATCCCAGTTTATCCATTCTGCTTTAAACCTGTCGTCTTGGTTTAAGTCAGGGGTCCTCAAAAGTACGGCCCATGGGCCACATGCGGCCCGAGGACATTTATCCGGCCCGCCGGGTGTTTGTGCTGCCGCTGCCTGTCCTGCTTAGCAGCCAATTCGTCCCGGGCCCGCAGTGCGCATGTGTGGAATGTGCGCGGCACTCTCCAACGGCCCTCCAACAGTCTGAGGGACAGTGAACTGGCCCCCGGTTTAAAAAGTTTAAGGACCCCTGGTGTAGGTGTTATAGAGTCCCCTCTAACTCCTATAAGTGTTCTAGATTGTTCTCAATTATATTGTCACCTTATAAATGCCCACACAATGGCAGGCTACATTAGACCAGGTGGTCAGGGATGGCCTCTCTGCGGAGGTGACGATTCTGCTGAGGCTGGGTGTGACAATAAGTCAGCCACAGGAAGATGCGGAGGAAGGACATGCTGCAATGAAAGAGCCCAAGTGCAAAGTCCGGAGGGAGGAACGAGTTCGTCTTATTGGAGGGACGGTGTGGCAGGAACATGGCTAACGGAAGGAAAAGCACAAGATGAAACTGGAGATACGGACAGATGCCTGATCATGTGGAACTGTAAAACCGTGGGGACAGAGCTTAAATTTAATTCTAAGAAGCACGGGAAACCATGGAGAGTTTTAGGCAAAGAAGTGTTATGAGTCAAATTTTTAAAAGATGACTCTAGCCACTGTGAAGGAAATGGATGTTAAAGGGCCATGAGTCACAGCAGAAGGATCATTTAGAATGTTATTGATAAGATAGTGGGCGGAGGATGAAAGTGGGTGGCAGTGGCAGAGATGAGGAAACACGAATGGACTCAGGCACGGCTTTGGGGTAGCGCTCACTGGCCTTCCCAATGCATTAGATGCACAGAGCTTAGGAGAGAGGGAAGAATCCTCAGTTTCAGCTGGAGCAGTGTTTAGACTGGGATGCACAGAGAACAAGAGTGGAATGGGGAGGGGTTTCCTGCACCGACTGAACAGGAAGCTAGTAGCAACAGTGTGTCAGGTGCCAAGAGCCCAGCATTGCCGTGAGCACCGTGAACCTGAGTCTTATTTAATGCTCACGACAACCCCATAAGGGTACATAAATTATTACCTCTATTTTACAGGTAGAGGAAAAGGATCAGAGATGGTGTGTGAGTTTTGCACAAGTGATTAAGCTGTGGCTCAAGGATGAGTGTCAGGATTTGTATAACATCAAATCCCAGAGGAAACAGAGCAGAATTTCATGGCGGAAAAGAAAAAGGCAATCTCATTTCACTCAGATCTAAGATTTTTACTTCGAAATGACAGATTACCTTTAATAAATACTTAAGTGGTTGGAACTAATCATAGGGAATTATTGCAAGACAGTATTTTGGAGAAAGTTGAGGAGAGAGGAATGTCCACAATTGTACCTTCCTTTCAAACACTAAAGAACAGGAAGCTTAGTCCAAAGTCTTGAATGAGGAATTCGAGGATGCTTAGAAGATAGTATAGTTCCGGAAAAGGGCTTGGAATGAGGGACTCAGCCCCCTCCAGACAGGGCTGGGATCACAGGACTGAATAGAAAGGTGTTTTTTTCCTTCAAGAACCTTAAATTCTCAATGTGAGCCAAATGTTTTACTTTTGAAATCCAAATCCCCGCTAAAATGCCCTCAACTCCGAAGCAGACAGAACACTCACATCAGAAAAGATGTCCACAGGCCGACTGCATGCGATAAGACCCGTTTGCCACTGGAGAGATCCAATGTCCCGGAATGTCTTCTTGGCCCAGATGGCACTGCCTCTTGCAAACCCAACTGCCAATCTCCCTTGGGGAACGGCTGGCTTTCATCCACGCCGGCCCTGACCGCTCCAGCCTTTGGTGACAGCACCATCATTTCTCCCAGGGGCTATGTTTTTCCCCGCCATCTGCCAGGGAATTATTTTATTAGCTGAAATACATCGAAGGTTCGGCTCCCCAGGAGAGGAGAGTATCCCCTGCGGCCTCAGGGAACGAGGGGAGGACGAGCGCTTACGCTGAGACAGATCCTATTAGTAATAACACGGAGCTGCGCAAAGATTTTGCTCAACGGCTCTGAGGACAGACAGGACGTGACAGGAGAGACATGCTGAATCTGTCAAGACAAAAAAAAATGGGTTCACTTTCAATTTTCTAGATGTGAGATCACTGCTATTATTCCAGCTTGCTTTCAGCCCCAATGAGAGAGAGAGAGAGAAAGAGAGAGAGAGAGATGCCAGCCCAGAAGCCGTCAAAGACCACCCAAAGCAGTGGATGACTTTGTCTTTGTTGGCTCTATCATCGTTATTTTTATTACTTTAAAAATATAGCTGTGGTGTCAGCAGAGGAGATCCCATCCCCCGAGAGGCATTCTGGAAGTGCGTGAGGTTGCTTTGTGTTGCCACAACGGTAGGGACGCTTAGAGCAGAGGAGAGGCCAGCCTCAGCTCGTGTAGAATTGTCCCACATTCTGCCTAACTTTCTCATGTTCCTCCCCCCGGCAGTCAGGTAGATGAATCAGCTCCATCTTTCCCATAAACACAAAGTTATTTTTCACAGTCTTAATTTACACTGAAACTCGCAGATCTGGAACTAAATTGTAAAGTTCACTCTGCTATTCAGAACTCGGCCGGCAGTGGCCCATCAGTTCCGAAAGCCCCGTCGGTGACAGCAGTGCCACGTGTGGTTCTGTCATCAGCAGTGAAACACACCTGTGTGTGTGGGCGTCCGCAGGCAGCAGGTCTGCCGTGCAAAGTCACTGCCGACTCAAGTGCAAGCATCTGCCTGCTCCACCAGTCTTCTGTCTGCATGGCCAAGTATTTACAAATTGAAAGACATACTGTTTTATATAAATTGCTTTCTTTCACTCTCCTTTATAATAGCGGTAGGGTATTGCATTACATTTTTATGAAATTATGTATGTACATGAGTTATACACAATCTATGAATTTCATTTCAGGATAGTAAAGGGAATGCCACAAACTATCAGTTATAAAAAGAAGCCATTGGGCCTGAAAGGGTTGAGAAACATAAAAATACCATGAAATATTATCAAAGAAGGTTGTAAAGAAGGAAAAAAAAAATCACCCTGATACACCACCTTAAGTTTTCTAATATTCCTTCCCAGTATCCTTCCTCCCACACGCTTACTTTGGAACTGCTGCAATTGGAGTTCCCGTGACTCTAGTCGCTGTTCACGGCCTACAAAGAAACCCATTGCGCGGATGGGCAAGTTCAGAGAGGCTACAACCTTCATAGGATGTGTGAGTAGCCGAGCCAGGTTTTCACTCTTTCATTCTAGAATGGGCTGCTGCTCCCAAAAACCAAAGTCCTTTTTCACAATCATTATTAATTAGCTTTTTCTGGTGCAAATGATCCTATCGGGTTTGGCGATCTCGTTCTTTGTCCTTGGTTCTTGGTGGGCTCTTGCCTGAAGAATGACCAAACAGACCAAAGCAAGGCAAGCACCAGGTGAAATTTATCAAGGGGCAGCAAGACAGGATAATAGACCAAGAGCAAGATACAGGTGTACAGAGTAAGATACATACGCCACAGATGACAGCTGGACCCCCTGTCAGAGCAAAAGAGACCTTGGTTATGGTCCGGGTCTTGTTTTATAATGTCTGGATGGGGACCTCCCTGTGGTTCATACGTTGCCATGGAACCACTTTGATGACAGATGGGAGTTGTATGACCTGAGTCTTACTGCACCTCCTGATCTCTCGTGAGCCTCTCTGAAAGCCGGTTGTCCTAGGTTACTTTCCAGACTCTACTGTACCTATGCTGCTTGGCCCGTGGGCTAAAGAATCCTCCATACTCTTTTGCAGTTGGTGCACTAAGTTCTGATAGGCAGATTCCCTCCTCCCCTAGGTGTGACAGTTGCCCAGCTTGTTCCGGGGGTGGGGGGGTGGGGGGGGTCGGGGAGGCAGAGGTCCCTAGCTGTCTATTTAATAATCCTAGGACAGGAAAAACAAGGACCAAGAGTTGTGGGGAAAGGGAAGATGGAGGAGGGTACAGAGAAGAAAGAGACAAAGAAGGGGTAGGAAAAGGAGGGGGAGGAGATAGAGGGGAAGAGATGAGTAGTGGGGGGTAAAGATGGAAGGGAGGGAGAAAGAAAGAAGGAAGGGAGTCGTTGCAGAGGGAGGAGGGAGCAAGGGACATGAAAAGGGGAGAAGATGGAGGGCTATGGGAGGGGTCAGAGAGGGAGGGCCCAGAACGTGGAGCCTAGTTCCACTCTGCTATTTCAGTGACTGTAGGCAAGTCCCCTCTCTGTGGCTGCTTTACCGTTTGAGTGACTGAGGATATGTGCCTGTCCGAGGTTGTAGTAAAGCTGAGCAGCACAAAAGACAGGAGAGAATTCTGGAGAAGTTCAAAGGCCTGTTACAAAAATAGGAAGGGGTATGTTCTAGCTTCCTTATCGACACCTTCCAGCGGAATCTTCCAGCACTTGGAGCCCATGTCTGCGTGTTTGCGTGTGTCCTGCGTGTGCCATCTCTCCCAGGCCCACCCACACAGAGGTAATTTTAGAGGAAGTGACTGAATTCCACCTATCACCACGCAGACCCTAGGCTAGGATTTCTCTCCAGTTCGCTTTCATTCCTATGCTATGAGACACAGCCCTGGCCAGATGAGGGAGATGTATGAAGCATTTGTCATTGAGGTCCATTGAATTTTATTAGCAATTTTCTCCTTTGTTAGCAATTTCACATTGCATATTAGCATTTGTTTTCATATCATATTAGCATTCATCACAAAAGGCTAATCCCATTAGCACTTTTCACATTGTATTAGAGAAAACAAATAATCGCATGGTGCCAATGCATCCCTGCAACAAGGATGGCCTTTTCATCTGCTGCTTTTCTGTTTATTCCAGATCTGCCCCACCCCTCTCTGCAGAGCTGCCTACAAATAGGAAAAACCTCACAGATTCTGACTCTCCAAACCATTTGAGCTATTCCAGAACTTGGGTTTGCCCTTCCAAAAATTCCCATTCATTTGTTCACACATTCAGTTAATGTTCATTGAGCCTATACTGTACCAGGTGTTGTGCTAAATGCTAAAGATACAGTATTAAACAAGACTCCAAGACTGGGGTCCCATTCTCACTCTTCTGAAACAGAATAATGACCAGCCTAGAATCTTGTACCCTGCAAAACTAAGTTTTGTATACAAAGGAGAAATAAAGACATTCTCAGATAAGCAGACTGAGAGGATTCACCAAGACCAGCCCTCCAAGAAGTACTCAAAACAGTGTTACCCAGGGATCAGCACAATAAACACTCACAAATGTAAATCTACTCAAAAGCTAAAGATCAAAGGCCAGATCACACTCAAGAGACATAGGCTGGCCAAATGGATAAAAAAAAATACAAGCCAAGTATCTGCTGTCTCCAGGAAACACATCTAACCTGCAAGCATGCATTTAGACTAAAGGTAAAGAGGTGGAAAATGATATTTCAAGCAAACGGAAGCCAAAAGAAGGCTGGTGTGGCGGTTGTGATTTCAGATAACGTAGTTTTTAAACCAATAAAAGTAATGAAAGATAAAGAAGGCCACTATATAATGGTGAAGGGTATAGTTCAACAAGAAGACATAACAATTCTAAATAAGTATGCACCCAACTTAGGTGCAGCCAGATTCATAAAGCAAACTCTACTTGATCTAAACACTACCATAATAGCTGGAGACTTCAACACCCCGCTGACAGCACAGGACGGATCCTCCAAACAGAAAATTAACCAAGAAATAATGGACTTAAACAGAACGCTTGCCAAATGGGCCTGACTGACATTTACAGGATGGTCTACCCAAAAACCACTAAATATACCTTCTTCTCATCAGCTCATGGGACATACTCTAAGATTGACTCTATCCTAGGACACAAAGCATGTCTCAAAAAATTTTTAAAAAATAGAAATTATACCATATATCTTTTCAGATCACAGTGGAATAAAAGTAGAAATCAACCCTAACAGGAACTCTCATTTCTACACAAGTCACGGAAGCTAAACAACCTTCTGCTGAACGATTACTTCATAAACGAGGAAATCAAGATGGAAATCAAAAGATTCTTTGAGCTAAATGACAAAGGAGATACAAGTTATCAAAATCTGTGGGACATAGCTAAAGCAGTCTTGAGAGGAAAGTTTATTTCCATAAATGCCCATATCCAAAAAGCCATAAAGATCACAAATAGACATCCCTATGAATTGACTAAAAGAGCTGGAAAAATAAGAACAGACTCACCCCAATCCCAGAAGAAGTGAAATGAATAAGAACTAAATGAAACTGACAACAGGGAAACTATACTGAAGATTAATAAAACAAAAAGTTGGTTCTTTGAAAAAATAAACAAAATTGACACGCCTTTGGCTAGACTAATGAAAAGCCGAAAAGAAAAATCTGTAATAAGCTCCACCAGTAACAATCAAGGAGAAATTACAACTGATGCCACGAATATATATATATATATATATATATATATATATATATATATATATATATATACACACACATATATGAATATATATAAGATATAATTTATGAATACTGCAAAAACCTCTATGCACACAAACTGGAAAATGTGGAGGAAATGGACAAATTCTTAGAAACACACAGCCTCCCTAGGCTCAATCAGGAAGAAATAGAATTCCTGAACAGACCAATATCAAGTACTGAAATTGAAATAGCAATAAAAAACCTTCCTAAAAAGAAAAGTCCCGGACCAGATGGTTTCACGTTCGAATTTTACCACACCTACAAAGAAGAACTGGTGCCTATCCTGCAGAAATTATTGCACAATTTCGAGAAGGATGCAATCCTCCCTGTCATGTTTTATGAAGCCAACATAACCCTGATACCAAAACCAGAACAGGATACAACAAAAAAAGAAAACTATAGATGAATATCCCTTATGAATATAGATGCAAAAATTCTCAACAAAATCCTAGCCAATCGAACCAGGTGCTTATCAAGAAAATAATCCATCACAACCAAGTGGACTTCATCCCAGAGATGCAAGACTGGTTCAATCTACACAAATCTATAAATGTAATTCACCACATAAAGAGAAGCAAAAACAAAGACCATATGATCCTCTCAATAGACGCAGAAAAAACATTTGACAAAATTCAATACCCTTTTATGACAAGAACGCTTAGCAAAATAGGCATAGATGGGGCTTACCTAAAAATGATACAAACCATATATGACAAATCCACAGCCAACATCATACTGAATGGGGAAAAATTGAAAGCATTCCCACTTAGAACTGGAACAAGGCAAGGTTGCCCACTATCTCCACTTCTATTCAGCATAGTGCTAGAAGTCCTTACTATAGCTATCAGACAAGAGGGTGGAATTAAAGGCATCCAAATGGGAGCAGAAGAGATCAAACTCTCACCCTTTGCCGATGATATGATAGTATATCTGGAAAACCCCAAGGATTCAATCAAGAGACTCCTTGAATTCATAAATGAATTCAGTAAAGTCTCAGGATACAAAATCAATACACACAAATCAGAGGCATTCATATGTGCCAATAACAGTCAAAGTGAGAAACAAATCAAACACTCAATTCCCTTCAAAATAGCAACAAAGAAAATAAAGTATCTAGGAATATATTTAACTAAGGAGGTAAAAGACCTCTACTACAGGGAGAACTATGAAACACTGAGGAAGGAAATAGCAGAGGAAGTAAACAGGTGAAAGACCATACCATGCTCATGGGTCAGCAGAATCAACATTGTTAAAATGTCTATACTACACAAAGTGATCTACAGAGTCAATGCAATACCTATTAAAATACCATCATCATTTTTCACAGATACAGAAAAAATAAGTTTACGCTTTGGATGGAACCAGAGAAGACCCCCTATAGCAAAAGTGATCCTAGGCACTGAAAACACAATGAGAGGCATCAATTTACCAGACTTCAAACTATACTACATGGCTATAGTCATTAAAACAGCTTGGGACTGGCACAAAAACAGGGACATTGACCAGTGGAACAGAACAGAGAACGCAGATATAAAACCATCTCATAGAGCCATCTCATCTTTGACAAAGCAGACAAAAACATACACTGGGGAAAAAATCCTTATTCAAAAAATGGTGCTGGGAAAACTGGATAGCCACGTGTAGAAGACTGAAATACAATCCACACCTTTCACCTCTCACAAAAATCAACTCACGCTGGGTAACAGACTTAAACCTAAGGTGTGAAACTATGAGAATTCTAGAGGAAAACATTGGAAAGACTCTTCTAGACATTGGCCTAGGCAAAGAATTTATGAAGAAGACCACAAAGGCAATCACAGCATCAACAAAAATAAATAAATGGGACCTGATCAAATTAAAAAGCTTCTGCACAGCCAAAGAAACTGTCACGAGTGCAAACAGACAACCCACAGAATGGGAGACAACTTTTGCAAGCTACACATCCGATAAAGGGCTGATAATTAGAATCTATTTGGAACTCAGGAAAATCAGTATGGAAAAATCAAACAACCCTATCAAAAAGTTGGCAAAGGACATGAACAGAAACTTTCCAAAACAAGACAGAATAGTGGCCAACAAACATATGAAAAAATGCTCAACATCTCTAATTATCAGGGAAATGCAAATCAAAACCACAATGAGATATCACTTATCTCCAGTGAGAATGGCCTTTATTAAAAAGTCCCATAACAATAAATGCTGGCATGGATGCAGAGAGATAGGAACACTCCTACACTACTGGTGGGACTGCAAACTAGTTCAGCCTCTGTGGAAAGCAATATGGAGATACCTTAAAGTGATACAAGTAGATCTACCATTTGATCCAGCAATCCCATTACTGGGCATCTACCCCAAAGAACAAAAGACACTCTATAAAAAAGACACCTGCACTCGAATGTTTATAGCAGCACAATTCACAATTGCAAAGATGTGGAAACAACCCAAGTGCCCATCAATACATGAGTGGATTAATAAAATGTGGTGTATGTATACCATGGAGTTCTACTCAGCTATAAGAAACAATGGTGATATAGCACCTCTTGTATTTTCCCGGATGCAGCTGGAACCCATTCTACTAAAGTGAAGCATCCCAAGAATAGAAAAATAAGCACCACATGTACTACCAGCAAATTGTTCTTAACTGATCAACACCTAAGTGGACATACAGGAATAACATTTATTGGGCATCAGGCAGATGGGAGGGGGGAGGTAGGGATGGGTATATACATACATAATAAGTGCAATGTGCACCATCTGGGGGATGGACACGCTTGAAGCTCTGACTGGGGGGTGGGGAGCAATACACATAACTTAAACATTTGTGCCCCCATAATATGCTGAAATTTAAAAAAAATACTTCATGGAAAAAAGGCAAATACATGTTTTCCTCAAGTTTCAAGAATATATAAACAGATTGCAAGGGAATATATTAAATAAACTTTTTTAGAGCACTTTCTAGTTCAACTGTCAACAAAATCAATATGTCAATTTCAATGCTTTTCATCTTCATCTGCTCATTAAAGTAGGTTTTTATCAGCCAACATCCCGTTAGCTCATTTAGTATGACTGGTTGAACCTAAAAGAAATAGTCCTGCATTTTCAATGTATTTCCTAATTCAAGATTTTTCCTATTCCTGATTTGTTTCTGAGTAGATGAAGAGTTTTCAACATTTGGAAGTTTATAGATGTAGATCCTTAGAGTATGCACAGCAATGTTTTTTTAATTTTTAAAAAATGAGTCCGCTTTCCTGTTTTTCAGATCATTCCCAAAGTAAAATTGGCTACCCTCCCCGTCACTTACTAGGCTCAGAGTACTTATGATGTTTGGATACTACAATTGTCACAATTTCTGGCAAATGCCTTGTTTATCAAAGGAACAACGATTAGAAACCTGATCGTCATTCCTGGGTACATCATCTGCGGGTCCCCACAGCCGTGAGGATGAAGTGTGAAGATGAGAGAAAAAAAATTTTGTAAGCTGTAAAGCTCTCTACAAATGCGCAAGACGCATTTCCAAAGCAAGCTGAAACCTCCTGCCAGGGAAGGCGTGGTGAGAGAGAAAGGATCGTAAATACTTTAGTGTCAAGGAAACTTCCAGTTGCCTGGTTGAAGCCTGTGGACCCCATCTCAGAAAAAGTAGGGTTTTTATATGCATAAAGTAAAATGAACAGTAAATCAAAAGAAACTAATTATACTGAATGATAGTTATCATAATAATTTTTTGAACTGTGATAAACCAATATATGGGAATCTATAGAAAAATGTTTTATTATAGAAAACTTCAAACAGATTCAGAGCAAACAATGGTGTAAGGAACCCACGGCACTCATTCCCAGCATCAGCTGCCATCGACATCCTAACACCCTCACGGAAAGGTAAGAAAATGTCCACACACTCTCCACAACCACCTTGATTATTTTCGAGGTAAAATTTACAAACATTGGGATCCACACCTCTGAACAGTTTTGACAAATGAATGTGGTTCTGTAACCCACACCCATACAAAGACAGGAACCCTTCCAGTGCCCCCGGAAGCCTCCTTGTGCTTCTTCCCTGCCAACTGTACCCTGTTTCCCCAAAAATAAGACAGGGTCTTATATTTATTTTTCCTCAAGAAGACACCCTAGAGCTTATTTTCAGGGGATGTGTTATTTTTTTTTTTTTAAGTACAGTACAACAATCTACATTTATTCAGATATAGTTAAGTCGTCTTCCTCTGGAACATCATCATAATTCTCCAAACCCAGAATTCCATCCTGAATTTCTTGCGTCTCTATTTCCTTTAGAACTGTTGGCCCCAATCTCTCACGTAGAGCACTAGAGCTCTCATGGTGCAGATGAGAAGGGCTGCTCGTCTTCTTCAGCGCTCCGTGAGGAAACGCATGGGTTGTGCAGACGCGCTGCGTAGCCACGCCCATCACTAGGGCTTATTTTCGGGGCAGGGCTTCTATTGCGCAAATGCTTAGAAATCCTGCTGGGGCTTATTTTATGGGTAGGTCTTATTTTCAGGGAAACACAGTACCTTCTGGTTAATTTAGGAAATAACAAGAACTAATGGGGTGTCTAAAATCTGTAAAAATTTGAAGAGGTGATGACCATGAATGCTATTTCGAGATATCTCTAACAACTGCAAAGTGGTATCTAGTCAATACTTCTTGTTATCTGTGGATAACAAAATCTCAGATGTGTGGTGGGTTTGCTGCCTGCGTTCATGATGAGTGCCCGGGACACTGCTGAGCGCTTCGCTTATATTTAACCCGAGAAATTATTGATGACTAAGTGCTCTGAGCCTCATTTTAAAGATGAGGAAACTGGGATTCAAAAAATCCAAGTAATAAGCCCAAGATCGTCCAGCTCATGGCTGGTGGGACTAAGATAGAAACTTAAGAATTAAAAACATCTGGACTCTAAATTTGGCTCTGTTCCTTATTAGCTGTGTGACCATTGGTGAACTCTCTGGTCCATATTTTTAACTTCCAAAATTGGATTCATAACACCTCCCTCTTGGGGTTATGAATATTCACTGAAGAAGCTGATAATTTAGGATTCAACAGAAATTGGCTCTAGTCCTCAACCAAAATAAGACTGGAGCCCCATCTCTCTCTCCTTTGCATTTATTTTTTATTTTGAGACAGGTCTTGCTCTGCTGCCCTGGCTAGAGTACAGTGGTGTCATCACAGTTCACTGCAACTTCAAACTCCTGGGCTCCAGTGATCCTCCTGCCTCAGCCTCCTGAATAGCTGGGACTACAGGCATGCGCCACCATGCCCGGCTAATTTTTCTACTTTTTGTAGAGACAAAGTCTTGCTCTTGCTCAGGCTGGTCTCAAACTCCTGGCCTCAAGCAATCCTCCTGCCTTGGCCTCCCGAAGTGCTAGGCTTACAGGCATAAGCCACCGCACCCAGCCCATGGAGCCCTACATCTCTCTACACCTCTGTGTCCTTCCTCACCACATGTGGCTCCAGCTTCCCAGTTGCACTGGCACAGCAGGAGGTGGGGAGCTGCAGACTGGGAGAGGCTTATTGGAAGCCTTGACCAAGGTCTAATGTCCAAGGAGTAGCAAAAGAAGAGGGTACAAGAAATTTTGTGGCTTTTTTGCCATGACTTTCTTTTCCTACAACTTAACTGGAGTTACCGGCAAAGTTCTCAATGGGACAAGCTGAAGGTCACATTACCTGAGAATCAGATCCACACAGGGCTGGTTACAAATGCAGACTCCTGGGTTCTACCCAAGACCTAGGAATTAGAATCAATGACGGTAGGGTGTGAAAATCTGCATTTTTAACAAGTTCCCCCAAGTGCTTCTGATGCACACTCACACTTGAGAATCACTCCTCTACACTTCAGTATTTGGAATGGTTTTGTCATGTGTCAGAATTTCTCCGTGCTCTCAAAGCCTATCACAGGGCCTTGTCGTTCCCAATAAGTTGTTTAGAGATGGGCTGTTTTGCTCACTGACATAGCACCAATGCAGTGCCTGGGACATAGTACCTGCTCAGTAAGAATAATCATCATTATTTTGCTTCAATCAGGTGACTGCCTAACCCCTTCTTTGAAGAGCTTTGTAAAGAGCTCACTAGCTACTTAAACACAGACAAAGGTAAAGAGAGGCCTGTGCCACAGAGATGACGACGTTGATGATAATGAGGATGATGACAGTAACTGCAGCAGAATGACCTTTGGAGCCCCAATTCTTCACCCCTCTTTGTATCTATACATCTTTGCTGTAAAACTTTACAATTTCTTCCACAAAAGGGAAGGTATACTTCCCCACTCCTTGACTTGGGGCTCAACCACGTGACTCGCTTTGGCCAACAGAGTATTAGCAGACATGACACAGGGTGGATTTGCAATGCAGGGTCTGCGTGGTTGGGCACACCCTCTAGTGACCTTGCCATCGCCAAGAGAAGAGTTTCCCCTGGGTAGCTGCTTCCTCTTCAGCCTGAGCCCCAGAGTAGACACATGGGGACCAGAGTCATCCTATCCTAGAGCAAAGTAGACGCTTATTATCATACGCCACTGAGAGTTTGTGTGTGTGTGTGTTATGCAGCAATGGCTGACTGACATGGGGTGGTGATGGCAGTCATGATCATCATAAATGCAATCTACTTTCATTCATACAGAATAAGTTTTAATAATACAGAGAAGACAGAAAGTACAAGAGTTCCAGGTTGTGGGATCTGACAGGCTCTGCAAAATGACTGGTGTGATTAGGGTATCCAACCTGTCTTAATCTCAGTGTCCTCATCGATAAAATACTTATCGTACAATGTAGTCAAGAAGAATAAATGATCTGATGCCTATTAGGTGTCTGGTACAGAGTCAGCAAGACAAGGAAACAAGAAGCAAAACAGCAAACAAGAAGCAAACAGCAAAACAAGAAGGAAAGAAGGAAGGGAGGAAGGGAAGAAAGATGGGAAAGGGAAAGGAAGGAAGAGAAGGGTAGGAGGGAGGAAAGGAAGATTGGCATGAGACTGGAAAGTTCGCCTGCAATTGAGGGCAGAGGTTCACAGCTCACACTTCGCCTCCTCTGAGCTCTGTTCACCCAGCCTAGACGCCAAGAAGAATGCTGTGCCATTCTCCCTGGGCGTTGCAAAGCACACAGCATTTCCCGGAGTACTATGCCAGGTGTTTGATGCTTTCACAAGCCTCCTCATACTTTTAAACCTGTTGCCACAGGAATAGCTTCCATAGTGGCAGTACTGGCAAAAGACTGGCAGAAAGAATAAGGAGGGGAGAAATCCACCCCCCCCCCCGTATTCTCACTGGGAAATTATCCTCAGCCTCTGATATATTAAAATTGAAGAGCTGTAAATGCTGGTTGTCATGGCGACAAGTGGCATGCCGCCCTGCGATTGGTGGTGTAAGTTCACTTTCCTTTGGGTGTTGCAGCCTAATTAACTGTTATTTTTGTCTGCGTGGAGGAAGAGCCCACACTTGGGGTTTTTGGCAGTGATTGCAGCCCCTGTGGACTGAGTTAATTTTCATAGACTACAAAGAGAGACATGGCCGGGCCCCAGTCATATTTATAGTCTCAGAAAAGTCGCCAATGTTTAAGTAAGAGTCAGAGAAAATATTAGCGCACTTCCCAACTTCTCTTAGACAATTTCAGTATCTCTAGCAAGAGTTATCTGGGTTGGATTGGGGATGATAAACAGTAGTTAGCCCAAACCAAGAATCAGCTCTCTGTTCCTGGTTCCAGCTGCCTCTGCCTTCCCGACCCAACCCGCACACTCTCGTGAGCCTGCGCTCCCCGGGACGTGGCGTGTGGCACCGCCCTCCCTCACTGGCCGGCAGGCTGGGAGGCTAGCAGGGACACGTGAAAGCCACCTCATCTAGTTCTCCATCTCCACACCCGCAGATGTCATACCTACGCCGGCCAATGGGTGGATCCAGCCAATTCCCTAAAGACCTCCAGGAAAGGAATCCCATGTTGCCACTGGACCAAAAACCAGAAAGCTGTCTTCCTGCAATTGAAACCAGTTTGTTTTCAATTTTGATTCTTAGATGAGCTCCAGTTAACTTTCTGTTGTAATATGAGTTGACTCATATTCTCCCTCAATTTTTTTTTATTTTTTTTTTTGCTTCCTGCCGTGTGTTTTTAAAAACTAAAGGATCCCTTCTCCCTAGGAAAGAGAAAAGCACGTCTTGCATTGGCAGTGATTTGAGTTGTACTTTTGCGACCAAGCAAAACTCTTCCGGAGAGGCCAGTGCGGGGGGAATGGTTGATAAATGGTGTGTGTGAGGACTCAGGAACATAGACAATATGGGTGGAAATGCGAAGTTGATCTGCAAAGAGGGGAAAAGCAGACTTAACACTGGATCAGAACCCTCAATGCACTGGACCTATTCCCAAAAAGCCATCCTCAGAAGTATAGTGGGCATTTAAAAATTCTTTTTGACCACTGTGATCCTTTGCCTATCTCTGTCTGGAGATTTCTCCAGTTTGTGGCAGGATCTTAAAACTGTATTTCGTCGTGGCACAGGCTCCGCCACTCAGTCATGCCTGGGCGGGCGGGACTTTGAAAGGGAAGCTAGTTGCCACAAGGAATCCGCCCGGGAGAGAGCAGCAGCAGGAGTGCTCGGCTTCCAGAGACAACAAAGGCAGAGGTCCCTGCGGTAGCATCCCTGCGCCCAGCGCCAGCTGTGGGGCCGGGGTGTCTGGCCCAAAGTAGCCACGGTGGGAGCTCCACCAGCCCAGGGCTGCAGTGGAACTTCAGTGGTGCCTCTGAACCCATGGCCTCTGAGCCAGGTTCTCTGGAGGTTCTGCGGGAATATGCAACAATATTTAATAAAAACCTGGTGTGTACATGTGTGTATGTGTGAGAGTGAAAGAGAGAGAGAGACAGACAGACAGACAGATAGACAGGGAGACAGACAGACAGGTTACTGGTGGGTATAAGTAGAATGAGGCTGGCCGGAGGAGTTCCTTGGAGAGAGAACATGCATGGGTTCCCCCACGAAGCAGGTCCCAGGTCTTACACAAGAGACCACATTTGGGTTGATTTTTGACTCTACAGCCAACGGTGTGTTTACTCAGCTGCCATAACCTCAAACTGACAGTTAAATTGGGAAAGCCTCACTTCTTGGAGATAAGGATTTTCTGGCATCCAGGGAACTTGAGTTTGGCCCTAAGTCAATCACACGCTCCTTGCTCTAGACGTGATGACCTGGCTGATTGGGCCCGAGCCTTTCCCAGCACTTTGCGTTTCTGTCCGGCTGTATGGGCGCTGGCACAGCACAGGGTGGTACAGAAGGGATGGAGCACACTCTGATGGGATAGCCTGCCAGTCATCTTTGCCACTTGTGAGTCACGTGTGTGTAGACATCTCCCGGCTTTAGAGGACAGTGCCTCAGTCAACACGCAGGCACAGAGGTGGGACACATTCCTTTTTGCTTTCTTCCAATTGAGATGAAAGATGAAGTCGGGCATCTAAGATGACTTGGCAACAAAAGGACTTGGGTGTTCTTAAATCATCACTAGCACCGAGCAAGGCAATGGTCCACGGTAGTAACAGGTTCAGCAGTGGCCTGCCAAAGGGAAGCATGAATAAATCCCTTTTTTCATTAAACTGGCCAAGGATTTCTGTTGCTATCAGCTTAAGAACGCTCGCTAATGCAGAAGGGCTTAGCTGCCTGTTTTTGTAAATAAAGTTTTATTGAGACACATGCTCATTCATTTACATTGTGTCTATCTATAGCTACTTGTGCACTACAAGCAGTTGCACCAGGAGCCTAAAATATTTACTATCAGGCTCTTTACAGAAAACGTTTTTTAACCCTTGATCTAGGGCATTGCTACTCAAAGTACGGTCTCAGGGATAGCAGCAACAGCAGCATTCAGATGATTAGAAATGCAAATGGTCAGGCTCCACCCCAGATGTACTGAATCAGGATCTCTTTGGAGGTGGGGGAGAAATTTGTGTACTAACAAGCTCTCCAGGTGATACTATGCACACTAATGTTTGAGAAGCCCTGTTCTAGAAAGCTCATCTTTCATATTGCATGGAAATCTGTCAACTTAGAGAAGGTATGATGTTTCCAGTTTTTACCTGAATCCACCCAAAACACATATATAGTCCCTGCTTTCTCTGATGGCTGTCAAGAGATCTGAAGGTGCTTCTGATTCCTGGAGGGTCTTTTTAATCTCGATAAACAAACTCATTTCCCACAAAGGTTTTCCATCCATCTCTCCACCACTTTCATTCGGCTAAGACACTTCAGTTTATCAACACTCTTCTCACTGTGTTGCCTGAACTCTAAACCATGAGATATTTTTGCAGGACCAACATTACTGCACTCTCCTACAGTAAGCAAATAGCAAAGTGCTTAAGTATTGGGACCTTGGAATCAGACAGGTAGATTTATACCCTGGTCTTGCCCTGTTGAAGGCATGGGACCTTGGCCAAGTTACTTAATCTCTTCCAGCCTGTGAAATGAGCATAATAATTATAGCACCCACCTCCTGGGGCCATCAAGAAAGTTAAATGAGATAATGCACAAATATCTGGCTCTTGATAAATATTCAAAGAGTGATTATTACTAACCAGTGGCCCATCATAAACACTTAGCCTGTGAAGTTAGACCTATGCCTGAGCTGAAAAGGGAGCAGTAAATGTCAGGCACCTTTGTACACAAGCCTTTGTCTATGGTCACTAGTTCTCCAGGTGCCCTACAAGCCCTTAGCTTCCTTTCCATGATTTAAGACTCCAGTCATAATTTATTCTATTGCCTTTCCCTGGTTGTCATTCATCATTTTCAGTTCCATTCAACAGCTCAACAATGATCAAATGCCTACTATGTGCCAGGCACTGCACCAAGCACCCAGGAAATAGAGGTCAACACGAGGACTTTATATCTGGGAACATCTCGGTGCAGAGCAACGTTTATTTAGCACAGGAACCCTTTTGTTCCGAGCACGTCCTAGGCAGAAATGCAGAAAAGAGGAAGGAGAGAATGCGCTGGTGGAAGCCAGGAGGGGGTCTGAGCCCTTACCCATGGAGTGAGTGTCCTCCCGAACCGCACCCTCCATCCCCCGCAAGGAACCCTAAGGAACCCAGGGTGGCTGCAGAACGAGAATGGAAACCAGTCCACACGGTGCGGGACACGTCGGAACCAGACGGGGCCGGGCTTGTAACGCCTTTCCCCTCGAGTGTTCTGTCTCTGTCTTGAGGAGTCGAAGGGAAATCTTTCTAATTCTGTGTTTCCGTTTCTGAACAAAGTTTTGAGAAAGGATCCTTCTATCTGCCCCTCTTACCTTGGCTCCCTTCTGCGTCTCTCCGCGAGCCACTGTCTCCCCTACGACCTCAGAACCCAGGCGGGCTGGGAGGCAGGGCGGCCTCACCAGTGCGGTGGGCCTCTCTTGGTTTCGCCCAGTTGACGGGCGTCTCTCCCCTCCTCCGCTCACATCGCCTTAACTGTTGTAAGACGCGTGGCAGCCTTTCTCCGGCTCTCAGAAGTCAGCTAGCAGGTGCAAGCGACTTCATTTACAATGCCAGCAGGAGGCATGTGATGCAGCCTGGCCAATCAGAGCACCCCATTCCCCCCCAGCCTCTGTGACTGGTTCAGTTGTGGGCAGCTGACCCAATCAGAGCTGAGACTGTGGAGAGAGGAGCATGCGCTTTTCTGCTGGGCTGGAGCAGTGAGGCTGAAGCGTGGTGTAGACCGGCTAGGGGTCCCCGCTGAGCACCTCATCCCACAGAGGAGATCAGGGGACACAAGTGCCCAGCTCCAAGGAAGGGCCTTCATCAGGGTCCCAGGTGGCCAAGATTTGAACAAGCATCCTTAAAAAGATACCCCTCCTCTTCAACATGAAATAGTGTTGGAGTGAAGAGAATGGTCTCTCAAGTTCGGTAGACCCGGTTTTCCCTTCACTCCTGTCTCTGCCAGTCACAAACTACGGGAACGTGGGCAAGTCACTTGACCTCTCAGAGCCTCAGTTCCCTCATCAGCGAATTGGGGATACTAGTACTTTTGCCACTAGTTGTTGAAAGAATATAATGAAGTTATAAGGTAATCTGTTTGATCACAGTACCTGTTGTGTTTTGAGCTAATAATGTTTAACCTACTAAACATTGTAAATAATAATAATAATAATGTTTACCTAGGAAACATTTTAAAATACATTAGCTCCAGGCTCTAGAAGAGCATGAGGTTGCCATGGGCTTTGGATGAAGGCTACAGTCAGTGTGGGGATTCCAGCATGTGGAAGGAACAGGGTCTGGGGAGGTGGGGGACAGGAAGACAGAAATGGCTTAGGACCTACTCTTTAAAGAGCTGCCACTCTGTGACAGTAGCCACTTCCTGGTTGACTGCCAGCTTTGATAAGCTGGAAGTGGCCAATCTTTGCAGACAGGCAGATAGTACGGTTGTCATATTATCATGCTATAAATTAGCATTTCAACATGAAACTGCCATTGAAATGCAGCTGAAATCAATTCTACCACCCCCTCTTCAGTCTTGTCCTCTGATTCTTATTGAGCAACCAATGAACCCAACTGGCTTCCACCCCATTTTTGTTGTCCGTGAGAGAGAGAGAGGGAAAAAAAAAAAGAGAAGGATTCTGTGCATCTCTAAGTGATAACTCAAAATGATGGTATTGCTTGTGCTAGTGGCTGGCTCTTTGTTGTTGCTGTTGTTATTTTATTCTTGGTCATTATTATTGGCTTCTGTGGTAGACTCAAGCAGTGTTTGAAATCTCACCCCCTTTCATTTCTCCCCTGCTTTGAAGGGAACCGCTGTGTACAGCCCACCAGTGGGAGACCTCCTCCTTCCCCTATCATTTTACGCTACATTACAACAGAAGTTGCATGACTCCAAAGGATGCTTTTGACTTTAAAGCTCTTGTGATCTGTTTGTGCCATACACATGTTAAATTAGAAATTCATTTGTCACTCCCAGATAATAATGTTCAGAATGGCGCTTCCTGCATGAATCATTATCTTCGGCCTGGAGTTGTTCTCCTTAATGAATATGCATGAGCCCAGAGAGGGGGAAGAGAGGTTTGCACAACCTGTTTCCTGGAGGAGCCTCCGATGGTTCAGCCCAATGTTCTGACTTTGAGCTTCCAGAGCCAAGCCCAGCATCTGCCTTGCCACCTACAGCTCGTCCAGCCTTCTCAGAACACCTGCTTTCTGCTGACAGCAAGTGCCCAGTGACAGCGGGGAGCCCACGCAGTCACAGGGAACGCTGCTGCCTGTCCATTCGTGAGACAGGAGGTGGGCTCGGGAGCGCAGCAGGTTAGGAGGCAGCGGAAATGGAAGTGGCCTCACGGTGTCCTTCAGAAATTCCAGCTGTCGATCCAGAAACCATGTGGCGATGCCGCCGGCTCTGCCTCCAGGAAGCAGAAATTAGGATCGGAGTCTAAAGAGTGATTAATTTCAAAGGGATACAAATGCTGTAGGCGGGCTGCAGTTGAAGGAAGCAAAGAAGGCTATCCCCACATGAGCAGATGAATGTCAAACAAAGGAAAGGAAGGAATGTGTCGTGTTGCTGTCGTGTAGCTTCCTTGGGGTTCCGTAGCAGTTTGGCCACACCTGGATGATGCTATGGCTCCAGGTCCCTTTCACAAAATCTAGGCTTCGGTGCTTAAGGCAGACCTTGTTTCCTGTTGTGGAGGAATCCGTCAGAATATCTCATCCCGTTTGGATGAGTTTCATATGAGATCAAAGGTTCTCTATGCTGAGGCTCTCCTGCGGTCTTCTGCAGGGATCAAAAGAGATCATATTTACTGATCAGCTACTCTGTTCCAGGCACTGTGCCAGATACCATCACGATCATCTAAGGAGAGGGTGTTTTTGAAATATATGAATGTCTCCCTGTCTCGCTTAGAGCATCCATTGCTTCAGAAAGGATTGGGTTAGTTGTGGCAGAATCACAAAGAGAAAGGAACAATGTCCGCCTTTTGACTTCCAAAACAGGCTCTCTGTCGTGAGACAACAGCCTTATAATCCGGGCTTCCCTAAGAGATGAAGGAATACTTCTAAATTCTAAAACAATACTTCTGTAGCAACCCCGGGAGATCTGAGCATGGAAATTTCCTGCACGCTGTAGGTTAGAGATGACACAGAAGAGACATTTCTATGTCTTAAAAAGAAGAGAAACAGTCCCAGCCCTGGGCAGGGGTTGGAAAGCTGAAGGGAGAAATCACAGAAGAGAGAAATTTTGAAGGGAAGAAAGAAAGATGAAGACACTTCTGTGTCCCTCGAGTTGAAGACGGAAAGCCCAAATGGTGTGAAAGAAAGCAGAGATCCAAGCGGCATCCCCTTGCAGCATGTCCCTAAGCTGGTATGGCATGGCCCTGGTGAGGTGGCATGGCTGAGGGACCTCCCTGAGTCCCACCTACTGCAGCCTGGTGCTGAAAACCAGGGCTGTCACATGCAGCCACACCGGCTGTGCCCCGCACAACACCGGACTCCACCACAAAGACCATGAGTCAGCAAACTTTTTCCCCAAAGGGCCAGACAGTAAATGTTTCAGCCTTGCGGGCTGTATAATATCTGCCACAAATCAACACTGCCGCTGCCGCACAAACACAGCCATAGCCGATATGTAACTGTGTGGGTGCAGCTCTGTTTCAATAAAACTTTGTTTATAAAGTCAAGTGACAGGCAACACTGGGTGCACGGGTTGTAGTTTGCGGACCCCTGTCGTAGATTATGGCGTTACAGTGTTCTCTGACATCGCCATCCTGCAGAAAAACCTGGCAAGATTCCCTGCTTCCTTCCTTCCAGAGGGACCCAGAGTGACCCAGAGTTTCTGAGAGAATAGACATGGCAGGAGAGCCCTCCCTGGCTTAGGATGAGAAGATCACAGAGTGAAGTTGTTAGGGACCGACCTTCCACAGCCCCACCGGACAGAAAAGCAGAGACATCGAGGATGCAATCACACAAGAGGAGGTTTATTTTCTGGCTAGCCAGGGTCCAAGCCCCAGAGCGCCAACGCAGTGGCCACTCTCGCAGGCAAGGACCCCGACCGGAACAATGACATGCCTTTTATCCCCACGGTGCACAAGCTGCGCACAAGCCGACTACGCATGGATCATGCGTTGACCTTTAAAATGATTGGTTGCCCACTACTGCCTTTTGAAATAATTGGCGGGTTGGTTGCCCTCTATTGCCTGATGGGCCAGTCGCCCGTGCTTCAATGACCTCATCCCATAACTCCCCTTACAGCGGCGTAGCAAGCAAGCAATGACCAGAAGCAAAAGTTTGCGGTTAGCTCAATGCCCCACTCAAGTAAATTCCCGACAATTGGAAGAATTCTTCTGCCCTTCCTCTGTCCTACAAATTCCTCTGCCCTACAAAGTAATCTCAGGCCAGAGCTAATGGCAGAGATCTGTGATTTCTGCAGCGGCAATCAGAAACATGCTCGACAAGTATCAGGACTTCAGCGCAGAGCAGGACCGAGGGTCCAGTTGAGACTCAGAATCCTGCTGTGGAGGTGGGTAAGGACAGTGTTTGACACATGGACAGAGACCTTTTTGCCTTCTCTTTGAAACACCTGAAATTTATGAACCCAGAGGTGGAAGAAAAAGAGTCCTAGAGAGAGGAAATAAACAACCCTGAGAGAGAGTTTGAATGGCAATCCATTCTTTGCCAAGACTGGGTTGACAAAAATGATGTTAAACCAGTTTTTCCTGCATACCTGTCCCAGGCAATAGCAAGGACCAGGACTGGGGCAAGATGAGATCTGTTATGGAAAATAAAGTAATTGACACAGATCCTTTGTTCATCTGAAGTCTATTGAGGAAATTCCTGCATGCAGGGACTAGTCCAGGCATTCAAAGGACCGCAGAGCAGCACATTCCTGCCTGGCAAGGCTAGAATTGTGGCCTGTGCATGCAAGACCAATGCTTTTTTCTTCTCTTCAACTTTTTTTTTTTATTATCGAATAATATACATAACATAAATTTTACCAGCTTAAACATTTTAAAGTGTACAGTTCAGTGACATTAAATACATTAATAATGTGCAACCATCATCACCATCTGTTTCCGTAACTCTTTTCATCTTGTAAAAATGCAACGTTTCACCTTTAAACAATAACTTCCCATTTTCCATTCCCCCAGCCCCTGGAAACCACCCTTCTTTGTGTCTCTATGAATTTGACTATTCTAAATACCTCATGTTAAGTGGAATCATACAGTATTAGTCCTTTTGTAACTGGCTTATTTCACTTAGCATAATATCCTCAAGATTCACTCGTGTTGTAGCATGTGTCAGAAGTTCCTTCTTTTTAAAGACAGAATAATATTGGCTTGTACGTGTATGCCACATTTTGTTTATCCACTCACCCGCCAGTGGACACTTGGGTTGCTTCCAAGTTTTAGCTCTTGCGAATAAGGCTGCTGCTTTGTGCCAGAAGCATGCGTTGCCACCGTTGTCATGTGTGTTATCATAATGGTCTTACCACACTTACTGGCCCAGCCCGGAATGTTCTATTTTCCATTTTATTTTCCCACGGCAAGCCCTCGAGTAGCACTCAGTGTAATGGGAGAGAGAAACACATAGAGATTATTAGACTTTAAGATAGAAAAAAGCCCATTAGAAATACTACAGAATACTCTGTAAGCCCAATGGGAGCATAGAGGAGGAGCAACTCCATTTACCAGGTGAAAACTAGAAGGTTTCAAAACAGAGGGAGCATTCTAAATGACAACACACACCACATCCGGGCTACTCGAACGGTGGTCCATGGACCTACGGCATCAGTTTTACCAGAGAGCTTGTTAGAAATGCAGAATCTCAGGTCCCACCCCCGACCTGCTAAATCAGAATGTGCATTACAGATCCAGAGATGATTTGCAAAAAAAAAAAAAAAAAAAAAAGACTGGCACTCTACTATGAGGTAAAGAGCCTGGCAACTCTTGGGACCCTAAAAACCCTACAAGACCCAGACGGCAGCAGCCGGTAGCCCACCAAGCCAGCCACCCAGGGCTCCCAGAGCCTGAGCCGCCTCCCAGCCTTTCCAGGACATAATCAAACTAAGAGTCCCCTGAGGCACCAATGCACAAACTATGGAAATCAGATTTTCCCCTAAATCAAGCCTTACAAAGTGTTTAAAATAGACTTAGAAATGCCAGAGAATCCCACCTGCTAAGAAAAATGATAGAATACCAAGTCAAAGAAGTTGTCAAAGGGAAAAAGAGATGTAAAGCAGACACACTCAAGACCAAGAGACAGAAAGAGAGAGAGCAAGAGGGTGAGGGGGGAGGGACAGGAGGGAGAGACAAGGAAGGAGCAGCAGAAAGAAAGGGGGGGAGAGACACTGGGAGGAAGGAGATGAAGATGGAAGGACAGGAAGGAAGGAGAGATGGGAGCAAAAGAGGGGAGGAAAAGGGGAGAAGAAAAAGACACGTAGGTAGAAGGGGGAAAGAGCAGGAATAAAATTAGAGACAAGAGCGAGAAAGAGATGAAAAACAAGTTTAGAATCACAGCAGAAAGACTGGAGAGAAAGAGAGGACAAGGACAGTCCAAGAGCTTGTTGGAGCCTCTCTGCTCTTTGGTGGTACCTAGAACAGCAGAGGCCAATCAGATAAGGACACGGGGAGAAACTTCCCCGGTCCAGAACCCAAGGGCCCTTTTCAAGTGGCCTCAACTCACTTTCTTTCCAAGAGCAGCCACCACCCGAACCCAGAGGGCCTCCTTCCCAAAGGCACCGTGCTTTCTCTCATTTCTATGTCTTCTGCCAGCCGTGTCTACCACCTGGCATGTCCTTCCTGCCTCCTCCCAAGGCAACCCTTATGCACTCTTCAAACCCCAGTTCCAGTGTCACCTGTTGCTGTCCTCACCAGCGACAGGCAGAATTAACCACTCCCTCCTCCATACATTATAGCAATTCCGGTGATCAATTCTTCCGTCGTACCACTTAGCTCCACAGTATAGACTCTTGTCCACGTGCATGTCCCCTCTATTAGACCATAAACTCCTTGAGGGGAAGGGATGTCATCTTGTTAAATTCCATACATCTAGCAACTACTATATGCTTTGTCACAGAGTTAGCACTCAGTATATGTTGAAAGAGTAGATTTTATTCTTTCTGAGAGTACTGAGGGAAAATTGTATCATAGGGTCAAAGCTAGTATTATTTTTTTCTTAGTACAAATGAGTAGAGGGTCACAGTCTGGATTTTATATCATCAATATGTAATAAAAAAAAAAAAACATTACCACTCTCCATTTCCATGCCAATGGCAGACATCATTAATCAATTAAGGAACCCTTTATCCATGAGCCTGAAGGTGAACTCAGAATCTTTCTGAATAGTAACGCAATACAGAATGTTTTTTAACAACAATAAAATACTCTGTCAATCAACTGGAGTTAGCTTATTGATTTCCATCATCCAGACACTAAAACAAACTAGTAAAATTGATTTTATTGGGTAAAAGCAATATTTTTATACATCATAAGAATTTGTGAACAGACCTCCAGGGGCAGGAGATCAGCAAGATGGCAGGATAGGACTTTCTAGCCCTCATTCCCTCACAGAAACATCAACCTAAACAACAACCCATGCGTGAAAATGCCTTCACGAGTAAAACTCAGTGGACACCAAGCAGGTGGGAGGAGGGAGGAGGGGCGGGTAAACTCACACCTAGCAGGTACAATGCACACACTATCTGGATGACAGACACACTTATAACATTGACTCAAACTGTACAACAGCAATACATGTAACCAAAACATGTGTACCCCCATAATATGTTGAAATTTTTAAAAATTCCATTTTATTTTATTTTTTAAATTTCTGTTATTTCAGCATATTACGGGGTTACAAATGTTTAGGTTATATATATTGCCTTTGGCCCACCCGAGTCAGAGCTTCAAGCGTGTCCATCCCCCAACGGTGCTCACCACACCCACTAGGTGTGTACATGCCCGTCCCCTCCTCCCCCTTCCCACCTGCCTTGAAACCAAGCATAGGATTCCACCTGTTTTATAAGTTTGTCATCCTAACAGATATCAGTTACTGAGAGCTTGCCATGTGCCCAGTACTGTGCTACATACATGTGCATCATAGCATTTAATCATAGGTAGAGTTCTCTGGAAAAGCCTCATTATCCATTCAACAGATGTGGAAAGTGAGGTTTTGAGAAGATTCAAGCTGCACAGCTGATTGATACAAGCCGGGATTTGAACTCCACATCCTACATCTGTGATCCCCACGAAGTGCCTCCACGCAGTTCCCAGTATAGCTCTCGCCATAAACATGCGGTAGAAAAGACATGACACACCCCGTAATGCATACAAACTAGAGTCTATTTTTACTTCTTGGTAAAATCGTTCCCCAGCACTGACTGACTTAGCAAAATGTTGAGTTTTTCAAATCCCATCTTTTCGCTTTAAACTAATTGCCATTCTTTGTCTATAATTTTCAAATCCCTATTTCCCACTTCAAATCTACCGTGGAAGTCTACACTGACGAGGAGAAGAGACCTCAAATGCTACCGCAACACAGTCTCTTCTCTCTGGGGTTCTCTCTCCCCCTGCCTGGCGGGAGCCATCGCAGCCTGATAATTGAAGCTCCACGGTTCTATGCCATTCAGCTTCTATAAAGTTACACGCTTCTCCCCCACAGGAATATCCTAGTTTCTGCTCTTTCCGGGGAGCTTCATCTGGCTGGGGGAAGAAGTTGGAGGCAGGGGCAGAGATGGTGGCAACCCAGACTTCATGAGAAGGCCATCTGTGGAATTTGCAGAAAGAAGAGAAGATCTGGGCTTCTTCTGGAGTTCCTCGCTGCTTTACACGAAATCCATTATTTATTAAGTTACCAAATAAGGACACTGTGATGCTTCTTTTCCCCTAGTCTGCTGGGATGGCAGCCAAATTGCTTCTTAGGCTCTGCTGATCTTGTGCAAAGAGGCAATATAGCAAGCGAAGTTAAGAGCATGGGCTCTGAAGCCAGACCAGCTAGGTCCAAATCTGACTTTGCTCTTTCCTAGCTGTGTGACGTTGGGATGGTTGACCAACGTCTCTGGGCTTCACCTTCCTCATCTGTGAAACAGGGATAAAGACTTTTGTAACTGTGTAAGGAAGTTGCAACCGTTTCTGCCACGTTGAACTCTCTGTGTGTTTGTTATAAATATTAGCCAGATTAATACACCAGATTGATTAAATATATCAGAAGTATAGATACTGAAGGACTGATGAGAACTTCAGAAAGCAGGGGACTGCTCACCACCATGGCAGTTTAGGAACACAGTCTAGAGGTTTCTCAGTCCTCCTCCTCCAGGACATACCTCCTTCCTGCCCTTCCCTTGAATGACAAAGAATATGTTCAGTCACATCGTAAGATTAGCTTCCGTTTATCAACAGCCCATTGTGTTCCAGGCTCTGGGAGAGGCCATTGCATGCATTCTTCCTATTCTCAACAAGCAGGCAGGGTACATATTGGTGTGTCTACTTGCTGGGGAAGTTCAACAAAGTTAAGGGATGTGATCAGGGTCACCAGGGCAAAAACTGGGATGCAGACTTTAGGACCCAGTTCTATGTGATTCCAATTCCTGAGCTCCCCTTTGCAGGCCCTCTCTTAGTTTGGGTTTCCCTGAAGGCAAAGTCCGAGATACCAGTGTGGATGCAAGCAATACGCCTGGGAGGTGATTTTAAGAGCCCAGAATAAGAAAGAGTGCGTGATTCTACAAAGACCTTCTGCAGAGCTGTGCAGCATGTGTCTCACATTCACCCTGACAAGAAGTGGGGCCTGGGGACATTTATCCACTGATGACCCCTGGTTGAAGGGCAGGTGTCCTGGGAACACTCTCTCCTGCCCACGGCCAGGCTGCTCTGCACAAGGACTGAGCTGCTTTGTGCAAAGCCAGCCCAGGGGCAGAGAAGCCGAGATAGACACAGATGGTCCACTATGCCTGTCGTACTTGAGGTGAGACACCCGGAGCGTGCTCAAACTTGTCCATCTCTGAAATCAGGTGAGCCAAAAGGATGTGCCCTGGGCACAAAAAGTGACTGTTCACAGCACCTTCTCATGGCTTCATCGGACCCCTGGAGACCTGGGCATAGGAGCTGGTACTCTCTGAAGGTACAGCGCACACATTTCCTTTTGCTTCTCCCAACAGCCCGTGAAGGGAACAGGAAAGGCATTATCTCCTTCAAGTTGGAGGCCCTTCACCTTTCAGTTGAGGAAATGAAGACGTCTGGACATGAACACACATGGTCTTCTCTCAGGTTAAACTGCCCAGCTTCCAAATCCTGCTCCGCCACCTACGAGAGCTATAGCTTTGGGCAAATCAGTTTAATTCTCCGTGTTTCCGTTTCCTCATCTGTCCATTCTAGCAACAAATATTCTTTGAGCACCTATCTGTGCCAGGCACCATCCCAGATGCTGGGGATACAGTAATGAACAAAACTGGGAGGGGACTCTCACTGTCGCTGAGCCTACTTCCCATCGGATGAACACAGATGATACTCAGAAGAAATAAAGAAAAGTGGTTGGCACGTGAGAGACTGTGAACTAAAGCATGGAAGGAAGACGTGGCATACGCGGGGCAGGAGGGAGAGGCGCCAATCTGTGCTGGGCTGATTACGAAAAGCCTCCTTGAGAAGGAGACAGGGGTGAGGAGGAAGCCTGTGGCTATCTGAGAAAATCCAGAGGAAGAGAGTAAGTGCAAAGGCCCTGGGGTGGGACCCTGCCTGGTGTGTTCCAGGAGGGCTGAGTGGCTGGTGTGGCCTGAGCAGGGGGGATGAGTAGAAGATAGTGTCCTACAGGAAAATCGGGCAGTGGCACACTGGGATTCTGAATTTTGCCATGGATGTGAGGCTGTGGGAGAGTGTTGAACAGAGAAGTGACATGATGTGACACTTACACTTTTATAGCATCCTTCTGGCTGTTGTGTTAAGAATAGATTGAGGGTGGGCAAGAGCAAAACCACGGAGGGTAGGGTACTGCGGGAGTGCAGGTGATGCCTGGCAGGTGCTTGGACTGGGGTGCTACTGGTGGAGGGAGTGAGAAGTGATGATTTTTGTCAAATGCGCGTAACACTTTTGAGACCTCACACACCTTATCTCATCCATTTTTCACAAAGACTCACGTGACGTGGGGATTGCCATCTCCCATGTTCACAGAGGAACAGCAGGGAGCTGAGTGAGTGTCCAAAGCCAACACAGCCGGCAAGCTGAGGACCCTGGCCTCCGGGGCCATCATCAGAGAGCCCCCTGCTGCATTTTGGCTGCTCGGTGTCCACCATTCGTGAAGACTCGGCTTCTTGAGAACAGAGCTTCCAAATGTTCTCTACCACCAGGCCCCCATTCCAAAAGGATCGGGGCTTGAGAATGAAAATGTCTCTGGCAGATATGGGGTAAAAGGAGCAAGAAGAAGAGGGGGAGGAGGGGGAGAAGGAAGGGAAAGAAGAGGAGGAGGAAGAGGAAGGAAAAACAAAAAGAGAGAAGCAGAGAGGGCAGCCACTGAGAATTCTAGTGCTCTGCAGGCAAGAGTCGATTCTTTAGGGTATTTTCCCCCCTTACTGGAGGCTTGCAAGTGGAAACTTACTTAAACGTGTGACTCAACTCAAAAGAGGGGCAGGGAGGATGTGACACTTTAAAAATATCACTGTGTTGGGCTCGGCAGTAGTTCTGAGAAAATGCCTTCCTGAGACTTCAGACATCTGCCTGTAGGGCAGGGAGACTTCCACAAGAAGGAATCGTATTATAAAAGATGTCATAACATATAATGGCAATAAAACTTACTTATCCAGCCCTGACCTCCCCCGGTAGCTTTAGACTTATCTGTGCAGCTGTCTGCCTACCTGCACCCTCCCTCGGATAAAGCAGCAGCATCTCAGAACTCTAAGTCCAAAACAGCCTCCCAAACCTCCTCCTCCTGACATCTTTCCAACTCAGTAAACACCGCCAACCACCCACTCAGTACCTCAAGCTAAAAACCTCAGAGTCATTCTTGATTTCTCATTCCCCCTTCAGCCCTAGGAGCCGATGCCTTTAAGTGCTGTCTGCTCTGCCTCCAAAACGCGTCTCCAATCTGTCCATTCCTCTGCACATCGACTGATAAAAACCTAGCTGAAGTGTCACCATCTCTTGTACGAGTTGCTACTACAGCCCCGTGATTTTTTTTCTTTGCACCTCCAATCTACATGGCAGCCGGCATGAATTTTTTTTAAATATGAAGCATAAACCCGAACAGGTGGTTCCCCTTGTTTCAATGGGCTCAATGTCTTCCCAGTATTCTTAGAATAAAAGACAAACTCTTTACGTGGCTTCTGAGATCTCACGTGATCTGGCCGCTCGCTTCTTCTCTGTGCGTGGCATCTCCCCTCCTCACAGCTTTCGGGCCACTTGCCTCTTTTCTGATCCCTGGATACAAGAAGCCTCCTCTGGGCTTAGCAGGTGCTGGTTCTTCTGCCTGAAATGCTCTTTGGTCAGCTCCTCTCACGACTGGTTCCTTCTCATCCTTGAGCTCCCAGCTCAAATACACCCTCCCCAAAAAGGCTTTCTCTCATGACCCCATCTCTGGGTTTCTCAATGTCAGAGCTACTGACATTTGGGACCAGATCATTGTTTGCTGTGGGGAGCTGTCCTGTGCACCGTAGGATGTTTAGCAATATCCTGGCCTCCTACTCACTAGCTGCCCATAGCACTTCCAAGTCGTGACCACCAAAAATGTCTTTTGACATTGCCAAATGTCCTGAGATGAGGGTAGGGCAAATTACTTACAGTTAAGAACCATTTCCCATCTAAAATGCCCTCAACAACTGCCCTTTATCTCTTGGCCCTCTAGGCTTCCTTCATGAACTTAGATTCTCTGCAATTAACTTTTGTAGTACTGTGTGTTTTATAATAAGAATGATAATGAGAATGTAACTTCCATAAGCCCAAGAGCTCTGACTGTTATTCATGGTCTGTATCCTCAGAACGTAAGAGAGTACTCGGCCTGTGGAAGGCTTTCAATAGATATTCGCTCTATGAATGAATAAAATTGATATTCATTACCATAAGCCAAGCTCTGTGCTCAGCACTGTTCATGTGTTAGCTCATCTAATGCAGCTAATGAGATAGGTAATGCCATTATCTGCATTTTCAGGTATGGAAAAGTAAGATTCAGAGAGATCAAGTCATGAAGCAAACAAAAAGACAGGGCCAGGATACAAAACCGTGAATCTACTTAACTACTGAGCTATATTCTCTCTGTATTTCCACTGGTGAAATATCGACCAAACAAGTCTTCCAAGTTGGAAGCTCTGGATTGTTTTTGACTCTTCTCCCTTGCTTTCTGTATCCTATCAGTTTTTCAATCCCATAATTTGTACCCCGTAAATGCTGCCCTAAGTACAGCCCCTCTTCTCCATCCTGTTGCCATGGAATTCATCAAGGTCCTCATCAACTCATGGCCGGTAGTAGGGACAGCCTCCTAAATCTGGTCTCTACCCTGCTAGCCTCTGCCCATTCTTTGCTGGCTCTCTATGACAACAGTGTTCATTTCTCTGTCAGGGCAGGTCATGCCCTGGTTTTGAAAATGTTTACTGGCCTCCTGATACCTACAAGATAAAGTATCCAAACTATCTAATGCAGCCTCGGGTATGTGATTTGATCTCTCTGAACTTCAATTCCTTGTCTATAAGAATGAGAATATCCCTAGCCCAGTTCTCCAACTTCATTCCCCATCAATCTCCCTTCCCATCATCCTCTATATAATAAATTTCTATTTATCCTTCAAGTTTGCAGTTCAAATGTCTCTGTCATGACCCCCACTTTCTGGGAGAAAAGTCTCCCCCCACTTTCTGTAGCAGGGCTGATGACCTCTGGCCTGGGGTCTCAGGCCTTCCCTGTAGCACTGAACATGCTGTGCCTTTAAACATGTCATCATCAATTGTCTGTATGTCTTCTCTTTCCATTAAACTAAGGGCAGGTATTTGTACATTTCTGGATCCCTAGCAAAGTAAAGGGCCCAGCACACAGTATGTGCCCTATAAATGACAATTTAGGACGTAGGAAGATTGTAGCACAGTTCTAGAATCACACAGACCTGGGTTTCAATGCTGACTCTGCCTCTATTGCTGGACCAACCTTAAGCAATCTATGTTTCCCTTCTGGGCCTTGTTTTTTTCTTCTCTTAAAACATAAAGATGGTTATAACTTCCTCAGAGGATATAATTTAAGAAATTAATGTGAAGTATCTCACAAGGGCCTGATGCATGAATCAGACTTCAATTTAACAGAACAACTTCATGCAGTACTTCAAAAGGAAAACCTATATTATTCAATCACTTTGGAGGAATCAACTGGTACTACTGACTCGGTGCAGGTTTTATACTGCATTCGGGTTATAACAGAAGATTTTCTTTGCTACAAAGAGTTACTTGCTTTGGGTACTTTTAAGAACAGAGCACAGAGAATGCATATCTTTAATAACTTTCAAGATAAATGTCGTGAAGTTGGACTGAATTTGGTAAATTGCGTGAGTGTATGTACAGACTCCATGACAGGAAAACATGAAGAGTTTATGGCACAGATTAAAAAAAAACAAAAAAAGTATTAACAGATCCAGATGCTCTCATTTCTTTTGGTTGTATTTTGCATCAGCAAAATCTCCGTGCTAAAGCTACTATTTTAAGTGACACTTTGCAAGAAGTTATAAGTATTATTAACTATATAAATGCAAATGCAACACAGCATCCTTAGTTTCATAACATGCTGAAGTTTCATGCTGAGGTATTCAGTGTGATGCGCCATATCATTCTAAAGTGTGTTGGCCACCACAGGGACAAATGTTAGCCAAAATTTTATCTCTGTGAGAACAGTTAAATTTTATGAAGAACAGAATCAGCAATGTGAATGATTGAAAGAAAATTTCTATAGGAATGCAGCATTTCTGTGTGATACGTCAAATCAAAACAACTTGAATTTGCCCGGTAAAACTAAGTCTATATATGATATGTGGGAAAAAAAAAAATCCAAGCATTTTGGGGTAAAAAAGCTCTTTTTTCAAAACACTTCTTCTTCAAAAGGAAATTTCTGATGAACATTTTCCCCAGTTAGCAAAGGTCACTGATGAGCACAGTGATATATGTGAATCATCTGAAGAATACGCAGCTGTTATAGACCTATTAATTAGAGGTACAATGAAAGGTTCACTGACTTTGAGAATCATGACATCACGCTCAAATTAACATTTCAGCCTCACCTAGTTGATATCATCAAGGCACCTAAAGAACTACAGATGGAATTGGTTGAGCTCTCAGTAGATGACATTTTAAAGTCATTGTTTATTGCTAAGAAAAATCCAATTGAAATATGGAAAAATGCAGTAGACTACCCATAACTTTGGCAATAAGCCCCCCAAAAATGCTTTCTTGCTTCTCAACCACTTAACTACTGAGAATCTACATTCTCCTACCTAACCCAAATCACGACACCCTTAAGGTCACAAATGATTGATGCCCACCTAGAGGATCGACTGAAACTGCAGACCTCCAGGCTGCAACCAAATATTCAAACGCTTTCCCACAAAAAGCAGACACAACAAAGTCATTAGAAGGTTAGTTAACCTTAAAATTAACAAATAGTCTTCATCTTTTGAAATTATTAAGTACATAGCAGTTAGATTTTTACAATATAATATACATTTTTAAGTATATCTAATTGAAGTTTCTTGAATGTGGCTTTATTTGATTACAGCTAAATTAATGCAACTTCCAACATGAAAAGTTTCCCTACCCCTGTTGGCTATAGCATTGCGATACTTCATAGCCAAAAATTGAAAACAACCCAAATGTCCACCAAAAGTAGAACAGATAAACAAATTGTGGCATATTGCCAAAATAGAACACAATACAGCAATGCAAAATGAATTCTTTCTACAGACTAAAGCAGCGAATGAATCTCACAAAAATATTCAGCAAAAGAAATCAGACAAATACAATGCCTCCTCTATGACTCCATTTGTATAAAGTTCAAAAATAGGTAAGCTTGCCTGCAGTTGTTAGAAGTCAGGGGAGTGGTTATCTTTTGGAGATAAGGAGTTAGTGGCAGGAAAGGGAGGTGAAAAGTGCTAATGCTTAGTTTGTGGATCTGGGTGCTGATTACTCAGATGTGTCACTTTCTGAAAAGTCCTTGAGCTTTTACCCTTATGAATCAGGCACTTTTCTGTATGTATGTCATTCTTTTGTAAAATATTTACATTGGTAAAGAGAAAAGGATAATAATGATAACAATGCCAAATAGTATATACAGGGCACTGTTGTGTTTTGCATGGATTGATTCAGATGAGTCATGAGATTGGGGCTTTCAGGTAGCCCTTATTGCCCCATTCCCCCCAACCCCCCAATTTTACACATGGGGAAACTGAGGCCCAAAGAGGTTGAACAACATGCCAGCCATCACACAGACAGGAAGCGGCTAAGCAGAACTCAAATCCAGGCAGTCTGGCTGCCTATAGAATCTGCATTTTTAGGTGCTGTGTTCCACTGCATCTTAATGAAGAGCCCTTTGGTGCAGAGAAAACCTTCATTCCTTCATCAAAGGGCCTCCTGAACAAACCCAGGATGTTAGGAATTATGCAAATGAGCTTTAAAAAAATCAGAGACTCTGTTGATGAAGATGGAGGGAGGAATATAGTGCCAAACTGAAATGTGATAATGAGGCTGATCTTAATGCCACTTCTCAGTCCTTATTTGCAAAATTAAGATCTAAGAGGGGGAGGGAAAAAACCTACCCCAACCATAAAAGGTAGGGTGGATACCCATGAGGTAAGATGGTTGAAGAAGTACTAATGATCCAATTAAAAAATGGAATGTGGCTCTGTGAGCCTTATGTCAATTACCAGGGACTTGAGCCCTATACTATATTCACTGCTTGTAAAAAGAAATTAATGGCTTGATTTTATTTTTTCTACCAGCGGGCAGATAAGTTTTTGGATTATTAATTTGTGTTTCCTTTGCTGTATTGTTGGTCTTCCATCTCAAAGAGATCTCAGGGATTTTTTTTGCCAGAGCAGACTGTGGAAAGTCTCCCAGAGAGAAAGAGATGAACTGGATTTACCAAACAACTAGCAGAAAGGGGCAGGATTTCCCCCTTGAAAGATAGGAAAGGGGTTGAAGATGGGAAGTAAGAATCCTACAGAGAGTGGGAACTTTACCCCTGTGAAGGAGCAGCACGTAAGAGAGTTAGATCTCAAAAGGAAAGGCTATAAGAGGACCCCTCTGAAAGCTGGACCCCAGGCTCACACCAGCCACACCAAAGGGTCTTGGACTACAAGCCTGAAATAGAAAAAGAGGGTTCATGTGGTCTCAGACCACGTGCACCTTGACAGACAGTCCCATTCAATAAATACTAAATGAACTCTAGGGATACGAAAGCCTCAGTATTGACTGAGATATATTTTTTTTCTTTTTTTGCCAGCCTAGCTGTTTGAGGGTTTGAGTTACAGTAAGGAAACTAGTGATATTTCTTTCACACCTGAGCCTGAGGATTTGGATGCCTATCTCCTACATGCAAAATGGGTGGAAATTACCCCATATGGATGCCAGAAAGCATTTTGCATTGAGAAAAATCACTTTGAGGGAAAGAACATTATCTCCTTTGCTTTTCCCAGTGCTGGCTTAATAATTCCCGAAGCCCCAGTCTGCCATGACAAGCAAGGCTGGATTTAACTACATGTTCCCTTTTTTTTTTTTTTGACCTTGGGGTCCCATTGCTCATGAATTCCTGATATTAGTATTTCTGTCAAGCAGAGCTGTTTTAAGATGACTTCAAGTTTTAACAAAACAGAATTAAATATTCAACCAAGAATATCTCCCTTCTGTGAGTAAAGATATGATTGAAACTTACGTGGTGATTGCTATTATCATCGCATGTTATAAACCAGGTGTATCAGGCTAGGATATTTAATTTTACCTAGAAACCAACTGTTACTGCTACCAGGGGCAGTACAGAACCATTCAAGTACAGAATTGGGTAAAATATGAGGACCATCATGGAAGCTGGAGCCATTAGCCCAGATGCATAGAAGGTTTTGCAGCAATGATAATTACACATCATTACTGCATTTGCAGAATGAGATCCCTTCTTCCAGCAGGAGAGGAAAATCTACCCAGTATAGGTGAACAAAAAGCATCATGGCAGCAATCCGTCACCATTTAGGCTCTAAGAAAAGTACATTTTTTTCCCCAGTAACTTTTTCTGCAGGTATGAGGCTACTGGAACCTTCAGTGGACGGCAACTGGCTAACAGACAAAATGACTGTTGTCCAGACACTAGAGGGGGCTGCACAAGCAGAGTGCCAAAACCGGGTGGCAGAAAAGGATGTCTCCATGAAAAATAAGGAGTGTGCGCTGATGGATATGGACATGATTTGTAAGCCTTTGCTCACATGAAGCTCTTGTGCCGGTGGGAGAAGTGAAGGAATTAGGAACTGCAAGGCGCGGTTTCTGTGGCACTTTGGGCTGGATATCTGTGTGGCCAATCTCAGTGGCCCCAATCCATATAAACACAACATTTGGAATATTGAAATTGCAGCATCAAACATGAAGGGATTCAACTCACTGAACGGAACTAGTTGGCGCAAAGGTGGGAGAGCATTGAAGGCTGTGGGATTGTGCTCATGATGGGGTGGTTAGGTTTGGGGGCTCTAAGCAGGCAAGACTTGAGTACCAGCTCCCTCATTTATTGCCTGTATAATCCTGGGTAAATGCTTTCATCTCTCTGAGCCTCCATTTCTTCATCTATAATATGATAACCTCCCTCAAAAGATTATTGTAAGGACTCAATGAGATATTCATGTAAAAGCACACAGGGTTATATATATGACATATATAGCACATGCCTCAAATGTTAGCTACTATTCTTACTGAAGAGTGTGTAAGGTTGCCTTGTAGTCTGTTTGTGGCCCCGTCACTATGAAAAGCACCAAGATAAAAGGGAAGGTATGGATATTCGAAAGCAAATACAAATGTACCTTGAGCTTCCTAAGCCTCACCAGCCTGAGGGAAAAATGAGGTCATGAACAGTAACAGCTCCTATTTTCTTGGCTCTTGGCTTCACATGTAAAAGCCAGGACCTCTGGACCCACCTTGACATTTCACACGGCCCCCTGTGAAAACAGCTGTTTTGGCTTCTTCCTACAGCCCTCCTTGATGGAAAGTTCAGAAACAAGTTCATGGGGCCAGGTCTGGGGTAGACATTGCGATAGAAGCTAAGGTTTACTGAACACTTACTCTGTGCTGGGCAGTACAGTAAGCCCCCTCTTCATGCATTAGGGCATCGAACCCTCAAGAAAACCACCATAGGAGTTTGGTAACAATTGTCCTTATTCTGTAGATGCACAAACAAGGCCCAAAAAGTTTAAGTAATTTCTCTGATATTATAGAGATTTAAGATGGAACTAAGAATATCTTCCCCCAAAGCCAGCAGTCTTTGTGACTATGTTGTCCTCCCTGAGGTACCGTGTGTGAACCACCTTGTCAATCACCCCTTACAAACCTATCACCATCATGAAAATCAGCTCATTCAACTAGATGCTTGCTGAGCCCATATGACATATTCAGATGCCTTGAATTCAATGGGAGCCAAGATTAGACTCAAAATGAGTCACCACACCCCCATGACATAAATCAGGGTATTCATAAACAAGGGAGAAATTGCAAATGAGGGAAGAGCCCAGTGGCTTGCCCCAAATCCAAAAGATGCCATTAAAAAAATGTTAATAGGCTTCGAGCAGTCTACTAGGCCAATATTACAGGATAAATAATGGTAGTGAGGTGGATGAAGACAAGCTCATAAGTTCTTACTTGCTTATTAAGGAAGGTATCTTTTGGATTCACATTTATAATGTATATGACTGCAGATAGATGAATTATAAGTGCATATTTTCATTAAATACCAAGCACTGGCTGCTGTTCCTCCCCGATGCAGAGAAATTAAGTCATAAAGGAGTGCATTAAGATTATTTACCTTCTATTTTCAAAGAGAATACCTCCTAGCTGGAAGGGAACTTAGAGATCAACTATCTGTACCAACTCCCTCCCTTCGCACATGAGAAAACTTCCAGTTCAGGATTTTTAAATAATTTGAAACTCAAACACACTAGTGGAGCACACACACACATTTCAATGTACTCCTTACCACTGACAGCTCTAATCAAGGCGTGAGTTGTCTGTGCAAAGGCAGCAACCGCTCAGCCTTCATGATGAATGGACACAGAATCTTAATTCATATTGATTCCAGTGTCAGGCCTTTGCTGGTATTTCTATCCTGAACATGCACAGTTATTATCCATTTTACAAAATAGTATTGACTATTTTCCATCTTCAGCAAGAACACCAATTGGCCTATCTTTTGAGGAGAGATTTGTTTTGTTTTGTTTTGTTTTGTTTTGTTTTGAAGGTCATTTCAAATCATTAGCATTAGAATACATGTTGACCCTAGAAGAATGGAAAAGATAGTCCAGGATGATGAAAGAAACCATAAATAAGGTTGGGGGAATCCCAGAGCCAGAGAGCCATGGCTTCACTTCCCGGGAGTCTATGAGATTTGTAGGGAAGCTCTTTGTCCAACATGGCGCCCAAGCCATGAGGGGAAGTGGCTGGGGGGGATCGACTGGATGGGTAGGACTGAGGGCAGCCCTGTAGACACATCTATCTGTGTGATGTGGAGAAAGATGGGAGCATTCAAGACTGCAAGAAGGGCACAGAAGTGGGTGTGAGAACCAGAAGACCAAAAACACCCTCAACGCTCAGAGGTAGGGGGATTGGCCACTGTGGAGCCATGGTGAGCAGCAGTGGAAACAAATGACACAAAGCTGCACTGGGTGGAGAAAGGTGACAACAGAGAATGAAACTTCTCCCCGCACTCTGGAAACCCCCAACACTAAAGGAACGTCAAACACGCCTGGCGAGAAGCATAGAAAGAAATGTGTGGGCGAGAGTCAGACTTGGGTCAATTGAGTAGTGTCCATGGGAGGCTGAGTTTGAAACCAGAAGTGACTACCTTTCTCTCTCTAATTCAATTTTCCAGTGGAAGTGGGTGCTTGAGAGTGAAATTAAATTCAGTTATAGGAAAATAAAGTTCCATTTTCACCCATCTGTGTTTTGTGATTGGGAAAATACCTGCAGCATGAAATAAGCTCTTAATACAGTGCCTGGCTTAATAACTGCTCAATAACTCTTGGCTTCTGCAGCTACAGTTGCTATTGTTGCTGTTGCTATCATTATTATTATATGGTGAGCCCCTGAAAGCAGGTACAGAATTTTTGTTTGTTTCTATGTCTCCAGTGTTTATCACAGAATAGGTTCCTCAGTGTATGTTTGTCAAATAAATGACTCAAAATCTCAATTAACCCCAGCTAGCATTAAATGTTATCACTTGTGCAACCTGATGTCAAAGTGAAGTCTCCTTTAGCCTAGTTTCTTAAATGACTGATGGGAGAGCCCCATCACCCAGTGTCGGACATAGAGCATGGGTAGGAAATACATTTCCAATGTGCTAAGCCACTGAGATTTGGGGGCTGCTTGTTACAACAACACAACACAGCCCACCCTGACTGATACAAACTAAAATGTGAAATGTCCTTAAGAGGAAATACCTAGTCTATGGCATACTGTTTTACGTCCTGTATATAATTTAATTTTCCCTGCCTGTATTTTATAGTCAATGCATCAGTGATATTAAATGATTTGTCTAAAATCACACAGTCAGTAAAGGGCAGGTCCATCTGAGTCCAGAATCCTAGAATTTTCCATTACACCAGACTACCTCCAAATTAAGCCCTTCTTATACCTACTTCTCAACTACATATTTTACTTTTAATATCACAGCATATAGTTACTTGATCTATATTCCTTTCTACTTTTCCAAGCAGTCCTAAAGTAAAATAAGGTTTGGAGTAGGGGAGATTAATGGCAGTTGGGAAAAATCTGGAGTGGAAATGAAAAGTCAAGATTTTAAAACTTTGTGTATATGCCACCAACAGGAACAGTCAGTGCAACATGGCAGAGAAATCTGATGGAGAAATCATGTCCTGTTTTCCTATAGGCTTGGGTGGAATAAAAAGGAATGACAGATGCATTGGCAAGGATGTGGGGCAACTGGAACTCCCACGCATTGCTAGTAGGAGTGCAAAATTCTTCCATTATTCTAGAAAACAATTTGCCAGTTTCCAATAAAATGAAATAAGACCCCATAACCCTGCCATTTCAATCCTGGGATTGTACTCCAAAGAAATGAATACGTATGTCCACAAAAGATTCATACAAGAATGGTCATAGAACCTTTATTCATAAGAGGTCCCAAACTGGAAACACTGCAAGTGTCTACGAATAGGAAAATAGATCATTGCCGTATGCTCATACAATGCAATACTGAACACCAATAAAAAGAATGAAATATGGTAAAACACATGAATGACCTTCAAAGACACATTAAGCAAAATAAAAACTAGAAACAAAAAAGCACCTTCTGCAGGATGCAATGTAAATAAAAATGGCAAAAACAGGCAAGGCTAATCTACAGTGATTGAGATCAGATAACGGTTACATCCAAGGTTGGGGGTACTGACTAGAATAGTCACGAGGGATTTTTCTGAGGTGATACCAACGTCCTATAACTAGTTCTGACTGCTGGTTACATAAAACCCACTAAGCTGTATACGATGCAAGAACAATGCGGGTTTGAAAATTTCAAGAGAGTGATAAAAAATGATACCTGGATTTTGAGAGGGCAAGCAGGGCTGTAGGGTCCCGGAGGTTTGGGCTGTGTCCCGCAGGGGCAGGGGCAGGGGAGAGGACCTGGAGTTTGAACAGAGAAGTGATCGCCCACTAGGACAGCACACACGTAAGACTAGGATAGGGGCTCTACAAGGGGTGGACACCTCGGGGACAACTACTCATCTATTTGAGGAATGACGGCCACAGAGCGTCAGTGTGGATTTCCGTGGCTGGGTCTCTAGTCCACAGAGACGACATTGTAGGGACCTCTCTGAGCCACCCCTAACAAATGGCACAAAGCTGGCTCTCCATAGCATTGAGAGAGAGCCGGAAAAGCACCTTCAGCAGTGACATCCTCAGGAAACTCAGAACCAGGTTGTGCTTCATTTGTCTCGACACCGCACAAGTCACAAGGTATTTATGTGATGCCCCACCCTCACCCCAGAGAAGAGGCAAGGTTCTCCTAAGAAGGAATAATACTGAATTTCTCATCAAATCTCACGGGCTGAGGCTGAGGGCCACGCTCATTTTCCTTACTTGTTCATAACTGTTGGGAAAACACTGAAGTCACTTTTTTTCAAAAGTCAGCCGCCCTGAAGTTCACTGTGGATGCTACCTGCCAGGAAGGGGAGAGCGAATCTAACTTCCTTGTAGCCAGAACCCTCGGCTTCTTAACCGGCCTCAGCCACTTGCTGCTGTACAACCCCAGGTGAGCCCCCTCCTCTCTCCGAGACTCAGTGCTATCATCTGTGAAATGGGAAGAGTAGCTCCAAGGTCCTCACAAAGTGGTTGGAGTTAAAGGACAAAGTATGAGTCACACAGAAAGCCCCTTACAAATCAACTGCCTGGTTGACTCAGCTCACTTTCCAGCTGTTTGCTTGGAGGTTGTGTACACAGAGGCATGATTAAGTGTCAAGACAGGTCCATTTTCAGAAATCAACTCGCTGGGGGCCCCCAGCTGGGAGCCTGAATTCACTGGTTGACACTGTGGCTATTCAAATGCAGCCAGGTGGAAACAGACATGCAATGACCCGGCAAACTCAGGAGGTGGGGAGACCATCAAGGCACATTAGAGGAAAGACAGCAACCGCTTGAGAAGATTTCTGAGGGTGGTTGTCTAGAGGTTGAATTCACCACGCTGCCTGACAAAGTTTTCTTGCATCTTCTGCCCCATAAACACACGGCACACGCAGACACACGCACTCGACTTCACAGCATGGAGACACGTGGAACATCATAAAATCTAGATCTGAACCTTGTTTCTCGGTGACACCCAGATTTCTCCCTTTCTCACTACCCTACTCCTGCCCTACGCAGACACACCCATCCCCTTTCAGAACTCCCCGTGTACCCCATTTCCCCCAGATGACAAAAGAAAATCAGGAGGCCCACTAAGCGATCTGGCGTGTGAAAGCCCTAGGAGAAAAGTCGCCAAAGCGGGTCCAGCCCTGGCCCGCCCCGGCCAGCTACCTGACATTAATCATCCCTCCGCCTCTCCCCAGCCTAAGCGTCTCTGTCTGAAAAAAATCAGAGTTTGAAGAAGTAACTCATGTCAGCTCAGATAATTTGTGATTTCCAATTTTAAAAATTATTAATTGAACAGTGGGAAGCCGGCAAACAGTTCCTTAAAAGACCAAATTATAGGATAGTCTTAATTCGTTATTCAACGGACGTTCTTCAGGCTACAAATGGAGATTACACCAATGAATCCAGACATGTCTCTTTCCTTCAAGCAAGTTGCCATCCAGGGAGGAACAGCAGACAAGGAGATTTAACACTAGAGCTCAGTCTGCTAGTCTCGTGAGATATACACAGTGAAATCCCACAGGGAGGGCATTTAAAAGGACTAAGGGTCAGGAAGGCTTCCCAGAGGACCGGATGATTCAACTGAGAACTTTAAAAACATTTTCTTTGTTGTGAACACATTGATAAATGAAAGGAAAGTGAAGATGACCCATAATCTCACCACTCTGAAACAATTTACACAAACACACACATTGATGTGTATTTTTCCAGTCTTCTGTCTGTATGGTAGACATATACTTATCCCTTTTTTAAAAGCTGCATTATATAATATATACTATTATTTAATCTGCTCATTTTCCACTTTATATTTTGTGAACATTTTCCCTAAGAAATTAAATCAGTTTAATAATCTTCCTACTATTCTATGGAATGAATGTACCATAATTTGCTTAATGAAGATTCTAATTTGGACATTTAGGTCATTCACAGTTTTCTTTGCTACTATATACAACATTGTGATGCATATGTTTGTAGCTAATTTTTTGCACATCTCCTGTTCATTTTCTCAGAATGGATTCCTAGTGGTGAAATCACTGAATCAAAATCATGTACTCTAATCCCCTCTTACCTGCAGGGGACGTGTCCCAAGACTCCCATGGATGCCCAAAACCTCAGTCGGTACAAAGCCCTATATGTATTATGTTTTCCCTATACGTACATACCTATGATAAAGTTTAATTTATAAATTAGGCACAATAAGAGATTAACAACAATTATTACTAATAAAATAAAAAATTATAACAACATACTATCATAAAAGTTGTAAGAATGTGGTTTCTTTCTCTTTCTCTCTCAAAATATCTTATTGCACTGTGCCACAGATAACACATACCCCAGAAAGCAAAACTATGGATAAATGACGATGGGGACTACTGAATCTTTTTTAAGGTTTTTGATACACAGGGCCAGATTTTCTCCCAGGAAGTTTTGCTAATTTTCAATTCCACCAGCATTACATGAATGTGCCAGTTTCCTCCATGTTCTACCCCATGGATAGGTATTATTATTTATTTTTATGTATCCGTTACACTTATTTTTTTGCTTTTCGAAATTGCCTGTTGTGTCCTCCCCTTCTATATTACTTTGAAACATCTCTTTCTATATTGAGGATATTGTAATTCTGGACCATGATGTCTGCTGCAAATATTTTCCCAGTTTTTCACTTACATGAAATTTTTAAAACTGTTTTTCTCACAGAAGAATCTGGTTATTTAAGGTTTATGCCTTTAGTTGTACATAAGAAAAATACTTTCTACCATGAGATTTTAAAAATAGTACCCAATGTTTATCCTAGTACTTTGTAGGTTGGTTTTAAGATATTTAAATCTTTATTCAAATTAGTTGTATCTGGACTACAATAAAGATGATAAAGTGCAGGTTACCAATTTTTTACATTTATATACTTTTATAATACTGGTCTTTGAATTGTTTACAATAAGCAGGCATTACTTTTATCATTTAAACAATTATGGAGGCCAGGCGCAGTGGCTCACGCCTGTAATCCTCGCACTCTGGGAGGCCGAGGCGGGCGGATTGCTCGAGGTCAGGAGTGCGAAACCAGCCTGAGCAAGAGTGAGACCCTGTCTCTACTATAAATAGAAAGAAATTAATTGGCCAACTAATATATATAGAAAAATTTAGCTGGGCATGGTGGCGCATGCCTGTAGTCCCAGCTACTCGGGAGGCTGAGGTGGGAGGATCGCTTGAGCCCAGGAGTCTGAGGTTGCTGTGAGCTAGGCTGACGCCACGGCACTCACTCTAGCCTGGGCAACAAAGCGAGACTCTGTCTCAAAAAAAAACCAATTATGGAAAATGAGTCATCTACTGGGCTTTTATTTTGGAATATGTCAGTAATCTAATTTTTGATGATTTCTAAATGTTTACTTAGATGCTTTGTCACCGGCTGTTACTCCGAGCTGAGGTTTGGGGGACATGTAGGAGGTGTCCAGCATAGACAGGGCGGAAGGACATTCCAGGCAGGAGAAGCAGTATGTCCAGAGATGGCCCAAATAGCCAGTGCATTCAGGGAATTCCAAGTTGATTCAGGTGACTTGGAGTAAAAGGTGCAAATAGAGTCCTCACAATTTTTAAGGGATTTGGGGGGCAAAATTTTAAAAAATTCAGAATTCAAAGATTAACATTATTTGTGATGATGGTTCCCACCTTCTAGAATTTATAATATTAAACTTTTGGTCTATTTGCTTTATCTGCTTTTAATTAAAGAACTAAAACATGACAGAGAAAGTTAAAGTTCCCATTGATGGACATTCCCCATTTCACTCTTGCTAACTCAGAGACAACCACTCCATGAGTTTGGTATGCTCACCCTTTCAGTCCAACACATTATACATACAAATGTGTGTGAGTGTGTGTGCATGGGTGTTAAGATTAGGTTTGGCTGCAAGTAAAAGAAACCCCCAAACAAAGGGTTTTAAAAGACAGATATTTATTTCTCTCTCGTGTAAAAGTCTTTGTAGACAGTCTACACCTGATAGCACCTCTCTAATGAGGTTAGTAACCCAGCTTCCTTCTATCCTTTAGTTCCTCTCTTCATGAACTCCATTCTCAAATTTACTTTGTGGTCCATGATGGCTGTTCTAGCTCCTGCCATCATATCCACATCCCAACCAACTGAGATATTTAGAAGGGGTGAAGAAGAAATAGGAGGAGGAGTAAAAGATGTTGTGAATTGAACTGTGTCCCCCCAAAAGATAGATTGAAGTCCTAACCCTCAATACATGTGAATGTGACCTTATTTGGACATAGGGTCTTTGCAGATGTAATCAAGTCAAGATACTTATTTCAGGTGGGTCCTAATCGAATATGAATGGCGTCCTTATAAGAAGAGGAGAAGAGACACAGACTCAGATACACATGGGAGAATGCCATGTGAAGACAGAGGAAGATATTGGAGGGATGTGTCTACAGCCAAGGAGTGCTAAGGAGTGCCAGTGGCACCAAAGCTAGGAGAAAGGCATGGAACAGATTTTCTTCTAGAGCCCCAAGGAAGGCTGGCCTTACTGATAACCTTGATATTGGACTTCTGAAGTCTCTGGAGCTGCGAGAAAATAAATTTTGGTTGTTTAAAACCACCTACTCCAGGGTACTTTGTTACCGTAGCCCTAGGAAACCGATACAGAAAGAAAAGAGGAAGGAGAAGAAAAAGAGGGAAGGAGTGGAAGAGTTAAAAGGCTTTTATCAGCTGTCCCTAAGGAAGGTTCTGGGAGCTGCCCTGTATCACTGAGCATAGCTTAGACATGGGCACACCTAGCTGCAAGGGAATCTTTATTCTGGATTTACACGTGCCCAGCTAAAATTTTTATTACGCTGGGAGAATAATAGTGGTTTTTAAAATTTATGTATAAATGGCATCAACTGTGGTTCTTTTGCAATTTTTTCATCATTCCATTGTTTGAGAGATTTATCCAAGTTGGAACATGTAGCTCAAATCTGCTATATTTAAGAGCTATTCTACCATGCATGTTCACCATGCACGTTCTGAATGATGGCCACATTTTTCACTTTTTTCCCTCTTACAAACAGAGCTGCAATAAATATTGCGTTGTCTCCTCGGGCATAGGTGGGAGAGTCTCCCTAAAGTGTGTGCCTGCAGGTAGAAATTCTACATGATGGCATATATCCAGTTTCAGTTTTAAAAAGATCTTTCCAAATTGTTCTTTCAGGTGGTTGTGCCAATCTATGCCCTCTCCTGCAGCCTTTCTTATTTTCTGCCAACACTTGATATTATTGGATTTTTAAATTTTTTCCATAAGTATGGGTTAAAAAAATGATAGCACCATATGTTTTTTGTTCAACATTACAGAGGTATAATCTGTCTACAATGAAATGTGCCCATTTTAAGTGCACAGTTCACCAAGTCTTGACAAATGTATACTTCCATGTAAACACTGCCACAGTCGAGACATAGAACATTTCTATTAAACGAAATAATTCCTTCATGCCTTGTAGAACAGCCTTAAGTCAATAGAGTGGAAAATGTAGATGAAACAGAAATTTTTCTTTAAAAAATACTTAGTGAAATGGACGCAAAGAGTCATAAAATCCGATGACTCCTGTGGCTAATAAAGAAATTGAATCTATAGTTATAATCCATCCCTTTACCCACCTCTTGCTGGGGACAGGTGCAGGTGGGCAGCGGTAACCACAGGAAAAGAGGAGGAGGCAAAAATGAGGAGGCCAGTGAGCATTTAGAACCAAACCAGCCACAGCAGGAACCTGCAGTTAGGGACTGTTCCTGGCCAGGAGCACGTGCAGAAACTAGGACCTCATGTCCAAAGGTTACTTTTTCTCTATTAACATACATTAACATAGTAACAATCACACCCACCGCTGCCGTGACAGTTTACAATTGTCAAGGCAACCCCAGGAAGTTACCCCATAAGGATAAAAATGGGGAGGACTCTTAGGTCTAAGAATTCTCTACCCTTTTCCCAAGAAAGTAATGAATGTTCCACCCAGCATTTAGCATATCCTAAGGTGCAGACATAGAAGTAGAAGGGCGGTAAGACCCCAGCGTCTTCTCCATTCACGGGGACCCATTTCCCCTGAGGAAGTGTACTTCCACTTTGTAGTCTACACTGACAATCCTGCAATAAAACTGCCTGTGTGGAAACGCCAGTGTCTGTCATCTCTCCGTCGCACCTGCCCAGCTTGTGATTCTTCCAAGCCAGGAGCCGAAGAACCTGGGCAGCACCCCTCGAACAAACCAACCCTGACACTTGCTCCCACACAACCACCCCAGGCCCAAGTGGCCCTAGCGGCGAAGTCCTTTGAACACTTAGGGAAGAAGCGACCCAACAAAATCCTCAAATTAATCGACCCATTCAATGCAATCGCCGTCCAAGTCCCAGCAAGATTTTTGTTGTTGTTGTTGTTGTGGGAAATGACGACATGATGCTAAAATGTGTGTAGAAATGGGAAGGGTCAGTAAAGATAATCTTGAACAAAAACAAAGTTGGGGGAAGCTATCCCTGACACCGGCAATGCTCTATGGCTTGGTTGGGTGGTGACTGAATGCAAGCAATCACTTTGTAAAACTTCGCTCGAGATTTATGCACTTTTCTGTATGTACGTTGGTTACAAAACCAAACCACCTCCACAACCAAAACCCTCTCCTTGCCAAGGGCAAAGCCTCCCTGGGAAGTCCCTATTATTTATACCTGGTACTTACGTGGAGTATATTGCAGTGATTAAAAATATTAGAGCTGGAACCAGCCAGATCCAGCTTCAAATTGGGCTGTGCTGCTTGGAATAAATTGATGTAATCGATATAAATTGAAATAATGATTTTGGACAATGGGTTGGGAATATGCGGCAGCCAAATGTATACACAGACTGAGACCCAGCAATTCAACTGCTAGACGTATATACTCAACATAAAGACGTATATGCAATAGTCAAAAATTTCAAACAACCCAAGTTCTAAGGACTGACCATCTCTCTGCGTGAGTCATTTTACCTCTTTGAGCTTTACTCTTCACATCTATAAAATGGACTTCTTAACACTTAACAGCTATCTTGTAGAATTGAGGCCAGTTAAGAAAGGCACTCAAGATTGGTGCCTATAATTCACAATTGCAAAGCTGTGGAAACAGCCCAAGTGCCCATCGATTCATGAGTGGATTAATAAAATGTGGCATATGTATACCATGGAATAAATACTGCTCAGCTTTAAGAGACAATGGTGACACAGCACCTCTTGTATATTCCTGCATAGAGCTGGAACCCATTCTACTAAGTGAAGTGTCTCAAGAATGGAAAAACCAGCACCACACGTACTCACCAGCAAATTGGTATTTACGGATCAACACCTAAGTGGACATATAGGAATAACATTTATCGGGTGTCGGGAGGGTGGGAGGGGGGCGGGGGGGGATGGGTATATACAACCACGACGAGTAAGATGCGCAACATTTGGGGGATGGACACGCTTGAACCTCTTACTGGGGGGGGGATGGGCAATATATGTAACCTTAACACTTGTACCCCCATAATATGCTAAAATAAAAAATAAATAAATGAATTTTTTTTAAAAAGACTGGTGCCTAGCATATAGATGCTCAATAAACGGCAGCTGATATTTTTAATTTGATTTTTAAATAAAGGTACCTTCCTTCACACCCTAATAAAGTATACAATGCTGCTGCCACCACTCATAGCACCAGACTCCCTTCTGCCATCAATACGCACCCTGTGTTTGCCAACTGAGACAACTATGAATAAAGTGGGAAATTGAGATTTCTCATTTGAGAAATCTCAGCCCGGCTCTTCACAAAGGGTCTTGACAGACTCGACAGAGAGGTGCGGGTGTTGCAAAGCTTCGCAGCCCTCCCTGGGGCAACAGAGCTCACTCTGAGTCTGCGCTCACGGTCCCCCGCCAGTTCCGCCAGGACTTGCAGCCATGCCTGGTGTTCCTCTCTCCCCTCCCCGGCGGCAGCCGTCAATGAACCGCCACTGCTGAGTTCGCGCCATCTGGAATCCTCCGGGGGGAAGAGGCATGGGCCGTGTACACCGCGGAATGGGCCTTTATATTTCCTTGTGTGTCTGTGGGGGCGGCGGCGAGCCAGATGTGGTTTTCGGCAGACATAACTTCAAAAGCCGTAAACACACTTATCAGGAAACTGCAGAGCACGAGGCAGCCGGCAACAGTCAAGGTCACTGACAGGTGACACGGCAAATAAAGGGAGATTAAAAGCCATGACTTGTCTGACATGGGACCATTTGATGCTTACCAATGGCAGGCTACGGAACATTGCCTACTCTTGATGGGAAGTCATTGAACATAGTGTAATTTCTTAGAAAGTGAATCTCTGTCATTTTTCTTTAGGGGGATAAAAAAAAAAATAGGAAAGAAATGAAACAAAATACAGGTAGCTCTCTGTTGATGGGCTGACCATGTTCATTTATTTAATACTAACCAAGAGTTTATCACTGGCGGGATTTTTTTGCCAAGCATTCTCTTGTTGTACTGATCCTCAGTACAACCATGTGCATCCTCATTTTAATAACTACCCTCCTTTTACAGGAGGGGAAACTGAGATTCAGAGGATTTATGGCGAACTTTCCAACCTACTCAGTGACCAGCCGAGACTAGAACCCAGAGATTACAACGTCTATGCGTGACAGAGCTTTACTGTGGGTGGAGGAGGGAGTGTATCCGAGTCACGTCCAGATGGTATCATTTTCTGGCCTCGTGGACACCTGGCATGCAAAGCAAACCCTACCTATGTTTTGGACACTGTCCTTTCTGCAGCCGAAAAAACGAGAAACTCACACTCTAACGAATTGATGGAAATGGTCACTTGCATGCCAGGAGAGGAGTGCCAGCGTCCCTTGATTCTGGGTCTATGTGGCATAAGGAAGATTTTCATAAATCGAGCTTCCTTCTATCCCAATTAACGTGCTGGGTATGCCAAGGAAACTCACTGTTTGGAAAAGCACATTCACGAGGCCTCCTTTTGCTTCCCGCCCACCAATGTGTCTGTTATTAAGTATAGATTTTGAAAGAACAGTCTGGAAATTAGGTTTAACCACCTGGGAGCATCTGCTAAGAACAAACCAAATTAAGATGATACAATGCTCCAAATATTTGGTGTCCTAATTAAGTTTGACCCAGAGGTAAGCTGAGGTCACCCCTTCCTGAGGGTTTTAAACAAATTTGTCCTGATCCCCTATCCCATGTCCTATGACCCTCCTGTCCTGCGAGGTTTCTGTGAATTCCTCAGGGTTGATGTTCCTCTTGTTTTTCTTCCACCTCCAAGCTCCTGCCCCTCTCTTGTTCTCCCCTCCAGCTCACATTTCATCTCTCAAGGTTGTTCTCTTGTCTCTGCACTGTGTGGAGACCCTGAAAATAACCCAGCCTCTTTTTCTGATATTCCCCAAACCACTTGCCCAATTTATTTGTCATTGTCAACACTCCGGGGTGACCAAGAGAGGTTCTATCACAGCAATGCCAATACCTTAAAATTGCATGTTAGACATCTGGGATCTACCTGGCTCCTACCTCTCAACCTCTACTTTATACCTCCAAAACCCACAAAATAAGCTCTGGTCCAGCCACTGTAGCCCTCCACAGTTCCTCGGTCATGCCAAGCTCATTCCTGCCTCAGGGCCTTTGCACTTGATAGATGATTGTCTCTCAAATAGCCTCAAGATCCACTCGCTCATTCCCACATCTCTGCACCATGTCACCATATAAGACATGCCTTCCTGATCATCCAATGTAAGAACACCTTGGTCTCCCTTCTTTATTTGTTTCCATAGCCCTCATCAACACCTGGCATATCACATATTTATTTTCTCATTTTTTTTTCCTATCTCCCACCAGGACTCATGCACCACGAGGGTGGCACTTTTGCCCATTGTGTTCTCTCCTGTATCCCCAGCATCTAGAATAGAGGAGGACCTAGCAGGAGATCAATGCAATTTGTTGACTGAGTCAAAGAATGAGTAAACATACTTTCCCTTTAAGTAACGTTTTCTTCCCAGGAGCAATGTCAACATGACCACGTCACAGTATCATCAAGTCACGACAGTGATATTCTGCCGCTGCGGAGAAGGTGAGGCCTGGCCAGCATGACGCTGGAGAGAGAGCTCGTGATCTGAGCTAGAACCCAGAGCAGATTGAGAGGGAAGCTGCAGTCAGGCTGTGGCAGAAGGCCCAGGACCCTGAGGCTTGGTGGTTGGAGTGAAAAGTGCAACACGGAAGTGTGAATGTCCCGGCCCCGTGGGAAGGACCAGCCAGGGCCAGTGACATTCCCTGGGTCACGTACCCCTCTCGGCAGCTAGGATAGATGGTGGCAAAGAGCTTGGCCCCTATAGTTAGACTGCAATATGCAAATCCTCCTCCACTGCAACTGGAAGTCACCATCCTAAGTGAAATCAGCCAGACACAGAGAGTCACGTGCTATTGCACATGTTCTCACTCATACGTGGGTGCTAGAAAATGTACACATGTGTACACAGAGAGTAAAATGATAGACCATGGAGGCTTGGAAACGTGAAGGGGTAAGAGGGGAGTCAATGATAAAAGATTACTTAATGGGTACAATGTACATTATTTAGGTGATGGGCATCCTAAAAGCCCGGATTTGACCACTATGCAATCTATGCATGTAACAAAATCACACTTGTACTCTATAAATTTACACAAAAATAAATAGATAACTAAAATGCACATGTAAGAATGCTTTTTAAAAAAAAAAAATCCTCATCCACAAAGTCTTAGCTGTGTGACCTTGGACAAGTGACTCATCGGATCCAGAGAGGCACTTCCTCCCCACCTGGAAATAGTGTGATTGCTTTACTGATGATCTGCTTTGTCTACAAAAAAGAATCAGAAAATTCAGAAGAGTATGCTGAAGGAAGGACAAATATGTCCTACTTACAACTGCCCAAAGATTAACCACTTGTATATAACAGTGATTTTATTTCCTTCTAGACCTGCCCTGTACTGTATGGTAGTTACTAGCCACATAGGATCATCGAGCACTGGAAATGTGGCTGATCCAAACTGAAATACACCGTAAGTGTAAAAGCCGTGCCAGACTCCAAAGACTAAGTACCAAAAAAAAAAAAAAAAAAAAGTAAAAAAACTCCCATTAATAATTTTTAGATTAATTATGGTTGAAATCATATTTTGGGTATTTAGGGACAAACAAAATATGTTGCTAAAATTAATTTCACCTGTTTTTTTCACTTCTTGATGTGGCTATTAGAAAATTTTAAATTGCATATGTGGCTTGCATTATATTTCTATTGGGCTGAAATGCTCTACCTGCTCCTTCCTCTCATACACCCATATATGCACACAGATATACTGTTTTTATTAAAATAGGGTTATGTTACACATACTGTTTTATGAGCCTGTTATTTTTACAACTTGCACGAACATTTTTGCATATCAGTAAACTAAGATTCTCATCATTATTTTTGGCAGAGCCCTACTTAATAAATGCATCAGAATTTATTTAACCTGTAATTCAATATTTTTCAAGTGATTTCCTTGTTTCTTTGTTTTTGTCTTCTCTTCCTTCTTTTTCCTGTTCTCTTTTTTACTGGTATATAAAACCCCAAGGCAAGTTGTATTACAAGAAACTATGTGTACTTATTCTGTTATTTCTCTAAGATAAATTCCTTAATCCTTTGCACTCACTTGCTTTTTTCTCGATTCCTTTCTTCTACTCGGGATTTAATGCTAACCGTGTGGAGTCACACTCGACATCTGAGTGCAAAAGGTTAAATGTATTTAGGGTCCATAGAAAACAAGTCAGTCACAGTCTCCGGACCTTATGAACTGAAGATGCCATTAGGTGGACCTTAGTGCTAGGACACGGGTGATGAATGGTTTCACGTACAGGATCTGGAGGCAGACAAGCAAGGTACCAATTCTGGTTCTCTTGTCACTTCTAACCATGTAACTTTAGGCCAGTTTCGTAACTTCTCTGAGCTTCGGCCTCCATATCTAAGAAATGGGCGCATGAACTGTATCTCTCTCCAAAAGTTACTCTTAGGATTAAATGAAATGCCGTATAAAATTGTCCGGTACAGTGCCTGGTTCTTGGTAAAATGCAGTTATTAACATTTTTTGAGATCTCGTTTGGAAATGCCAATCCATACACACATACACATACATACAGACACTTCTGCATTTTTGTCATTCTCTCCCCTCTCGCAATGACTTTTTTTCAAATAGAGATCTATTTGCTAAAATAAATTGAAATGGGTAAAGAATATGAGGCGCAATTTATACCAGATATATCTGCAATTACTAACTCTGAATTAAACATATCCCTTCATGAATAATGAAGCAGAAATAGGCCAAAGGAAAAATGAGATAAGATCTTAAATCCATGTATTTTTAATTGCTTCATTATCTAAAATTTGCTATGAATAGCAGTGGATACAGTTTGCTGTTTAAAGCACAAAAAAGAAATAAGAATTTTCAGCCAAATCACAAAAGGCTATCAAAAATTAATTTTGTGTGCTGTGATCACTGAAAATGTAAGTGATTTTGAGGCAGAGTGACATTAAAAAATGCCATTTATATGCTAATAATAAATGAGTCGTATTTTTTTTCATTTTGATGCAAAATAAATTTTATTTTCATTTTAATGAACTGTAATGAATTATAAGCATTTTATTTTTATCTTTAGGTAAAAGTTTGGGATAGAGAGCAGAAGGTCGGCAGATGACAGGCAAGAAGTTTGAGAGGAATTGAAAATGGGACCTGTCCTATTAGTTGGTACTGACCTCCTAAGCTGGATGGGATCCTTTGCAGTTGAGGAGGCTGTTTTTTGGGATTCTAGAAATTTACAAAAGTTGGATTAACTCCAGAGGTAGCAAACTATCCACTCGTGCCATATTAGAAAACGGTATCTCTGAACCACATTGAATTAATCATCTTGTTTGTGTTTTTGTTTTTTTTTCCACATGGGACAAGACTCACATTCTAGAAGCTGAAGGAACACAGTGATGTAATTCTCACATGCACATCATTTTCTAAAGGATGTTTTTCAATAATAATGTTTACTCTATTGAAATCTGACTCGATGCCAGACATTTTGCTAAGTTTCCTATCTGTTCTTTTATCTCATCTTCATGACAGCCCGAAGAAGTTGCTGTTATCATAATCCCCATTTTATAGATAAGAAACTTGCAACCCAGAGAGGGTAGGCGACTTTTCTAAGATTTCCCAGATTTCACAAGATCTCGCAGCTGTGACGTTTAGATCTGAACTCTTATCTATGCGTTAGATAGAGGCCACAACATTTAACTTATGCCCGATGTCAACTCCTTTTATTAAAAGAGGAAACAGAAGGATGTCAATGCTTAACCCAAATAGATGGATTGCTAATGGTGAAAATTTCAGGCACCAGCTAGAAAAACACTTTCAGGGGAGGAGAGAAAGAGGGACGTCAGCAGTCACTGTCCCCTCTGCCCCCAGGATGCAGGCACCTGCTGAACCCCTCACCTATGTCCAGGCTTGGTTTAAAGCCCACTGAGCTATTTCATCACGTCTGAAAGGACAGCAGCACACAAGGTCTTGAAACTTCTGCGCATGTGTGTCACGTGTCCGGGCTTTGGTGAGAACACACGCCCAGCACTCTGCTGGGCTGAGAGGTCTTTTCCTTTTTATTGAGGGTCAGACATTATTCTCTGATGTCTGACTTCTTTGAAGTGAGAAGCCAACTTTCCAAATTCATTTCTGTCTTACCCTCGTCTCCTACTCTTAGTTCTTGGGTTGCCTTAGCCCGACTTGGTGGTTGATGTTAATTCTCTTGAGCCAGGGTCTCTTTAAATGGAAGCCAGTGAGTTATGGCGCAGTAATTCACCCTTCAGATCTAGTGCACCCAAGGCCACAGGCCAGCTCCTATTAAACGGAAAGGTCTAAATTATTATCCTATAATTCACCCCCTAGAAGTGTCTTGATTCAATTATACTATGTCCCTGAATGACTATTAAAAGAAATAGAAAAAAAGGTCCCGGATCTTTTTTTGTTACGATCTAAAGCAATTTCCAGTGCCAAAGAGTTCTTCCTTTAAAGTCATTAGGAAGCAAATTAAGCAGGAAGATGAAAGAAAAGAGCCCCTTATCACTGGAAATGCTGTGCTATAGACAATCAATCGCATTTTAACCGATGGAAACGTGGCAGGAATCACAGCAATCGAGTATGTTCTCTTTGACTGAATCCTTTTGATTCATAGCTTGCCTTTCCCTTTCATTTTTGAATTGTTCTCCTGGTAAGTCTGAGTTAAAAACCAGTGCTAAGTCCTGTTACGGTGTGCCCGACGATGACATAAGACATCGTGTAATAAATGCAGATGGCTAAAGTTTGACGACATGACTTGCCCAGTTCAAAGAGAAGCAGATATAATCAAAGTTGAGCAAAACCCACAGCAAAACCCTTGTGTGTCTTAGTTTGGATTCTCCTAGAAGCAGACTCTGAGACAAGAGTTCAGTTGATTTGAGTGGGGAAAGGGGTGAGATCCGGAGGGAAAAGAAGGGTGTCAGTAAGCAAGTCACTCCCGTGGGCAACTGGGGCTCAGCCCTGCTGGGGAGCCCTGGGGGATGGCACAGAACAGGCACCTAAGGACAGCAGGGAAGCTGGGGTATCCATACACCACCGCCCCGCAGCCAGGGAAAGAGCCACCCAGGAACATGACGAACTGGCCGACTTTGTCTTTTCTGTTCCCTTGCCCTTCCTTCAGGAGTCTAGAACCCTCATATGACCATCCGGCTGACTTTGTTCCACTCCATCTACATGGATGTCATTGAAATCTACCAAATGCCTTTCTCAAGTCCGGAAACACTCATCCTCAGCTTTCTCTAAAGTCATCACACTGAGAAGAACAAATCCCCCAAACCACACCTATGGCCGGCAGAGGGTCATGGATAAACGCCCAGGCTGTGGAGTGGCGCCGGCCCAGGCTCAGATCCTGGTTATGCCATCAGTCGTCACAGGATCACTAAGACTTGGGGTTTCTCATCTGCAGAATGGGGCAAAATGTCCCGAGTGCCGCGAGAAACACACGTGAGCCACGCTAAGGGCCCCGCCTTAGCAGGACGCCCCGCACACAAGTGGCCTCTGTGACGCAGAGGAGGCTGAAGAGGCTCTGCTTTGGGGCTAGGAAAAATCCACGCTGTCTGAATCGGGGAAGACCTCGAATCCACCGCCCCTTCCTTCTTAACCTGGCCCGCTCTTAACTTTCTGGTCCAAGTTACTCTAAGACGCAAAAAGCACGCAGCCCCCTCGAATCTAAACAGAGATGACTATCTGGGAGCCCACAGACCACATCTGGGCAATACGAACGGTCTTAGAGAAATCCCACACGGTGCATCAAAACTGATACATTTAAAAATTCAGACTTCTAGCTCTATTACAATGTCAAGAAAAGTCTCGCCAGTCTGGGCCCGGTTGCTGTCCTGCGGCATCACCCGCACCTGAGGGCCAGGCGCCCCTCCACGCTCCACCAGCCCCCCCTGGCTGGCCCTTGTCGCCACCACCCTCTGTTTGAACGGCCCGCTTCGCACCTTCCCCGTATGTGCCTGGGTTCTTGAGTTGATGGCGTCTGCTCTAGTTCACTGGACCCAAAACTGCCGCGTGAGACCTACTCTTGCACAGCCACCAAAGTCTGTCCAAAATTATTTACCTTTCACATCATTGTAATGAGGAAAAGACGAATGAAACGTGATGCACGTAATCAGCTATGAGCGCTGAACGCTAAAGGGCGGAAACCGCTGCTGCTTTGCAGCTATCCGTGGAGCTAGCCGTTCAGAAGAGGACGTGGTGCTCCAACGGCCGGGGTTAGGGGACGGGGCGGCAGTCGGCAGACCGAGCAGCTGCCCCTCGTGGACGGGGCATCTTTTGTACCCGGGCTGGCAGCAGGCATGGAAATGAGGGGCTGCGGGTGGCGGGTAACGGGGCGGCGTGTCCGGCGTGCGGTGGAAAATCACCTCTGCTGAGGCACAGAGGAAGTGGGCAGGCCTGTGGGGAGGCGCGGGGGGAAGACGGCAGCCCGGAGCTTCTGGCCCGTCTGCTCCCTTCCCAAAATTGCTGACCTCATCAGCAGGCTCCATTCACGGCGTGTTCCATTTAGCAGAACAAGCGTGTTCCAAGCGTGCTCTGCTCAGCACGGGGGTCCCGGCTACGGCACTGTGGAGCCAGATCGTGTTCCGGGGTGGGGCAGGACGGCGGGGCGGCTCTGGGCATGGCAGGATTTTAGCAGCAGCCTTGGCCTCTATCCGCTAGGAGCCAGTAGCACCCCCGTCCCAGTCGCGGCAATCACACACGTCACCAGAATCGCCTGCAGTCGGGAACTGCTGCTTTTAGCCTGAGTGGTGTTTCACTGTGTTTCCAAATTTCTAGACCACCTTTAAAAACTAGGAAATATCACCTTAAATTCCTGATTTCTAGCCTCTCTAAGAAAAGTTCAGGTGAGCTGGCAACAGGTCTGCTACCTCTCTGACCCCATCTCCTTGGGGTCAGTCCCAACTGACCAACTCCTTGCCTCAGTCACACTAATTTCTCTCCAGGTATGTTCCTGCCTCAGGGCCTTTGCACTTGCTATTCCATCTCCCTAGAGAGTGCTTTCAATAGAAAGGAGAGAGGGCATTCTAGGCAGCGAATATAGCATGTGCAAAGGCCCTGAGGCAGGAAGGAGCAAGGAACTAAAAGTAGGTCAACAGAGCTTGATTGTAGAGAGCAAGCTGAGATTGAGCCACGATGGGCTGAAAAGGCAGGGGCAGGTCACATGGGACCCTACAAGGGTGTTAAACCTCCTGAACTTTATCCATGGAGAGTGAGAAGGGAAACCACCCAACCTCACCCTTGGCTTGGACACTGAAAACCAAAACTACACCTTACTGTCTACGTGAACACGATTTTGTGCTATTCCTCTGTCTTCATTAGCACAGTTTTGCTTTTCCAGAATTCACTTGCCCAGGCAAATGATTGGACATTCATTTTAAGAATTTGCAAAAGACCTCTCACCTCCTCAATGAAAAGCATCAATAGTTAATTCTCTAAAAAAAGAAAATTTTAAGCCCTTCCCTCAAAATTCACATCTTGGTGTGTTCACCGATCGCGGACTGATACAGCATGATCCCTACCAGATGCTTAACCAAGCCTTAAGACCCTGTCTTAAATCAAGCTTTTAATTCTCATTAAGCTCTGACCTTACCGTCCCCTCTCCGAGACACTGCCTGCACTTTGCAGTCGTGCCTCCCTTCCCGCAGGAGGCAGCAAACTCTGCTCTGTCCCATCAATAGGCCGTGCTGTGACATCAGGGAGAAGCTCCGGAGCGGAGCCAGGGAAGGGGTCTGAACAGGAGAGTGACGAACGTGTCTAACAAGTCTGGTGCAGAGTGAGGTCCAGAGAACATCTGGAAATGCAACACTACTTGCAAATGGCATCCGGCTTTCATGGCGGTCACCTGCAAGCCATGTAGACAATTGGGGAAAAGCAGACAGACCCAGTGGGAGATGAGAGAAACGGAAACCACCGCGCAGGTAGCCGCGGCGAGAGGCAGCAAACTCACCGGCAGTGCCGCCCGCGCCCGCCGTCCCGCTTCTCTCCAGCAGATTCCAGGCTCTGGATTCTTTAGAGATGTTTCTAAGTTGCCGTCTTCACGTGTGCGTTGGAAATTGCGCAGGTTTTAGTTTTGTCTTTAATCAGGTCGAATGGCACCCTAATTTTGTTTAGTCATTAAGATATTCTACGGCAAATCTTGTCAACAAGAGCCATTTAAAGGGTTTTAATCTGTCTCAGCCAATCTTGAACAAGGTGGAGTTGCGGTATCTGCAACAAGCGGAGCCCGAGACGCCTGGCCCAGCAGCCCGGGCATCCCGCAGCTGTTGCTCTGCCTGCAAGCCGTTTCCGCTCCGCTGGCCTCTTCCGCCATTCACACCCAGCGTGCAGTTTAATTTCAGCCTGTCTTAAGGCACGTGTGTGTGTATGGGTGGGACATGAAGGCGGGGTCCTGCGAATGGGCGGCGGACCCCCCCACCCTCTGCTGCCGGCGGGCACTCCCCTTGCATTGTATTTTTAAAGGAAGAACCATCCCTTATATGTCTCTGGCTCGCAGAAGAGGCTGGGAGTCCATGCAAATCCCATAAGGACTGGAGACTCCTGCAAGGAGGGGGGATCCCCGACGCCTTGCTGGACGTAGCCCCCAGGTTGAACGTCCCTACTCGCCTGCAGCCCAGAAGCACTTCTTCTTCAGCCTCACCTGTCTGTCTTTGTCCCTAACCCCTTTTGCCCTGACTACACGGACCTCTGAGTCTCACTTCCCCCAACACGCTACACTAATCATCCCCCCGTCCCCCAACCACCATCCCGAGCCTTTGTACAGTGTTTCTTCCACCCGGAATGTTCACCTGCTAGCGCCACTCTCTCCCCCCGCAGCCCACAGCTCTGACATCACCCCCTCCTGAGGTTTCACTCATCTTCCCAACAAGGTCAAATCCCCTATTGTGTGCTCTCAAAGGCTTGTGTACCTTAAGGGACAGTATATATTTATTTGTGTGATTATTTTACTGATGTCTGTCTCCCCCACTAGACTGTAAGTTTCTCGGCACAGGGATCTCGCTGATGTGTCCTCAGAACCTAACAGAGCATCTTAAATTTTTTTTTTTTAATATTCTCATTAATTCTGGGAGGTTTTTGTTTGTTTGTTTTTTGTTTTTTTGAGACAGAGTCTTGCTTTATTGTCCAGGCTAGAGTGAGTGCTGTGGCGTCACAGCACTCAGCTCACAGTTCACAGCAACCTCAATCTCCTGGGCTCAAGCGATCCTCCTGCCTCAGCCTCCCGAGTAGCTGGGACTACAGGCATGCGCCACCATGCCTGGCTCATTTTTTCTATATATATTAGTTGGCCAATTAACTTCTTTCTATTTATAGCAGAGATGGGGTCTCGCTCTTGCTCAGGCTGGTTTCAAACTTCTGACCTGGAGCAATCCACCCGCCTCGGCCTCCCAGAGTGCTAGGACTACAGGCATGAGCCACCGCGCCCCGCCTTAAACTTTTTGTTTAATGAATGAATGACTCCATGGCAGGCAGTCCGCTAAACACTGAACACACATAGATGAATTAGATACACAAAATCTATTTTCAAGAAGCTCACAGACCAGTGAAGGTAAGGACTGAAACATAGAAAGCTACAAAAGAGTGCAATTTAAAACTTAACCTGTAAGAAGAGGGAAATTTCTTTTTTTTTTTTGCTGGAGTGAATCAAAAAAACAAGAAACAGCAGATAAGGTGCATCTGGAAGGCTAGTGGGGAAGAGAGAATGGCAACTCAGAGCAGGGAACAATGAGAAAAGGTTACAGGGGTGAGAAAGTGCTGAAGGTCTTACTGTGCTATAGACAGTCATCTTGGCCACCCTCTGAATACAGGATATGGAAGGTTTGCGGGTAAGCGTCAAAGCACCCTCTCATCAATGGCTTGGCCTAGTGACCTCAGTGCAGAGCTCTGATAGGCTGAGTGGAAGGCCCCGCCTCCGCACCTGAGCCCAAATCCAGCACTTGGATTTTCACTACCTTCTACGTCTACACGGACACGAGATGCCCTCACACTCAGTGACCCTCACACTTGGGCCTTCTGCGGCCAGGCTGCAAGACGGACCCTGGTTGTGACTTGGTTTGGGAGCTGGCCACATGGTGTGGAAGAGAAACCGGAGAGAGGGAAAGAGAGACTACAGGGGTTGGGTCTGAGCATTTCATGACCGTGAATCCACCCCCTAGGAAACAAAGTCTCCTGCTCAGATGAACCCAATCAGCATCCCACTCCCCCCCCACCCCACCCCACCCCCCCCCGAGAGCAGCAAAGGAGGACATAAGCAGAGAGGGTGCCAGAGGGCAGGTGGTGCACGGGGGGAGAGGAAGAGGAAGGTGCCCTTCCCTACATTCCCTATGTAGGGGAAATAATGGGAGATAGAGTTATTCTTTCTGTTTCTTCTCTCTGATGCAACTTTCCCTTTTAACTTCATTAACTCTTACTCAAACCTCAAGGGTAGGCGCAGGACAGGTGTAATCTGAAACAGCCTGCAACTCCATGACTGTGTCCCTCCCAAAGACTGCCTCTTCCCAGCGCTGAGACCCTGACCTCTCTAGACCAGGACAAAACTGTTCTCACCCTTGACTTCTCCTTGGTTTATGAGATACCGGAAACACCTCTTTCATATTGAAGAAAAACAGAGCCCCTACGGTGAGATTCAGAGCTGGCCTGTTGAAAATTCTGCCTGCAACAGCAGATTTTATACAACCAGCCCCCGGGCCTCTCTGTCCTGCCCCAGACCAGACTCAGCACTTGACCTTGAAACCTACTCTTCTACAAGGTGAGGGTTCAAAGCTGGTTAGTTTCCTATTCAGACCAGACTCTTCCCTTTTTCTCCTACTCCTACCTCCACCTCCTAGCCCACCCTTGCCATTTGTTCAAGCATTTATCTACCTGTTTCCCCATTGTCAGCTCTAACCAGGTTCTAAGCATCTTTGACACAAGGAGTTGAGTCTTACTTCCCTGTATAATCTCTCCCACGCCCGTGCTAAACTATTTCCACCAAATTATCACGACCATTTTCATACAGTACAAGTGAAGTTCCTAATTCTGCTACTTAAAGCTGGATGACCTTGGGCAAGTTATGGAATCTGAGACGTCACCATCTGGCCTGTCTAAAGAGGTGGTAACGGTACCAGCTCATAGGGCTGCGGTAAGAATGAAATACAATCTGTGTGTAAAGGGCCTAGTTTATGGTAAGAGCACACAAAGTATTAGCTATTACTATTAGGTACACAATCAGTGTGTTTATTAAATGGAATCACTAACAGACTTCCCTTTCATGGGCTCTGCTTGGCAGGGAATGGATCATGTGTAAATGTTGAGACCAGGACGGGATGAGCAGAGGGAAGACAGAGAGAAACCCTTGGGGTCCCTCCACCCCAGCCTGTTAAGAAGAAAAGCTGTCAACTTGAGTTTGGGGTTTAGAGTAAGCACAGTGAGCGGAAAGATACACGGGGATGTGTCAGTCTTCTCTGAAATCTAGGGCATTAACTAGTTTTCCTTTTACAATAAAATAGGTCAGCTAAGTGAAATTGTGTGTGCCGTCAAAACCCCGTGTGTCTACCTGAGTGTGAATGTGAGAGAAAGAGAGAGAACGGAAGAGACCCGGCTGAGCAGCTTTGCAGGGCAGGCTGCCCCGAACCCATGTCCTTCTAACAAGGGTCCTGTTCGTGTCTTCTCATGTAGGAATGACAGTCACCAGGCAGATGAATCTTCTGCTGTGGTTTTGCCGTTTGTTTGTGTCTGTTTTCTTCAGTAGGGCATCCTGGTTAAGAAATAGAGTCAAAGAGATCCGGCTGCAAACTCCAGTTCTGCCACCCACTCTGGGGCATCTTGGACATGTTAGCTTAATCTCTTTGAACCTCAAAAGCTTCCTCTGAAAAATGGAGTCAATATTCCCCACATGGGTTGGTTTTTGTATTAAGTGGCGTCACACACATAAAGTGGCATGTACATAGGAGGTGCTAAAAATAAAAAGGCTACTACTGCTAGCAGTAGTAGCAGTGTTAGCAGTAGCAGCAGCACCAGTAGGAACAGAAGCTCTTATAGTAAGTAGTGTTAGGAGGAACAATAGTAGTGGTAGTAGCAGTAATAGTAGTAGTAGTAACAGTAGTAATAATAGCAATAGCAGCAGCAGCAGCCATCATGGTAAGAGTAGTAGTAATGGTAGTGGTAGTCATAGTAGTAAAATAATAGTAGCAGCAGCAGTAGCAAACTGTAGTAATAGCAGTAATGTGGTAGAAGTGCTAACAGTAATATTTTCTACTCTCTTCTAGCTTTATTCTCTCACTCATTAAGTTTCTACCATCTGAGTTCATCTTAGGAACCCCCAATAACCATCTAAGTAAGTTAGCATGCAACAGGGATTCAGAAATAAAATGTGTGACCTCAAAGTACCTTGTTACAACTGAGCTTCACATTAAGAAAACAAAGGAATGCTGCTTCATTGTATATTGGTACCTGAATTTATCTAAAAACAGGTTGAGGCTAGTTACCAAAAAAAAAAAAAAAAAAATCCTCTGCAGCTGGTAACTTATTCGTCTGCCTTAAACATTGCACCATCTAGTCATCCTCTAAAAGGGTGGCTACGACCTCCGCAGCAAGGTAGGTATTAGAGCTGATCGAACCCTAGAAAGACAGAAGTGCTGAGTTCTTGAGGTCTTGAGCTTGAGGTCCTCACTGGCAGACAGCTGCTAACTCCAGCCAAGCATATCGAGTCTCGCAAGAGGATGAGACACTTTGCAAAAACACTCACCGTTCAACCGTGATCCCAAATCATTTTCCTTGGCCACTGATTCCTTGTTCAAACTTCTGGGGAAACTAATTTAAAAGAAGGTCAGTGTTTTAAAAGGGGGTGGGGGACCTGCATTTCCTACATGTCTGCGTATGCTGTTGGACAGCAATGAAGAGTGTCAGGAGGCTTTAAGCTGTTTCCTTTCCACCCAAATCGCTCGCAGTTTGAAAACCACCTATGACCTCAGACACAAACCTATTTATACGTCTCTCCAATATGTCGCTGGGAGAATAAGGTCGGCAGGCGGGTTCTGGGGGCACTGCTGTCTAGGTGGAGATCACAGTGGTGGCTCTTGGGTGTGTATGACTCCTGCCATCAGGTAACCCCACAGAGCTGCCTACAGATACTGGTGGGTGACCAACCGTGAGCTGGTCCGGAGGCTGCAGGAATTCTTGTGTCTAAAGCCAATGCTTTCATTCCTCCAACTAGGAGAGGTTGCTGGAATGAGTGAGGGATATAAAATAATTTTGTGATGCCTTAATCCAGTCCAAGTTCTGAGCCTGTGCTTGGGCCCCAGGAGTTCTGCCTGTCTGTCTCGATCAGAAGTGTTAGGTTAGTGCAAAAGTAATTGCGGTTTCGGACCGTGAATTTTAAATCATTATAAATAGGCTCAAACACGTTTTTATTAATCAAAATAGGAAGGTTTACAGTCAATACATTGTTGCCAATGAGAAATAAGTTTGTTTATTCCTGTCGTGTAAAAATCCATGCTTTGGGATTCAACGAACTCTTGGAAAGCATTTTCTGCATCCGGCCGGTTGTGGAAGCGTTTTTTCCTACGAAAAGTTGTCGAGATGCTTGAAGAAGTCATAGTCGGTGGGTGAGGGGTCAGGTGAATATGGCGGAGGAGGCAAAACTCCGTAGCCCAATTCATTCAACTTCTGAAGCACTGGTTTTGCGAAGTGTGGTCGGACATTGTCGTGGAGAAGAATTGGGCCCCTGCTGTTGACCAAGGCCGGCTGCAGCAGTTGCAGGTTTCGGTGCATCTCGCCGATTTGCTGGGCATAATACACTTCTCAGATGGAATGGTTTCCTCAGGATTCAGAAAGCTGCAGTGGATCAGACCAGCAGCAGACCACCAAACAGTGACCATGACCTTTTTTGGGTGCAAGGTTGGCTTTGGGAAGTGCTTTGGAGCTACTTCTTGGTCCATCCACTGAGCTGGTCTTCACAGGTAGTCATATAAAATCCATTTTCAATCACACGTCACAACCCGATGGAGAAATGGTTTGTCGTCGTTGTGCACAATAAGAGAAGACGACACTGCAAAACAATGATTTTTTAAAGTTTTTGGTCAGCTCGTGGGACACCCACTTATCAAGACTTTTCACCTTTCCAATTTGCTTCAAATGCCAAACAACCATAGAATGGTTGACAGTGGGGTCTTTGGCAACTTCTGGTGTAGTTGTAAGAGGATCAGCTGCGATGATTGCTCTCAATTAGTGGCTGTCAACTTCCGATGGCCAGCCTCAGCACTCCTCATCTTCACGGCTCTCATCTCCTTTGCAAAACCTCTTGCACCACCTCTGTACTGTGCATTCGTTAGCGGTTCCCGGGCCAAACTCGCTGTTGATGTTACGAGTTGTCTCCGCTGCTCTATGACCCATTTTTGAACTCAAATAAAAATTTGCTTTTTGTCTAACAGCATTTCCATAGTGTAAAATAAATATAAAATAAACAGCAATAAATCATTAGCAAAAAAACAAAGCGAGAAATGTGCATTAAAATGATGTATAACGTAACCACATTTATTTAAGAATGTATTCCAATATCAAACAGCAAATTTCAACACTGCCAAAGTCGCAGTTACTTTTGCACAAACATAAAGAGTTTTGCCAAAGGCCTGACTTCCCTCTAGGAGCACAGGAGAAACTCACATCCAGTAAGGAGCACACACCTGTGCCCAGAGCCTGCGCTCAGATCACAGCGCACCTGCAGCTGTCCAGCTCCCTGGAATCTCTGCTTCTCCGACACCCTGAACCCTGATTCCAACGTGCAAAAACTGCAGGACACACCTACGCATACATATGCATGTGTTATTTTGACTAAAATGAAGAAGAAATAAAATGTAATAACATTTTGCTGCCAAAAAAACATAAAGTGCATAAAAAAGTAAAGAACAAAAAGGAAGCCCATATGATCTCACAATCCTGAGATAACCATTATTCACATTTTTCTGAATTTCCTTACAATCGTATTATTGCATTTTTAAAGAATTGATGGTGATAAAATATTATGGCCTTCTTATGTTACATATTTCATCTAACATTATACTATGAGAACATTGTCAAGTCATTAAAATGGTCTAAAACATTATTTTAACATCTGCATTATAGTCCATTAAATAGATTTACAATAATTTACTCAATCAGTCCCTTATTATTAGACATTTAAGTTCTGTCCAATTTTTTACTTTCATTTTTTTAAGTGTCAGAATGAACATTTTTTTGTACATAAACCTCTTCCCTTATCTCTGATTATTTCCTTAGAAGTGAAATTACTGGATCAACAATGAGAAAAACAGAAATATTTAATGAGCCAAAAGCAGTGGAATTGTTATATGAACTTTAAAAACCCTTGCATAATTGTTATAGATTTTTTAAACACTACATTAAAAACATCTTTCTTAAAATGTTCTTCACCCTGGGGCAAGTCACATCTGCCAACTTTTAGGCAAAATAGCTAGACTGCAGTTGGAAAGGAATGCTTATTTAGACAATGACTTCTGCACTGAGAGATTACTGAAAATAGTTAGCATCGTTACACGATTTGCCCTGGGGCTTCCCTGGCTTTTGTTTTCTCATAGATTATCCTCGGAGAACGTCTCTGACTTGTTCACATTTAGCAGCAGAGCTAGGACTGGAACGTCTTTCTTCCCAACTCCCAGTGTCGTGTGCCCCATAGTGTCACTTGATTTGAATAGACGAGTAAACATTTAACTCTTCTATTATCCTGACCGGTCATTGACATTTAAAGATGAGTCAATACAAGAGACATTTCACCGTCAGACAAAGAGTTTCTGGGGACCTTGAAGAAAAAAAATACATGACTTTCTAAAAGGAAGAATGAGTCATTGATGGAACCGGCATTTACGATTTCATCAAATACAAGGGAAAGAAAGGACTCAGTCTTTCTCTGGATTGTAGAATAGACGGTCAATTCAAATTATTTGAGGCTTGACTATAAAAAAGAGAGAAAACCACGTTTCTTAGGTGACTTTTGTCTGTATCAGGTGCTTTACCTCTTGTTACTTGGCATGGCAGGTGATACTGTTTCTCCTCAAGTCTCCGTTCTCTCTTGCCACGGGTCACCTCCAATGGGATATACTTCCCTGCCCCATTGACGCTGGGCTCAGCAATGTGACTGGCTTTGGCCAATGGAACGTGGGCAGATGTGACAGAGTGTGAGTTTATAGCTTATGACGTAAGAGGCAGCCTGTGTTTCTGATCACCCTTCTCACAGTACTGTCATCGTCCATGAAAGGACATGTCCCAAGTAGTATGCATAGAATAGACCTAAACCCAACTTGTAGCCTGAAGCAGAGCTGTGTTGGCTAACCCACAGTCTCATGAGCAAAAACTAAACAAATAAGTACATTTATATAATAAAAATAGTATTTAATTCATAAATCCTGTTGTAAACCAACCAATGAGATCCTGAGGTTGTTTGTTACGCAGCATTGGTGCCACGACAACTGACTGATACATATAGCTGACATGTTTGGATCTGCTCACATTCTGTGCTTTCCTGCCATCCTCAGAAAGATCTTGTTAATGCTACACAAAGAAAAAATAGTGACTTCTTAAATTAAAAGCCACATTATAATTAACAGACTATTTTTTCCATTTATAATCATGTATCACTTAACAACAAGGACATATTCTGAGAAATGTATTAGGCAATTTCATTGTCGTGTGAACATCACAGATTGTACCTATACAAATCTAGATGGTACAGCCTACCTACTACACATCTAGGCTATATGGTATAGCTTATTGCTCCTAGACCACAGACCTGTACAGCATATTACCGTACTTAATAGTGTAGGCAGTTATTAACACAATGGTTAGTAATTGTGTATCTAAACATTGGAAAAGTACAGTAAAAATATAGTATAAAGGTAAAAAATAGTACAGCTGTATAGCACACATACCATAAATGGAGCTTCCAGGACTAGAATTTGCTCTGGGTGAATGAGTGAGTGGTGAGTGAACATGAAGGCCTAGGACATTACTGTTCACCAGTGTAGACTTTACAAACACCGTACGCTTAGGCTAAATTAGCTTTGTTAAAAATTTTTTTCTTTAATAATAAATTAAACTTAGCTTACTGTGACATTTTACTTTATAAACTTTGAAAATTTTAACTTTATAACTCTTTTGTAATAACACTAAGTTTAAAACGCAAACATATTCTACAGCCATACAAAAAATATTTTCTTTCTTTATATCCTTGTTCTATAAGTGTTTTTCTATTTTTAAAATTTTGTATTTTTTTTTTAAATTTTCTCGTTAAAATTAAGACAGGAACACACACACGAGCCCAGGCCTACGAAAGGTCAGCATCATCAATATCACCGTCTTCTACCTCCACGTCCTGTCCCGCTGGAAGGTCCTCAGGGACAGTAACACACATGGAAATGCTATCTCCTATAGCAACAACGCCTTCTTCCAGACCAGCTCCTGGAGGACTTCCCTGAGGATGTTTTACAGCTAACTTTTTTTTTTTTTTTTTTTGGTAAGTGAAAGTACACACTAAGAAAAATGGTCAAATGTATAGTATAGGAAATACATAAACCAGTAACGTTGTTGTTTATTACCAAGCATGACATTCTGTACATAACCGCATGCACTCTATTCTGTATGTCCCAGCACCCCCACAAACATGAGAATCATGGCATGGTGCGACAATGTTACCATGCCTATGTGTGATGTCACTAGGCGATAGGAAATTTTCAGCTCCGTTAGCATCTTATGAGACCGCCATTGTATCTGCCATCTGTCGCCGACCAAACTGTTGTTAGGCGTCGCGCGACTGTAATTCTCACAACAGAAAATGAAGTCCAGAGACGTGATATGGCTTGTGTGAGGTCACCCATTGACGACGAGGTAGGACTGGGGGTTCAACTCAAGTGAAATCAGTTAATAAAAACACCTCCCCGCCGACACCTACATATAGAACCACAAGGGACAGCGATGCCAATGGTCCAGTGAAATCAAGCCGCTAAGATGTTGACAACAAACACCCCCTGGAGCTTGCTGCCAGGTGGAATGGATGACAATGGGGTTGGAGGACCCCACTGGATTTCCACTGATAGCCGTCTCTTACATTCCTCTGTGTTCAGGGAAGAATCTGACGTGCCAATGTTATTGGAAAAGCAAAGCTTGCATTTCTTAGGGAAATTCTTCCCCAGTGACATCCCCGGTGTAGCTCTGTGGCCACATAAAATGTCGCAGTAAACAACTCAATATATATTTCAAACGTTAATTGCCTTCCCAGACCTTGGAATTTCTCACTGAGCTCACTCACAAGTTTTATTGAGGGCATAAAATTTATTGTGTTGACATACCCTTTAAAGTGCTGAATTCATCAAGGCCAAACCAAGCCTGCATGACATTATGGAGAGCAAGTCAAATTTTTTTTATTGGAAGTTTTGTTCTACGCTTCTTTCTTACATTACAACCCAAATTAAACTGCAGAGGGAAAAAAATACCAACAGTTTTTTGTTTTTTTTAATTTCAAAATATTATGGGGGTACAAATGTTTCGGTTACATGGATTGCTTTTGTAATGCTTGAGTCAGGAATAAAAGTGTGCCCATCACCCAGATAGTGTTCATGGTACCTGTTAGGTAGGTTTTCTCCCATCTCCTACTGCTGCCTCCTGCCTGCTTGATTCCCATTGAGTTTTACTTCCCTCTGGGCACATGTGTGCTCATCAGTTAGTTCCAACTTAATAATTCCGATTTAAACACATATGGTGTTTTCTTTTCCATTCTTTAGATATTTCACTTAGGATAATGGTCTCCAGTTCCATCCAAATTGTTGCAAAAGGCATTAATTCATCCTTGTTCGTGGCTGAGTAGTACTCCATGGTACAATACACCACATTTTGTTAATCCACTCATGAATTGATGGGCATTGATCCAGCAATCCCACTACTGGGTATTTACCCAAAATAAAAGAAGCCATTATATCAAAAAGACACCTGCACTTGAATGTTGATTGCAGTGCAATTCACGATTGCAAAAATACCAGCACTTTTTAAAATAAATGTAATCATGCTTTTCCAGGCACATTCATACGAAACTATTATGAAGCCACATTATCCATTCCAAAGAAGTCTGGCAGGCCTTGGCAGCCAGATAAAACATGGAGAGTCCGTGTTTGAAATGTCTCGGTGTGGCAATCCAGAGTCAGAGGGCCCCCTTGAGATTCTCAGATAAAAAGATTTTGCCTATGGGACTTTTTGATTTGTTTAAAGAGAAGTTCATTGTTACATGATGCCTTGAACTGGTAATTGTTCAAAATTTTGCCTCTGTGAAGCTTTACTTGCATGTTGACCTGCCTGGTAAAGAGACTATCTTAAAATATAAAAAGGTCCCCAAACATAGAGGACAGATGCCCCAGCTCTCTGTCAATGTCTTAGCAGAGAGAACAGGGAGATGGAAAAAGGACTAGGATATTTTTAGAGTATATACACATGGTCCAACAAACTTAGACTGTATGCTGTTGACAAATTCCATTCAAGGGGTTCTAAAAACATAATGAAGGAATGAAGTGTGACAGAGAGGTACCCAGCCGCCAAGGACAATGATCCAGAGCCACATATCAGTTTCACTCCCTCATTTACTTAAATGCAAATATTTATTAAGAACTCTGGAGTCAGAATGCCTGGGTTCAAATCTTGCTTTCTCCACTTACATGCAATATCACTGTGGGCAACTTAATTTTTCTCTGTTGCAGTTTCACATCTACAAAATGACGATACAGGCCGGGCGCGGTGGCTCACGCCTGTAATCCTAGCACTCTGGGAGGCCAAGGCAGGCGGATTGCTCAAGGTCAGGAGTTCAAAACCAGCCTGAGCGAGACCCCATCTCTACCATAAAAATAGAAAGAAATTAATTGGCCAACTAATATATATAATATAAAAATCAGCCGGGCATGGTGGCTCGTGCCTGTAGTCCCAGCTACTCGGGAGGCTGAGGCAGGAGGATCGCTTGAGCCCAGGAGTTTGAGGTTGCAGTGAGCTAGGCAGATGCCACGGCACTCACTCTAGCCTAGGCAAGAAAGCGAGACTCTGTCTCAAGAAAAAAAAAAAAATGATGATACAATATTTTTCTCATAGGGTCGTTGGAAAGATAAAGGAAATTCGTGGGTGTACAGCACTTGCTACGTGCAGGGCAAGTGCTTCAAGTATGTTAATGATGATGATGGTGTGCCAGGTACTGGAAGCCAGAAAAGAAATCAAGCATTCACATTTCTTTGTGGATCTTACATTCTGGTCTTGGAGATGATCCACGAAATGTACAGTTATGACCCAGGGTGAAAAGGCCTTGGGATGGGTATTCAGTCTAAGGAAAAGCATTTGCCTGGATACTACGGTGTGTGCCCCCATCGTCAGGAGGAAGACACAAACTCATACCCACCCAGAGATGATCACACCGGTTTGACCCTGTGTGCTGGTGATCTATTCCTGTATAACAGATTCCCCCCCCTCCCCGCAAAATTCATGGCTTAAAACACAAACACATATTATCTCATAGTTTCTATTGGTCAGGAACCTGGGAGCAGCTTGGCTGGGGGCCCCTGGCTCAGGGTCACTCAGGCGGGGGCCGCTGTGAGTCAGGGCTGCGGCTCTCCCTGAGCACACCTGACCTGACGGGGGGGACCCACACCCAGAGTTACTCAGATTTAGGCCGGCCACAGCCTCACGTCTTGCCACTCGCGTCTCTACAGAGACCGGCCTCGTGAGATGGAAGCTGGTTTCCCCTGGAATGAATGATCTAAGTGAGAGAGAGAGAGAGAGGGAGAAAACCTAAGACAGAAGCCACAGTCTTTTAATAATCTACACTTTGAAGTGAGGGCTCATCACGTCTGCTGTATTTCCTTTGTGAGAAATCAGTAAGTAAGTACAGCCCACGCTCAAGGGGGGAGGATTGCACAGCAAACATCAGGACGTAGGGACCACTGAAGGCCTCTTACATGCCATCTACCACAGTCTGTCTGATCATTTTAGGATATTTGGAAGGGATTCGGCAAAAGCAAAGGAAGGAGGGAAAGAGGGAGGAAGGGAGGGAAGAAGGAAGGGAGGAAGAGAGGAAGGGAGGGAGAGAGGAAGGGCGGAAGGAAGGGAGGAAGGAGGAAGGGAGGGAGGGAGGGAGGGAGGGAGGGAGGGAAGGAGGAAGGAAGGAAGGAAGGAAGGAAGGGAGGGAGGGAGGGAGGGAGGGAGGGAGGGAGGAAGGAAGGAAGGAAGGAAGGAAGGAAGGAAGGAAGGAAGGAAGGAAGGAAGGAAGGAAGGAAGGAAGGAAGGAAGGAAGGAATTTCTCTGTTCAATGTCCTAATCACAAACCACCAAGCTAAAATCAAACACAGGGAGAGAAGTCAGTCCATTAGGCAAGTATCCACTCAAATGCCATTGTTTTCAAAGCAGCCTTCTTGGGCCACCATATCAGTGTTACCTGTTGCTCATTATTCCATTATCTTGTTTTATTTTCATCATTGTATGACACACTCTTATTTATTTGCCTGTTTATTATGTTTTCCTACCCACTATATTGCAGCGTCCATGAAGGCAGGGATCTTGCCTATCGTGAATCTTCAGTACACAGCAAATACTTATCAAATGACTGCCTGGACCTCTACATAAACAACAGGAACATCTGGCCTCAAAGTCCCTGAAATGCAGTTAGAAAGATCAGGGTAGAAACAGAAAACAGTAAAGCAAAAAGTATTTGCCATGATGTTTGTCTTTAATTGCAATCTGGTTAGAAGACCAAGGAAGCCAGAGAACTCTCAGTGAAGAAGACAAAGGCGACCAGGATCTCGAAGGGTGTTGTGGATGTGAGAAGGTGGAGAGGTGAGCTCTGTTTATGGGTTTATAGGGTGGGAGTATGAGTTGGATAAGTAAAGTAGGATCGGATTCAGAAAGCTTGGAAAGCTAAGCAGGGGACCTGCAGGGAGCTGAAAGCCAATCCCCCATTCATTGCCAGTGGCCTGGCCAGCTGGTTCACTGAGGCCAGTGTGTCCCTGCACCTTGATCAAACAGCCAAATACAGGCATCAGCATTGCAAGGCTTTTTCCAAGTGTCTCCGAAAATGTCCCCAAATGAGAAATACTGCATCTCTCACAAAACTAGGTATGAGTCCCTTTAGAAGAATCTGCTGCCAAGTTGTTTTCCCAACATGAGTGAACATTCGTAAAGATAACCTAATTCCCTTTACTCTGATTTTGTGCTCACCCAGCAACCTGTTGATGAGCGACTTGAAGGCCCAAGGATTTCTACAATGGCCCAGCTCAGGCCTGGTGCCCATTCCTAAAAAGGTCCCTGTGGCACAACAACGGAACTCTCTGGTTAGCAAGCCCAGGACATGTGACTGCCCCGTTGCCGTCAACTGAGGTCGGTCACAGCCACAGCAAAGTCACATGATCTAGAAACTGAAGGAAGATGGTGCCCCAAATTAAAATTGGGATGCCTTTGCCCAAAGGTGCTGAAGGATTCTGGGGAGACAGAAAGCAGATGTTCACATGACATCCTGAACCACCCTGAGTGGACCAGGTTGTGTTTCTTAGTATAGTTCTCAATATCACAGTCCCTTAAGAGGGACGTTCACACACTTGAGTGACAACTGTGTGGAAGGACAGAGACTGTTTAAACTAGAAGCCAGGGAGGGAACCCCAGGCTGGGCACGTGAGCACCTACCAAATATCCCATAAAGAGAGACAAATAGTAGTATTGACTGCGTATCCCTAAAGGGTAGGATCAGGGATGTAGCAGGCACTCAATAGATGCTTGTTATAAATGGCAGAAGTCCAGAAGGAAAGGAGAACTCTTACAGATTAAAAGGGACTTAAGAACATTTGTGTACCAACATACACATGTTCCCATTTCCCTTGGGAAAATAACTAGAAATGGGATGGCAGGAGTATATATGTAGGTGTATGTATTAGATTGTTATTGCTGCTATAACAAATTGCCACAAACGTAATGGCTCAAAACAACACGAATTTACTACCTTACAGATATGGAAGTCAGAAGTTTAGAATGTGTTTCACTGGGCTAAGATCAAGGCATTGGCAGGCCTGAATTCCTTTTGGAAGCTCTAGGGAAGGTCCGTTCTCCTCCCGTTTTGAATTTCTAGAAGTTATCTGCATTCCTTGACTCATAACCCCTTCCTCTTCTTCAAAGCCAACAGTATAGCATCTTCAAATTTATTTCTCTGACCCACCTGCCTCTATCTTATAAGGACCTTTGTAATTACATTGAGCCATACAGATAAGCCAAAATCATCTTTCCATCTCAAAATGATTAACTTAATCACATCTACAATGTCCTTTTCCTATGTAAGATAACATGTTCACAGGTTCCAGGAATTAGTATGTGGACATCTTTCGGGGGAGGCATTATTCTACCTACCACAGTATTTATTTAACTCTTCAAGAAACTACCAAATTGTTCTCCAAAGTGATTGTACCATTTTATTAATACATCCCCCCCTCCCCCGGCAGTATATGAGAATTCCAGTTGCTCCTCATCCTCACCAATACTTGGCATGGTCAGTCTTTTTTAACTGTAGCCATTTTAACAAGTGTGCTGTGGTATCTTATTTCTGGTTTTAATTTGCATTGCCCATAAGTAAAGCTGCTGAGTTATCTTTCCATGTGCTTATTTTCCATCTGTATATCTCCTTTGGTGAAAGGCTACTTAAATCTTTTGCTCATTTTTGATTGGGTTGTTCTCTTATTATTGAATTGTGAGGGTTCTTTATTACCCTGGATATAAGTCTTTTCTTGAATCTATGTTTTGCAAATATTTTCTTCCAGTGCCTTCTGTTTTCATTCTTTTAACAGCCTCACTTATAATAGCCAAAAACTGGGAATAATGCAAACATTCATCCACAGGTGAATAGATAAACAAATTGTGGTATATCCATCCAATAGAATGTTATACAACAATGAAAAGGAAGAGCTATCTATATACCCAACAGCATGTATTAATCTCAAAATAATTGTGATTATGAAAAAAGGTCAGACAAAAATTAGCACATGCTATATGATTCCATTTATACAAACTTCTAGAAAATACAAACTAACCTATAATGAAAAAGCAAATGAGCAGTTGCTTGGGGATGAGGAGTGGGTTGAGGTGAAGTAGGGAAGGGCAGGAGGGAGGGATTGTAGAAGGCTATAAGGATTTTTTTGGGGTGATGGATATGTTCACTATTTTGATTGTGTTGATGATTTCATAGTTATGTACATATGTCAAACTTATCAAATTGTACACTTTAAGTATGTGCAGTTTGTGTAGTAATTATACTTCAATAAGCCTGTTATTTATAAAGAAGACTTAAGAAACTAAGTGCAATACATATATCTTATTTTTATCTGAATTTAAAGAAATCAACTATAAAAGAAAATGAGTCAGGGAAATTTGGACACTGGCTGGATATTAATGATATTAAGGAGTTACTACTAATTTTTTAATCATGGCACCTTGGTAAAAATTTTCAGTCCTTCTCTCTCAGAGATGTGTGCTGAAATATTAGCTGATGGAGCAATATGATGTCTGAGATTCCTTTCAAATAACCCGTGCAGGGTGGAGGGTAGAGATGAAGCAATATTGGCCACATGCTGATTATCATCAGAACTGGGTGATGGGCACCTAGAAGATCATTGTATTATTCTAACTTTGTGTATAGTCCAAAAACTCCCATCCTATAAAGTTAAAAGGTTTAAACTTTATTAAAAATCTCTTTTGCATGAGGAAGGCATATTTTGACTCAAGACATGATTGATACTTTCTAAAAACAATGCCTTTCTGAAAATAGAATATTCTGACTTAGAATGCAGTAAGTGAGTTAGAGTAGAAAAGGAGGAGTTCGGATGCCATAGGCCCCAGAGCTGGGTGATCTATAGCCCATGGACCAAATCCAGCCCTCCTCCTGCAAGCTAAGAATGTTTTTTACATTTTTTAATGGTGGATAAAAATTTCTTTAAGAATATTTTCTAACATGTAATAACAATATGAAATTTTATTTCAGGATTTATAAAGCTTCACTGGAACGCAGCCATGTCCATTCATTTACCTACTGTCTATGGCCACTTTCATGTTATAATAGCAGAGGTGAGAGGTTGCCACAGAGACTGGATACCCACAAAGACTAATCGATTTGCTATCTGGTTTGTTACAGAAAAAGTCTGCTGATTGTTGATATAGAAAATAACCTTGAACCCTGAAGATATTTTCCTAAATAGACTAAATTCTAGGGGAAAAAAAGGTGAAAAAACAGGACATGAATGAATCCAGCTTTCGGCTCTGTCTCTCCCACCAATGGGGACCGCAAGGATCGGGGAAGGTGATATGTTCAATTCATCACAATGAGTACATTGTCATTTCTGAGAACACAGGGAGCTGAGGGTGGGGAGTCAGGTTTGCCCTTCAGCCTCGGGGATCAGCATCTCCTTCCTGTGGACATCATTAGAGCCAATGGGTATGTTTCAAGAGCAAGGTGTGACTCTTAGCCTGCATCACTGTCTGGACCACTCATTTGTGTGTTCACTTGTCTATTGCCTGTCTCCCCCACTAGAATGTAAACTCCATGGGAACAGGGAGTCAGCCTATCCTGTTCACTGCCATGGGGCATACCTGGAGCAGTGCCTGGCACATAGTAGGTCCTCCATCAATGCAGGTTAAGGGAATGAATGAACTGTGAAGAAAGCCTCATCAAATGGAGAATGAATGAAACTCATGGTATTGAATGTCAGGGATCAAAAATAGTTTTCTTCTTGCACAATGAAAATGATATTTATTCTCAATCGAGGCTTCTTCACATATGTCTAATATAGCACCTAACAATAATACAATATGCATATTGAGGGAATTTGCCTACCTCAATTTCTATCTCAATGAGAATTAAGTTCAGCTCCAATTCCTGAAGGTCGCCACTGCTCAGAGTTCTGCTGCATCAGGTACACACACTTGTTTTCTTTGGATTGAGGGATGCTGTATCTCCATTTACTGTGTGACCCTGTGCAAGTGCCTCACCCTCTCTGTTCTTTATGTGTGTACAAATGGAGGTGCCTCATGGGGTGAAGATCAAATAATATATGTGAGATGATAGAGCACAGTGTCTGCCATCAAAAGAATTTGATTTTACCTTCTATTCTCAATGACACCCTCACATTTTTCCACCCTCAGTATAAAAGAGCTTTGGGTTCATATCAGCATCATTCACAATAGCTAAAAAGTTGACACAGCCCAAATGTCCATCAACAAACACATGTGATATATGCCTACAATGAAATATTAACCAGTCATACAAGGGAGTGAAAATCTGACACATGCTACAACATATGTGAACCTTGAAAATATTATGCAAAGTGAAAGAAGCCAGTCACAAAAGATCATGTATTATATGGTCTCATTTATATGAAATATCTAGAATAGGCAAATTCATATCGGAGAGACAGAAAAAAGATGAGAGGAGTGACTGCTTAATGGGTTCAGAGTTTCTGTTTGGGAAGGTAAAACATTCGGAAATTGATAGTGGTGATCAGTGTTGCTCCACAACACTGTAAATGTACTTAATGCCACTGAATTGTGCATCTTAAAATGATTGAAATGGAAAATTTTATGTTATATGTGTTTTACCACACCAAAAAAATAAATAAAGGCTTCAGAACTGTGAAGCGCTATGGAAATACAAAATGCTGATTCAAGGAATCTAGAATTCCTGAATCAGAATCCTAATTCTGCGAATGGGGTAACCTTGGGCAGCCCTTGATCGCCTATGACTCAATTTCCTCACCTGAGAAGGCAGATGAAAACATAATTGTATCTCCCACCTGTTATAGGTATGAAAAGATCTCTTATAAGCACTTAGAAGAGTACCTGCACACACTAAGTGCCCAATAAATGCTAGCTAGTGGTAATAAGGCTGCTATTGATAAGTGACTCTGTACTCTTAGAACAGGATTTCTATTCACTTTTGGGGCCAGATAATTCTTTGTCATGGGGGGCTGTCCTTTGCATTATAGGGCATTTACCAGCATCCCTGGTCTCAACCCACTAGATGCCAGTAGTACCCAACTGTTCCCCTAGAGTTGTCACCATCAAAAGATCTCCAGACATTGCCAGATCTCCTGGTTAAAAACCATTGTTTTAGTGACTCCATATTGCAAAAGTTGGAAGGGGTCTTAGCTATTACCTACTCTCATGACTTCCATATTCTTTTGAGCATATCCCATAACCCATTACACAATATGAGTGCATATTGTATATTTATCATATATATCATATATATCAAAAGCTTCACATCAAGGAGAACCTGGGACTAAAAAAAAAAAAAAAAAAAAAAAAGCTTCACAAAACAATACTTACCCTTACTATGGAGAGTACAATACATTCTAATATCTTCAATTCTATTGTATTGCATCCTATTTCTTTTCTAAAACATACCAAAACCCAAACATACTAGTTATGACCGTTCAAATTGATTTCATGACCAACTTACAGGTTGTGACCTACAGGTTGAAAAATACCAATCTAGTCAACTTTGTTTTACCAAGGGCCAAAGAAATGTCCAGGTATTTCAGACCAGTGCTCAGCCCATGGCACAACTCAGCCTGCCCATGAACATTTCAGGCTGACCCTACTGGCTCTCCAGCTTCCAAAATGGACCAAGATTCCATGCAGTGCAGAAGTCGGGATCCCAACCTCAAGGTGGACTCAGGTTTGGGATATGGGAAATAATTTAATTCCGAGGGATGGAGTCAGCCCTGAATTGATTCTATAATAAAAGCATTTTCTCTCTCTCTCCCTCTCTCTCTCTCTCTCTCCATCCCCACCACTCCCCCCCCTCTTTCTCTCTCTCTTCTTCCTTCTGTTTTTCTTTATAGCAAGCACCAGTTTGAGAGGGGCCGTGTCTATTTCCTAGAGGCAGCCCTCAGCCCCACGCCCCAGGGACCTGCTTTTTCCAGCTCCTCCGAACACACGTGCCACAGAGAGTACAGCCAAATCCAGCCCTGGGTTGGGGTGGGAGTTGTTGGAAGAGGAGCTTTTAGATGCAGTCAGCCCATCCATTTTTTATAATTTACTATCAAAGAAATGGGAGGGGGCGGCTCAAAGGACCTTTTCAAAGAGGAGAAATATTTCCTAGTTTAAAAGGCTGAATCATAAAGTCCTTTCACAAAACACTCTTTGCATAACGTTTTTCCCCTCCCAAAAGTTACTCACCTGAGGTTAATGGTGGATAATAACAGCTGACATTTACTGAGTGCTTGTTGCAGGCAAGGCTCTGTGCGAAACCCTTTCTATGACTGTTTCATTGCCGTGATCACTGTAGGAGACAGGTGGTGGTGTTGTCCCCACTTTGCAGATTGGGATACTGAAGCTCAAAGAGCCTGAACCACTTGGCTTAAACAGGATGGCTCCAGAGAAGCAACCCTGGGAGTTAAACCCAATGGGGTTGCCAGCTATAGCATATGAAAATACGGGCTGTTTCTTCCATAAAACGTGCTTATACTAAAAAAATTATTTGCTGTTTATATGAAATACAACTTTAACTGAGTATATTTTACCCAGCAACCCTACACTCAGGTAGTTTGAATCCAGAGTCCTTATTCTAAGCCAATTTGCCAGTGGTCCTCTAAGTGTGGTCCACGGACCAGCAGTGTCACCATCACACGGGAAATCGCCAGAAAAGCAAATTCTCAGGATTCACCCTAAACTTAACATATCCGAAGCTCTGTAAGTGGGGCCCCACAGTCTGGATTTTAACAAGCCTCCCAAGCTATTCCAATGCATCATGCTCAAGTTGGGTTTTTGTTTTGTTTTGTTTTGTTTTTGGAGGCAGAGTCTTGCTCTGTCACCCCAGGTAGAGGGCAGTGGCATCATTGTAGCTCACTGCAACCCCCTGGGCTCAAGCAAGCATGCTCCAGTTTGAGTACCACTGCAGAGTATCACAGCACTTACCACGATATTCTAAGGCAAGTAGTAACACATTCAAGCTTAAAATCGGGCCCCCAAACATGAATCTTAAGGTCTTCCCACGATGTCCTTTCCTTTCTCTCTTTTCTTCTTCTTTATCCAGTCAAGTCCTACATACATTAACGCCCACTTCTTAGGGAAACCCCCAACAATATACTTCACTAAAGGCACACCAGGTTTACCTGGTGTTTTCTCACAGACTTTCATGCATTCATTCATGCAGGCATTCCATCAGTCCACAAAACTTTTTTAAGTGCCTGTGGTGGTTAATTGCATATGTCAACTCAACTGGGCTGTGGTTGCCCAGATAACTGGTAAAACATTATTTCTGGGGGTATCTGCAAGGGCATTTCTGGAAGAGATTAGTATTTGAATCAGTGAACTGAGTGAAGAACATCTGCCCTCACGAAAGTGGGCAGGCATCACCCAGTCCATGGAGGACCCAGATAGAATAAAACGAAAGGGTGAATTTGCTCTCCCTGTTTGACCTTGGACTTCTATCTACTCTTGCCCTCAGACAGCAGCACTTGTGGTTATTGGGTCTTATACCACCTGGACTGAGACTTACGCCACTGGCTTTCCTGGCTCTCTAGCTTACAAGTGGCATACCATGGAATTTCTCATCCTCCATAATCAGGTGAGTCGATCCCCCATAATAAATTTCTTTCTATGTATGTATGTATGTATCCATATATTCTTTTATTATTTTAATTGTTTTGGAGGGGACAGAGTCTCGATCTGTCACCCAGACTGGAGTGCAGTGGTATGATCACAGCTCACTGTAACCTTGAGCTCAAGTGATCCTCCCACTTCAGCCTCCCTCATAGCTAGAACTACAGGTGTGCACCTGTGGTCTTGCTATGTTGCCCAGGCTAGTCTAAAACTCCTGGCCTCAAGCAATCCTCCTGCCTTGGCCTCCCAAAGTGCTGAGATTGCAGGCATGAGCCACCAGGCCCAGCCTGTATGCCTACCTATTCTATTTCTCCGGAGAACCCTGAGTCATATAGTGCCCACTATGGGGCAGACATCGTGCTAAGTACTGAGCACAGTTTACTTTGTATTAAAGTTGCTTATTTAAATATATCTGCTTCCTTCACTAAATTAAGAACCCGTAGGAAGATGGGGAAGAGAAGTCTTTTTAATGTCTGAATCCTTAGTTCCTAGCCAAGGGTCACAAAATGTTTAATAGAATTGAATGGGAAAAAAAAAATATGAAAAGAGTTCTCACACCTCCCTCACTTTTAACTCAAAGTCCTTCAAGTCTGAGGATGCTGCCTGTCCTTCCTCTTCCCCACAGGAAAAACATGAGAACGGCCTCATTAATTCTCCTGGACACGTTTGACAACTCGGTTGTCCCTCAGCCCTGATGCTAAGTGGGTTTCTCTGTTTGTGGTTAAGTGGGGAAGAAGGTTATTCAGGTTTCACTGCCAAGAGCTCACAGTTTTTCTTCTTGTCACTCGAAACCACCACCTTCACTTTCTGTCCAATGCACAAAGGCAGAGAATTGGGATGGTTAGGCGGCATAATTGAAGATGGCATTTAACAGCTATGACACACACACACACACACACACACACACACACACAAAATGTCTTTAGTCTTGCAACTTGCCGAGGGGCAATCACAAGCCCGTGGTCAAGAAAAAGATTCTAGGAAATGATGTCAAAATCCCTCTTACAGAGAAAACATATCTGTCAGGGCTCAGGGCTGTCGGACAAGCTGGCAAAGCACAGGATGGAACTTGCCAACGACCCGGGTCAGAGCCAGTGCTGTTGTTTAACAGCCTGGAACACTCTGCATGCACCCCACTTTTCAGATCTCAGTTTAAATGTTACTCCCTAAAACCAGGTCATAGCCCACCCTTAGCCCTCACACATCGTCATGTTCGGAAGTAAATCTTGGTCGTACAACGAGTTGCTGCCAGCCTCCCAACTGAAGCGCCATTAGGGCAGACAGCTTGTCCCATTTGCTCAGCATTGCGTTCTCTGCCTCTAGCACACTGGGTGGGCAAGTCGATGCTCAAAACATATTTATTGAAAGAAACAAGGGAACGAATCCCAGCTCAGACACCTGCTAGGGGTGTGACCTTGGGCAAGTTACTCAGTTTCTCTCTTTAAGCCTCAGTTTCCTTACCTATATCATGGGGATAAAAATATGCGTGTAAAAGATACGCACAGTGACTTGGCACACGGTAGCTAGTCCAGAAAGGCTAGTTGATGCCACTCTCAGCTACATCTCTCACCCAAGGGCAAAATGCAAGGTTATGTAGCACCCAGAACAATACCTGGCACATAGTAAGTGCTCGATAATCCATGTTAAATGCATATAATGCATTTTCTATGCATTATCCTAATTAATCCTAATAGTTAATGCTATGTTATCAATATTCTTGTCTTCCTACTTTATAGGAGAAGCAACAGAGATTTAGGGAGATTGAAACTTGCTTAAATCACACAGTGACTTGGCAAGTGGCAGATGCAGAGTTTGAGCCCATTTGTTTAAGCATGACATTAGACTGCCACCACGTTCTGTGTTCTCCAGTTTGCTTCTCTGAAAAATAAACAATAAAAACGAGAACCTCAGCCTCCCTGGTCTCAGAGATACCCTGCAGAGCAACCATTCCAATGAGAACAGTGGGTGAAATTCTTCCAAATCCATTTGCCTTGAGCACACACATTTGGGAGAACTGTTTACATTTTAAGTGCTCATTTTCACGGCATGACAGTGTCGCTGGGCTCGGCGAGGCTTCCCCCCATGTTTTAAGACCCAATCAACGCCAATGGACTGAAAGAAGAGGGAGAAAAGGGAGTCTGATGGGTTCCATCTTTATTTTTAGGCGCAGCCGTCTTTTGATTGAGACAAACTGTCCGTTTCCCAGCCTGTTTCCTTGAGCAGCTTACCGCCTCTTGGTGCTTTAATTTCCCACCACCTTGCTCCTGAGTACTCGGCTTTCCCTTCACAGATGTTAGGTCTGTTCTTTGCACCTGTCAGCAGGGCACGATGCTCTCTCCCAACTCCCCGAGGTCTCCCGGCTTCTTTACTCCTCTTTTCTCCTTTGCAGAGTAAACTTGAAACGTCAATGTTTCCCATCCAGAACGTAATTAAGTCTCCTTAGCCTACAGTTTGCATCAACACACATTTGGGGATGTGATCATGGCAACCGGCATAATGGGTCCTGGAGTTTGTGTTTCTATTTGTGATTGACATTCCCCTACCGCTATCAGAATTGGTAGCCATCAGTCAAGCAGAAAGTCATTATCAGAAACAAACCCCAACTCCAAGTGGAATGGAGGTTTTTTCAGTAATGAATGTCTGAGTAATTTAACTAATCACCAGATTCAGCCTAGCTTAGACTTGTTGTTTTGGTTTCCCCACCACCCCCATACATAAGCAAACAGCAATCTGGAAAGGTGTGAGCACAAGCAAATTAATCTTTGGCTAGAAATTTAACCTGTGGAAGTCAAATAAATTCTTTCAATTTCTCTCAAACTATATGCTTGTTTCTATTTCTTTCAACCTGTGTCACGTAGGGTTCTGTGCCAGGAATTTAGACTTAAGCTGATGATGAAAGGGAAACAGTTCAAGAAAAGAAAGAAGCCACCCATTTATCCTATTTGGCAATTTCTAAAATTATCACCCTTATTCTACCATCCTAGAAAATGCTTGTCTCACATTATAATGCACTTCCAGGCCTCTGTCCATTTTTACCACGTATATTTTCAGCAGACAAAAAAGTAAGGTTTCCCCTTAGACCAGAGAAAGCTATCATTTGGGGAATGCAGTGATTGAAGTTTGAAAATTATAAAATGTTCAACCCAGCATGCATTGGGCCAGGTATTCTCCATGGACAGTGATGGGTTTTTGCTCATAATTTTACAAATACATCAGCCCTTTTCCCAAGGGCTTATGAATAGAAAGAAGCTAAAATGGTTTGTCCAGTGAGGCTGGGAAAACCAGCAGAGAAACTTTCTCAGGATTCCATATAAAAAGAAGGAGCACAATGTAACAGCAGAAGAACTGGCCCATGATCAGAATTTAAGACTTAACGTTTCTTAAAATAGAAGAGAAACACATGGATTGGGATATATCACAGCTCAGTGATTTCAAACATGAGCTTCAGCACCAGGCAAACCTGAGTTGAATCCAGGCTCTGCCTTTTACAGGTTTTGTTGGGAAAAATTACTTAACCTCTTTTGGCCTTGATTTTCCCACTTGGGAAATGGGCATAATCATTGTGCCTGATTCATAGGATTATTATGATGATTTAATAAGATGATGCATGTAACGTGCTTTATCTAGGACCTAGCCCGGAGGGTTCCAATACATGTTACTATTATTACTAATATTAATATACAGGATAATTCCACATGTCTTTATTGTCTACATTCTATTTATTACTATTAATGATCTAGGTTGGTCTCTGGAATTAGCATTTTAAAGCCTCATTGCTTTATTAGAATATTGCCAGGACAGTCAGTGCAGTGTGGCTGTGAGCAGAATACCTTTTCTCACAGAATACTAATCGTAATTCTGTGAGATAGATGTGAGATTGCAAAGGACTTGGTAAGGTATTTGTTTCTATATGTAATTTTTAAAGAACATGTTGTTATTACAAAAATAATGCATTTTCCTTATCTACAAAACATTAAAGAATGCTAAAGTGGGGTGCTCCACCCAGATCCCCTGGGATCCCTTTTCCCGTTTCAGCACACTTCTTGCCCAACATGGGAAAGCTTTTGCTCCCAGAGGCCTGCACCTGTGGCTCTGCCTGTCCTTAGGCTGCTGGAGCTGCTTTAGCTAGACTCAGTGTCCGGGAGTTTATGTCTCCTCCCTCCACCCCCCAGGGTGGCCTTTAACCACTGACTGCTGAGTAAAGGAGTTTGACAGCCCAGCGTCCTTGCCTTGGGTTACAATAAACCTAAGGTATAATTGACACTCCAGAGTTTCCCGTGGGATCAAGCTGACTTGTGACTTGGCCTGAAATTGTCTCCCAGCTTTGCTTCCTGCCCTTCTCTGTCCTGCTTCTCTCATTCCTTACAACTTTCTCCTAGAAGCACTTTCTTAATAAATCCGTCGCACATGAATCCTTGTCTCAGGATCTGCTTCTGGAAAGCCAGACCTCATGTAACCACTACTAGGGACAGTGTCTATCCTGCCTGCCTGCATGCCTCTGTGTGTGTGTGTGTGTGTGTGTGTGTGTGTGTGTGTGTATTTGTGTGTGTGTGTGTTTGGACATTTTACAATCTCCAAATCTGACAATTATGAAATTGCATAATACGCATAATTTTTTTCACATTTAAATGCTTGTCATCACCATCTTTTCATGTCTGCAAATAGGCCTCAACATATTTCTAACAGCCACCTGGCATCCCATTGTACGGTTGCACCATAATTTAACCAGTGCCGCTCAAACTTTTTTTGTTGTTTATTGCTATGGTAACCATGCTGGGTTGAACATCTTTGCCAGAAAATGCCTGTGTAGGTCCAATGTAGTCCAAACACTATTCCTGGGTCAAACAGTAGTCCATTTCCAAGGGTCATGATTCTTATCCCCAAAGACCCTCCAGAAAGATTAGACCAATTTGCACCCCTGCCAGCGCTGTCCTTGGCCTCCATGCCTACCCTTCCTCTATTTATAAGATTAAAGAATGGTGGGCACAGCTCTGAGGAAGTCTGCAGCTTGGATGCTAGCAGAAACTTGGGTCTTCAAAATGGCTCGACTGCTACCTGTTCTGCATTAACTGATCTGAGACTAACCCATATTTAATTTTCACCTCATGTGAATTAAAATAACTTTTCTCGGAAGACTCTCATTTCTTGAGTTCAAAACTTACTACAAAGCTACAATAATCAAATTAGTATGATACTGGCACAAAGACAGACATATATACCAATGGAATAGAATAGAGACCCCAGAAATAAACCTTCACATATATGGTCAAATTTTTGATAAGGGTGTCAAGTCTATTTAATGGAGACGGGCGTTCTTTGTAACAAATGGTGTTGAGAAAAATTGGATTATCCATATACAAAAGACTAAAATTGGACTCTTACTTCATACCATATACAAAAATTAACTCAAAATGGATCAAAGACTTAAATCTAAGAGCTAAAACTATAAACCTCTTAGGAGAAAACACGGGGAAGTTTCTAGGACATTGGATTTTGCAATGGTATCTTGATATGACACCAAAAGCTCAAGCAACAAGAGAAAAAAAGTACATGAATTTGACTTCATCAAATCATAAAATTTTGTGCATCAAAGGATACTATCAAAAGAATGAAAAGGGCTAGGCGTGGTGGCTCATGCCTATAATCCTAGCACTTTGGGAGGCCCAGGCAGGAGGACCACTTGAGACCAGGAGTTTGAGGCTGCAGTGAGCTATGATGATGCCACTGCACTGTAGTCCAGGAGATGGAGCAAGACCCTGTCTCCAAAAAAAAAAAATAAGAGTGAAAAGACAACCCACAAAATGAGAGAAAATATTTGAAAATTATATACCTGATAAAGATTAATATTCAGAATATGTAAAGAACTTCTATAACTCAACAACAAAAAAACTAAACAACCTTATTCAAAAATGGGCAAAGGACTTGAATAGCTATCATAAAAAAGAAAATAATAAGTGTTGGAAAGCATGAGGACAAACTGGAACCCTTGCATATTGCCGCTGGGAAGGCAAAGTGGTACAGCCACCGTGGAAAACAGTTTAGCAGTTCCTCAGAAAATTAAACATAGAATTACCATATGATCCAGCAATTCTGCTTATACATATATAGGCAAAATAATTGAAGGCAAATATTCAAACAGATAGGCTTGTACACCAATCTCCATTGCGGCATTATTCACAATAGCCAAAATGTGCAATCTAAATATCCACCAAGAGACGAGTGAATAAACAAAATGTGATACACACACACACATATGGGATATCATTCATCATAGAAAGGAATGACATTCTGATACATGCTGTAATATGGATGAACCTTGAAAACTGTACCCTAAGTAAGAGAAGTCGGACACAAAAGAAGAAATATTGTATGATTCTACTTATACGAAGTACCTAGAACGGGTAGATTCGTAGAGACAGAAAACAGGGATTGGAAGAAGAGAAGAATGGGGAGTTATTGTTTAATGGGTCCAGGGTTTCTGTTTGGAAGATGAAAAAGGAAATAGGTGGTGGTGATAATTGCACAACATTGTAATGTACCCAATGCCACTGAATCGTGCACTTAAAATGATTAAAGTGGAAAATTTTACGTTATGTGTGTTTTACCACATTTTAACAATTGCAGAAAAAAGTGACTTTTCCTAATAACTGGAGAAGAAAAGATAAACTTCCTCTCCTGTGCTCAACGTGACGCTCAGATTTGACAATAGTAAGGAAAGCTCAAAGAGGCAACATAGCCTACTGGTGGTGAGGACTGGACTTTGCATTTTCACAGTCCGGGTTCGAATTCCTGCTCCACTCCTTGCTTGCTGTGTGACTACAGGCACTGACAAAGCTCTCTACGCAGCTCACCTGAAGTCGTCTGTAAAATGGCAAGAATAAGAGTTTCCACCTCATCATGTTTTCTGGGTATTTAAATAACTTTTTGCCATGCTCAGCAGAGTGACTGGCATGAGGTTAAAAAATACATAAATAAGATAAAACTCTGGTTATTGCTGTGGTTGAATGGTATTGTCATTATTACCTTAAAGTACTCGGGACACTTTGATTTTCTTGATTACTTACCTTGATGGCTTTTCATACCATTAAGAAACAGGCTAGAGGAAATTAATCATGGGGCATTTCCAAGACGATCTTTGTTTCCTTAAAAGAATACTTTGTAATTATGAAGTCTATGGTGTTTCTAGCACTCTCTGATCACTCTCAAATGTACTTGGGTGCCATCGATACGGCCGTCTTTATTCTCATTATCAATTTAACGAATTTAAAGAGAACAGGACTTTAAAGGAGGGAGAACCCAGCAGAGGGTCGCCTGTAGGGTGACAAACCCATCTCACACATCAGAGAGAGCTGAAATGCTCCTGCCCAATTGTCCTGTCCTCCTGCTCCATGGCAGCTGCCAGCCCCACTCGGGGCGAGCGGGCTCATCCTTCATGGGATCCCCCCCAGTAGGTGCACCGGGGCTGGCACTCCGCAGACGTCAGCCCCTGGCTGAGTAATGATGTATTCTGATGTGCCGACTCCCAGCACGGCCCTTTCCTTCAGCTAATTGTGCAGTGGGTTTACTTTGAAGGACTCTGAAGGCAGGCTCAGCATTTTCCTTCAGATGAATTAGCTTCTTCTTGGTCATGGCTGAGAGGGTTGACTTGCTCAGGGCTTTTGCATTAGAGTTTAGCAGAGACACAGGTAAGTCCACAGACCCTCATTCTAATCTGACCCTGCCTTTAACCGCTTCCGTGACCTTGGCTGAGTCACTTAACTATCAACCTGGAGCTTGCTAAGTGGTCAACGTTCTGTTTTGCTGGGTGGTGGAGGCCAGGTATAAATGGGCATTTAGAAAAGCCTAAAGTATATACTAATACATACAAGTTTAAGTACTATGTTTTTTCTGCTTTGCGGAAAGAATATTGGTGCCTTCAAAGATCCATGAGAATATTACAGTTGTAAGGTTCCTCAGGAATTCAAACAGTTTATTTTACAGATGGGGAAACTGAGGGTCAGAGAGGCTGTTTTCCAAATCAGGGACAAAGCCACTCTTAGACACCCGTTTTGTGACTTAGAGTCAGGGTTCTATCATGTGCTAGGTAATGTGCCTCCCCAACTACTCTTCACACCTTTTCTGGCTTCCACACTCATCCTCGTTCACTTTGTTCCAAGCTCATCTTCCTTGCTGTTGCTCTAACATGTCTAGTGCATTGCACTGACTGTTCTACCTGCTACTGAAAACGTGAACATTTGAGAAGCCAAAAGGAGGCCTCAGGAGCTAAAAATGTGATAACACAAATGAATGCTTCAGTAAAAAGGTTAGATGAAATTGGCTGGATGAAATTTTCCAGAAGAGAGTAAAAACACAAAGGAATGCAAAATAGGAGACAAGAATTAAAAAAAAAAAAAAAAGAGAGCTGACATCTGAAGAACAAGAGTTGTATAAAGAGAAAAAAAGGAAAAAAATGAAGGAGAAAAAAGTATCCATTAAATAATTCAAGAAAATTTCCCAGAACTGAAGAGCATGTGTTTCTAGCTTCAAAAGACCAGCATTTTATTTTATTTCATTTTTTGAGACAGAGTCTTGCTCTGTCACCCCGGGGTAGAGTGCGGTGACATCATCATAGCTCACAGCAACCTCAAACTCCTGGGCTCAAGTGATCCTCCTGCCTCAGCCTCCCGAGTACCTATGAACACAGGCGCTTGCCACCACACCTGGCTAATTTTTCTATTTTTAGTAGGGATGCAGTCTTACTCTTGCTCAGGCTGGTCTCGAACTCCTGACCTCAAGCAATCCTCCCATCCCGGACTCCCAGAGTGCTACGATTACAAGCGTGAGCCACCTTTCTTTTACTTTTGACTCATTTTTTTCTTACTGAAACTAACATTAACTTACAGTTTTTCAGATAACTCTACATTCTGTCTTCCGGATGTATAATCTATACCCCACGTACAACATGGTTGCCAGGGAGATATGTCTTTAAATTGATCAGCAAACAACTTACGGAAGGTTGGCCTTAAAAACACAAACTTACAAAGTGACTCTAAAGCCCCAATTGAAGAGAAAATGTTCCAAGGAGCCTCACTTAAAGAATCACTTGCTCTGCAACACGTGGATGAAGGTTAGGGGAAGCAATTTTAGAATTTCTTGAATATTGCTGTAGAAGTCCCCTATCCTGGCTCTCATCTTGTGTGGTTTGGGGGGACACCTGGCATCCAGAAGCCACATTCATGCTTCATATTCAGCACCACGGCAATAAAATTAATGGGTTGAGCATTTTCTCCTTAATAAGTGCTGCAGATATAAATGTCTCAGCCATTTGTCTTCTGGTGGGGGTTTAAAAAAAAAAGCAAAGAAAACAAATACTCCTAGTATGGCATTGCATTTTAGAATTGTTGGTTAACATTATCATTTAAATTGCATCTCACATGTTTCTAGATTAAGGAAGAGGGGCTATTTGAATAGGTTACACTTCGCTTTTTCATTCGCGAGACTGTTTAGCGTCTCGAATCAATTCCAACTGACTTTCTAAAATGCGTTGGGGGAAAAATACATTTTGATAAATAGCATTTGCTATGGAAATACCAAGAAGGAAAAAGAGACATCCGTTCCTTTCAGCAGGAAACTATTCAGTTTGTGGATCTGCCCCTTGTTTGCTTTTATTCTCCTTCCACTGGAAGGAATTTAACCATTTCACTGCTCATTAACATTTCCAAAGTGGGCGAGGGAAAAGAAGCTGTATCTCAAAGAAATCTTGCCATCTTATCAAGATAAAAAGCTTTGTCTACACCAGCCTGTGTTTAGCTCTTTCCCTGGGACTTTGCCTCCCCCTATCAGGAGCCTGTCACTGTATGAGTGACGACTCCTGGCTCCTCAGGCCATGCAATTTTGGGAAAGTCACTTAATGTCTCCCTACCTACATCTCTATTTCTTCAACTGTAAAATGCATATAAATAGTGAGACCTCAACAGGTTGTTAAGAGCAGTATTTTTCAAACTTGTATAATCGTAACACTCAATAAGACATACATTTTATATCCAAATCCAGGACACACATGCACACAAATACATACATATATATATATATATATATATATATGCATATACACAGGAGCATATATGTGCTTGTATCTGAAATTTCACAACATAGGAGTTATCCATGTTGTATGTGATACATGCACATAGTTTTCGTTCTGTGTTGGTTAGTTTCATGTTTTTAAAAATGATTTTTGCAACCTTCTGCATTAATTCCATGACTAATAGATCACAACATGAGCTTTCAGAAACACTGATTTAGAGCAGGTGTTGGCAAAACTGTGGCCAACAGCTCAAATCTGGCCAAACACCCATTTTTGTAAATAAAGTTTTATTGGAACACAGTCATGAGATAGAGAACAGGCAGGCCCTGCTTGATAAGGAGTTGCCATAAGGTCTGAAACAAGGTCTCTGATAAAACAAGAGAAGGTGGAGAAGTCAGCTAAAACCAGCTAGAACCAAGCCGGCCATGAAAAGTGACCTCAGGTTACCCTCACTGTTCATTATACCCTACTTATAACGGATTATTAGCATACGAAAAGAAACTCCCACCAGCACCAGGACAGTTTACAAATACCATGGCAACTTCCAGAAGTTACCTTATATGGTTTAAAAAGGGGAGGAACCTTCAGTTCCAGGATTCTATACCCCTTTCCCAGAAATCTTACCATGAATCCTTCCTCTGCTTAGTATAAAATTAAATAGAAGGTATGAAATAGGAAACTCACAAAGGGCTACTCTCTGTTGCTCTGAGAGAGAGAGAGAGCTGCTGCTCTGTTTGTAGGGCGGCCTCCCTTTTGTTTCTTTCTTACTTCAACAAACTTGCTTTCACTCTACTCAGTGGACTCACTTTTGAATTCTTTCCTATGCAAAGCCAAGAATCCACTTGGCCTTCCGGCCGGACCCCAATTTTGTGGTCCACTGTCCTGTATCAGTATACCCAGCCATTTACATATATTCTATAACTGCTTTCTTGATACCGTCAATGGCAAAGTTGGCCAGTTGCAACGGAGACAGTCTAATTCCCAAAGCGAAAATATTTACTGACTGGCCCTTTAAGAAAACGTTTGTCAACGCCTAGTTTAGAGGATTAAATGTAATCCATCCAACGTAAAGGTTTTAACATGATGCCTGGGGTATCAAGAGGAATCAATAAATATCTTGTTTATTATTATGGTAGGTGGTGTTATTGCTGCCGCTGCTGCTACGACTAAAGCTAACTAGCCATGGGAGGAGTTTTCCCATCAAATAAAGATGATAAAGGGACTTAGCTCAAAACGATAAGAAGTGAATGGGGGAAGGGGTTCAATAACAGAGACATTCCATCTCTTTCCTTCCAAGATTGAGATACGTACATCAGCCCACCCATTTCCCCCAAATTGGCATTGCCAGCCATCTCACTGCCCAGCAAACTAGCCAAAAGAGAGACAGTTGACCACATTTAAGCTTTTAAACCCCTTCAGATCCCTCCGCTGAAGGTGCCCTGTTCTTCTTGCTGTAGCCATTAGAGAATAAATCTCTGATAAGCAAAGTAAATTAGATGCAGTGACATTCTGCTAATTGAGTCGGCTCCTCTGCTTGGCTGGGCTGGGCTGTTAATTACCAGCTAATCTTATCAATATAAAATATTCTGACTAGTAAATAGCTCTCACAAAGAGAAGGATAAAGGCCCCCGTCTGCCCCTCAAAGTCTCTTGCTGGTCAAAGTGAATATCCAACCTTCTGATCCTACCTAAACTGTCTGAATGCTGAGGCAACACGGGTTAGGAGAGGGACAAAGCTATCGTTCAAGAATCATGTAGTGGAAGCAGGAGGAAATGGCAAGCCTCCAGATAAATGTTAAGGCCAAGAAAGAAAGGGCCAAGATTACAGATCATGCATTATTAAAGCTGCATTCTCCCCTTTCTCCATCTCGATCAAATTTTATTTCAGTGAAGCACAGGGGCTTAAAGAGAGATAAAAGGCTTTCAAATATAAATTAAGTCCTATTTATTTCACCACCCCGAGCCAAGCGTGCCAGGTTCTGTCTGAGCGTGTTGCCCAGGAAGACCGAATGCGCTGGCTTTCAGCTGGGTGAATGTCTGTGATTTGCTGACATCTGGCAGGGGAGGTCTTGCAGCCAATCGAATCAAAGCCCCCTTGGAAACCATTAAGTTCTATTTGAGGATCTCTGCCCCCACCTCCTTTCAGAATTACCCTGATAACCATTTGTTAATCTTCCAAAGATCCTAAATCAGTGTGTGGCAAATGAGAAGGCTGGAGCTTTTGTTTGCATTCACCCACGTTCACCGCCGGCCTTCCCAAAGGCCTGTATACGCTGATTTTATGACAGGACCCAGTTGCAAGAATTTCAGCTGTAAAGGAAGAGGAGCCCATCAGATTGGCAAAAGTTAAATCAATGCATAGTACCCAGTATTGGCAAGGCTGCAGGGTGACAGGCAGTCTCGGTGGCTGTTGGTAGGAATGGAAATTGACAGAGCATTTTTTCCGGAGGATTCTGGAGGGTGGCCTGAGCGGTTTGTGACTGAGCAGAGGTATTAAAATGTGAAATGCACATACCTTTCAATTCAGTAATTCCACCTCTAGGATACTAGTAATGATAGAAAATTATTTTTTAAAATATTCCACAATCTAGTTATCAATTTTACTTGGTTTTTCTTTTTTTGAGACAGTCTTACTCTATCACCTGGGCTAGAGTTCAGTGGCGTCAGCCTAGCTCACAGCAACCTCAAACTCCTGGGCTCAAGCGATCCTCCTGCCTCAGCCTCCAGAATAGCTAGGACTACAGGTGCACGTCACCACACCCAGGTAATTTTTTCCATTTTTTTTTAGTAGAGATGGGGTCTTGCTCTTACTCAGGCTGGTCTTGAACTCCTGACCTCAAGCCATCTTCCCACCTTGGCCTCCCGGAGTGCTAGGATTATAGGCATGAGACACTGCACCCAGCCCAATTTTATTCTTGGTAGACATTTAGGCTATTTCCAGTTTTTGGCTATTGTGAATAAAGTTTTCATGAGCATTCTCTAACACCATAATCTACCAAACAGAATGGCTAAAATTAAAAGGCCTGACAGTAACAAATTTTGGTAAGAAAATAAAGCATCTGGAACTCTCTTGTATATTGCTCTTGGAAGTGTAAATTGGTGCAACTAGTTTGGGAAAGAGTTCGGCAGTACGTACCTTCTGAAGCTATTCCCTATGACACAACAAAGCCATTTCTGAGTACAACAGCAAATTCTTACATAGCGATTAGGACAGGGCAAGGCACGCTTTGTACGTGTTAGCTCCCTCTTGGGAGTCGATGCTCTCATCAGTGCCCTGTCCTGCTTCTCAGACTCTATCCTGAGAAAATGTACATATTATCCAACACGAGTACTTGCTATGTGTTAGGCATGGTGCGAAGGGGTGGATTTTCTCACAAACACACACAACTCTGTAAGGACTAGCAATATCTTAATTTTACAGATGAGGAAGAGGACAGTTAATTGACACAAGACAACACATCAAGTAGCTGAGCTAGAACTCAAACCCAGGTTGTGGAACGGCAGAGACCTACCTCCCAAACCCCTGGTCAACTTTCCTTCTTACCAAAGTGCCATGAAGATGTGCACACAAAGCAGTCCGCTGCTAGGCAGCTTAGGATGCTATCCCCACTGGGAGCCGCCCAAAACCCAGCAATGGGAGATGACGTACAGTCACACTGCGAAATGCTTTGTGGCTGTCATACAGAACAATATAGGTCTTTATGTCATGACATGGAGTGATCTTCAAGAAATAATCTTAGGAGAAAAAGGCAAGTTTTACGTATAGTGTCATTCATTTTACTTTTTGTTTTAAAGACTTTTTTTAAAGAGCAGATTTAGGTTCATGGTAAAATTGAGAGTAAAATACAGAGATATCCTATATATTCCCTGCCCCACATGTACACAGCTCCCCCACCCTTATCAATATCCTCCACCAGAGTAGTATATTTGTGCCAATGGATGAACCTACATTGACACATCCTGATCCCCCAAAGACCGTAATTTACATTAGAGTCCGTTCTTGGTGTTGTACATTCTACAGGTTTAGACAAGTGTACAATGACATGTACCCATCACTGCAGTATCATACACAGTAGTTTCACTGCCCTAGGAATCCTCTGTACTCTAACCTGTGCATTCCTCCCTCTCCTAACTCCTGGCAACCACTGATCTTTTTATTGTCTCCATAATTTCTGCCTTTGCCAGAATGTCATGTAGTTGGGATCATCCAGGAGGGAGCCTTTTCAGACTGGCTTCTTATACTTAGTAATATGCTTTTTTTTAAAATTTATTTTATTTTATACAACATGTAACTAGTCTGTAAGTAATATGCTTTTAAGGTTCTTCCATGTCTTCTCACGACTTGATAGCTGAATAATATTCCATTGTCTGGATGTACCAGAGTTTATTTATCCATTCACCGACTGAAGGACATCTTGGTCGCTTCCAAGTTTTAGCAATCATGACTAAAGCTGCTATAAACATTCATAGGCAGGTTTTTGTGTGGTCCATTTACTTTTTAAAATAATGTGGTTTTGTGCATATGTACATGTGTGTTTAAATCTCAAAAGGATCACACCAACTATTAACTCTGTCACATCTGGAGAAAAAAGTAGAATGTAGCACAAAGAGAATGTGAAGACTCTCTTATTTTTTATAGTCTTGTGTCATTTTAATGTTTTTATGTTGAATATGTACTCATGAAGCATTTGAATAATTAGAGCTTAAAATTGGAAAAACTTAGACAAAATAAAAATAAGGAACATACCATGCAAAGCCCACAGGAGTAAACCTTATATTTTCATATTCTGTGGCAAATACTCAATAAATATTTGATTTACTGAACTGAGCTAAGGATATACAATCCATTCTTCTTTTTTCACAGATACTGTATTTGTGAATTTGCCTACATGCTAATGTTTATTTGTAACCCCAAAATCAATATTTGAGGCATTTCTGCAGTAATTCATGGACACGTGCATATGCAGAGAGAAAAAAAAATTGGCTCACTCAATGACACATCTCAGCTGGGGTCAAGCAAGGCGATGCTCTGCCTTCTTGTTTTAGCTCTCATACAGCAAGCAAGTACCCTCTGTATGGTCCATTTAGTGACACATTTTTGTGCTTTCTTTCTCTTTTGGGTAGCTTCACTGTTTGAAATGACACTCTCCAGCCACCCCACCTCCAAGCATAGTGCTGGAGTGCTGTCTAGTGTTCCTAAATGCAAGGAGGCTGTGAGGTGCCCTGCAGGGAAAATATGGAAGCTAGAAAATCTCCATTCAGGCACGGCTTATAGTGCCATTGGCCCTGAGCTCAATGTTAATGGATCGAAAGTGTGTATATTAAATAAGGTGTCTCTAAACAGAATCACACATAAAACAAAGTGATGTCTTGATTGGTTGACAAACACGTTGCAACCAGAGGCTCACAGGAACCTAACCCTGTATTTCTCCCGAAAGCAATGGTTCAGTGTTTGCTACTTCAGTGCTCATAGTGGCTTTATCGAACATAACCACAATGAATAACAAAAAGTGACTGTGCTTTTGTCAAACTGGTGGGCAGTGAAACCCCCAACAACCATGGTGATGATAGTCGTAATAATCATTACAATGATATAAACCAAGGATCAGCAAACCACAACATATGGGCCACTGGCTGTTTCTGTCAATAAAGTTTTATTGAAACACAGCCATGCCTGTTTGTTTACATACTACCTGTGGCTGCTTTCACCCTGAAACAGCAGAGATAAGTAGCTACAACAGAGACCCTATAGGGACCTCAAAGCTTAAACTATTTTTATCTGGCCCTTTTTAGAAAAAGTTTGCCAACCCCTGAATTATAAACACTCACCATTTACCTGGCAGCTTCTGTGCCAGGCAGGATGCATGCCGCTTTACGTGTGCTACCACTCTGAACGAAAACTACCACGAAGCATGCGTCAGGTGCTTATCTATAATGTCATATTTAATCCCCACTTCTGCAACCCTGAAAAAGTCGCTATTCCATGCCCATTTTGCACATGAGGAAACGGGGGCTCAGAAAGGTGACAGTCACCTGAACACAGTCACACAGACCTGGGAGCTGGAGTCAGGTCTGGCTGGCTCCAAAGCCCACCCACTTGCTGCTACACGCTACTGCCTCCACGGAAAACACGCAGACAAGGCGAGTGTGTGTGGTCAGATAACATTTTTTAAATGAAAGGCTGTAGCCTGACACCTTAGGTGTTGAAATAGAGACTGAATGAAAACAGGAAGAGAAAAAAAAAAAAAGACCAAGGCTCAAGGATAAATGCTCATCCGCTGGAAAGACGGGCACCAACGAGGAAGTGGAGGAGCTGGGTGCTCATGTAAAGGAGTGTCTGTTGCAGCTGGAGGCAGATCAGACACCGCCCAGGCTTCACCCACAGCCCCCACCACGCCCTCCCCCCATGCAGGCAGCTTCCGCCAGACCCTGCGCCCAAGGGCTCTCCACCTGGGCCTGGCCTGAGCGTGTGTGGGGAGCTGATGTCCCCGGAGCAGCCCTCAGCCAATGGCGGCAGGGATCGGAACATGAATTCTCCAGCTTCCTCGTCCTTGCAGGGAAATGGCCCCGAGGCACGTCTCTGAGAAGCTCCCAAAGGTTCCCAGTGGGACCAAGCGCTGGTTGCCCAGCAGTAATCAGCTCAGCGGCACACCCTGTACTGGCCCCCATGTTTCCCCCCTTCACTCCCCCACTCCCTTACTGGTGATTCCTGGGATCCTTTTTCGGGAAGGTTTTATTCCCAAATGAAACAACTTGTCCCCAAATCCTCGTCTCGGGTTCTGCTTCTGGGGAAGCAGTCTCAAAACCATCAGCTAGCAGTCATGTGTGGCAGTGTACTATATGGAAATATTAATTACAGGTTTGTTCTCATTCTAATGAACAAGTTGGCCTTGTTAAGATGAACATGGAAAATTACTTTAATCTTTCCCTCCATTCTTCTTTAAGCCTCTTGTCACGTTCAATTAACACATTGCCATAGACAACCATGTGCAGAGGGTAGCCGAGTAGAAAACAGAAAGAGCTCAGGTTCAACCTGGACCTACCTCCCCCTAGATTTCTTGTTCTTCACCCACTGTTGAGTCTTCTTACTTGCAGCCAGATATATGCCCCAAGTGATACTCTAAGACACAAGCTTTAAAATATTCTATAAAACCAACAGATAATGCTTCTGCCAAAAATGAATAATCTGTATCTAATGATGAAGAAACATCAGACAAACGCAAATTAAGAGTCATTCAACAAAATAACTGGCTTGTGTTCTTCAAAAATTCCAAGGTCGAGAAACACACAAAAAGAACCAGGAACTCTTCCGGAGGAATGGAGATTAAAGAGACAAAACATGTTTAGAATTTGTAATCCTAGATTGCATTCTGGACTGGTGGGAGGGAAAAAAGAGCTTGACGTTTGATGAAATGTGAATATAGACTATGGAATAGTAATGTGTCAATGTTAAACTTCCTGGACTTTGATAACTGAACTGTGGTTATACAAAAAGAATGTCCTTGTTCTTAGGAAATACATACAGAAGTTTTTAGGGGTACACAAATGCAGAGGCACTCTTGGATGCTTCAGAAACACACCCACACATAAACAGAAAGGAGGGGAGCAAGGGAGGGGAAGGAAGAGAGGAAATGATGGACAGCAACACAAGCGATGGTTGAATCTGGAGAAAGGCTACAATCAAAATGCTTCACCTTATTCTTACAACTGTTTTGTACGCTTGAGATCATATCAAAATTAAAAAGTTACCAAAATATTAAGCACAATAAGCACTTGTACTGTTGGGAGAAACCTCGGCTTCCTTACTTCTGCTCTCTCTCTCGCTCTCTCCAACTACCAGCGGGAAAGGAGAAAAGAGCAAAACTGGATTGAGGGGACAGAGGGAGTATGAATTGAGGTGAGATTGTCAAGGTGAAGAAAAGCAAACTTTTGTTCTTGTTCTTAGAGCCCTCTCCCCCCAGATGATGGGACTTTGAAGGAGTCACCCCAGAGAATTCAAATATCATCCAGTTTAAAAAATAGTTTTCACCATGTGTTGAGTACTGTTCGAACTGCTTTATGTGTATCAACTCATTTAATTTTAACTCATTTAATCAATTAGTATGTAATTCTTAATCATTATAGACATATTTATGATGTAATTAATCTAACCATTTAATATACATTAATAAATGTTAATCTATGAATAACATTTAATCATTTGTTATGCATTAATAAAAGTTAATGTCTTATACCTCGTAATATCTAATCATTTAATTTACAAAAGTGAAGCCTTGGGTATTTTTTTTAATTCAGTTTTGTGAAAGCCAATAGTTAATGATAATAAAAGTTAACATTTAATGAACCCTAGCGTGTCCCAGGGCTGGTCGTAAGCATTTGCCACGCACAATCTCACGATGAGATGAATGTTTCCAGCAGCCCAGGCACCCAGTACCATGATTTTCCCTCACTTCACAGTTAGAGATGTTGAGAAACTTGTTCAAGTTCACGGAGAAACCACGTGACAGCACTGTGGCTGTTGGGACGTCGGAACTGGCAATGGGTTGATTTTGAAAATGTCGTGCAACCACAAAAGGGATGAGCAGGCTGAAGTTTAATCAAGTCCAGGATAGTCAACAGTAGCACGCAGCCTTCATTCTCGTTTTGTTCCCTTTCTTGTGCCTTAGGTAAGTAATAATACTACACTACATACCCAGAAAGAAGAAAAAAACTTCCTGAGAGCACAAAACCACTGTCTTTAACTTCCTCAACACCCACTACAAAGGCCAAAGTCATCCCCCCGGGGACTATATCCCAAGACCACTGGCCACAGGTCATTCTAAGACACGGAGAACAGAATGGGAACAGAATGAGAAAAAGACCCCATTTTTCTAAGAGACTCAGTCTGGCAGCTTCCCCAGTTCAGATTCCCAAATTATGGGCTCACACGCTTTAGCATCAGCAACTCCAAAGAGCAGCTTATTTAAATTCTGTTGTACTTGGCATCTTGCTCTCGTGTTATGTGTATTTAAAATCAGTTCCAAAAACACTTTAATCTTTGTGATTTTTAGGGACTTCCCAGGGCTTGCAGCGAGCACCGTCAACGTCATCCTATCCGCGGAACGTGCACCTAAGCAGGTTGGGTCTCAGCCAGCCCCATGGGTTCCTCAGGTCTTTGGATAAAACGTGGCTGAAGATTAAAGGACAGTTTGTGAACAGCGTCTCCCACAAAAGGGCCTCAAAACACCATAGTGATGCTGAGGAAGCACAGTTCACATGTTTAGAGCGGATCTTTCATTTCAAGGGTAGCATTTTGCTTTCTTCCCACTCTGCTGGAATTTGCTCTTACAATTTATCCTGTGGCTCCGCTCTTGCAAAGAAGTTTCTTATCTAATCCTATGTCATCCTTTCCCCCTCCCCCGACGCCACTGCCAATTTTTCTGAAAAAGGACTATTGAACCTCAAAGAGCTTTCCATGCCATAAAACTTTCCACCCTTTCTGATGCGGAAGATAAAATGAACTGGGTAATGCAAAGTGCTAACAGTCAAAAATGAACATAAATACCCAAGAGGTGAAAGGGATTTTCCATTTTTATGAGTTTCCATCTTCCTGGATGTCCTCTGTGGGTCTGGCGGCTACAGCCTCCTTGGCCTAGATTCCCACGGCAGCCCAGACAGCAGGGCCAGGAGGCAGTCGGCACCTGGGGCACAAAATCCAAGGAGATGCTTCCTCTCGGGGCTGCGCAAGTGCCCTGGGGGCCTCACTGGTCCTGGCCCTGCCAAACAGCAACCCCCATTCTTAGCACTTTTTCTCCCCATCCTCCTCCCTCTCAATAGTGAGAGTGAGCATTTCATAGGATCAATCTGATCTTACCACCTCCTGAATAAAGCCCTCTGATAACCCACCAGTACCCACCAGGATGAAAGCTACCCCCTCCCCGGGAGGCCTCCACAAAGCCCTTGAGATCTGGCTCCTGCCCAGCTCACCCCTCCCGTGCCCCCTCCCCATGGTTCGGAGCACCCTGCGGCTCCTGACTTGCCGTGCAGTCCGGGTTTCATAGTCACCATCGCCTCTTGAACAGTCCCTCCCCCTTATTTTTGTAAGCTCATTCTAACTCATTTTTCGGATCTCACGGGAAGAGTATCAGCACAGGAGATTAGGAGAGGGGCTGAACCACACTTACAGCCCGGCTTTGCATCCAGCACTGCCATTTACCGTCCTGACTTTGAGCAAGTTACCTAACGTCTCTGGGCTTCAGTTTCCTCCAGTGAACGTTGGTGGTGGGAAGTCTAGTTTATGAATTGACGATTGACGTGAGGATTTCAAAAGGGGAGCTGTGTGACATTGTAACATCAGCGCCTGGCACATGGCTAGCACTGTATGTATCAAATATTCTTAAACTGCCTTCACCTAAGTATTCTCCATAAGCTCCCATGTACTTCTCCTCAGTACCTCTGTAGCACCTGTTCTCAATTCTTCTCCATGCTGCTATGATCGTTTGCTTAAGTCTGTCTCCTCTTCTGAGCTAGAAACCTAAAGGCAGATACTGGGTCTATCAACTCCTATCCTGCTACCACACTGCCTAGCATACAGATGCTCAATAAATATGTGTTGAAGGCAGGCACCAATAATACAAGGGACGTAGCCACAGATACAATACCCATTCCAGCTCTGGCACAAGCAACTGAAGATTTAGAAGCACCCACCCTTTATCTGCAAGCAGAGTTTGCTGCTGGATTTGAAAACCTCAAACTATACCAAATATGAATTCAACTAAATGTGAGCTGATTGCATGCCAGGCATTATGCTATGCAATGGGATGGACTAAGATGAATAATTCAAGTTCTTTCCCCGATGAGGTGGTAGGAAAGACACTTAAAACTCTTAGTTGCCATCTTTCCGTGCTGAAAGAAAAGACCTTGCTTGTGTCGAATGCTTGGTTTCAAGAGTACAATTTCTTGAATCAGACATACCTGGGCTCATATCCCACAGCTTCCAAACGGTGCGGACTTAAGCAAGTTGCCTAACTACCCTGAGCTTCAAGGCTTTTTGTCTACAAAAGGCAGCTAATGATAATACCTATCTCAGAGGGCTATTTGTGCAGAGGAAATGAGAAAATCCACGTAAGTCACCTTAGCACAAGGTCTGGCAAATAGAAAATATGCAGTAATTTTCATTGTTATTGTTATTGGCATGTTTAGCCCCTTATTGGACTAGGTCTGCATACTTTATTTTTTTTCCTAATCTCTTCTATGAGCTTGCTTTCTTTTTACAATTTAAAGATGGAAAAATACATATTTGAGACTCAGAGCTACTTGGCAGCATGAGGCAAAGCTAATGTTTTGTAACTAGAAGACAGTTGGAAAACTTTTATTTCAAACCAATTGCGAACACAGAGAAGCAACCCAAGCCAGAGCCAGGGTCTTGCCATTTTCTTGTAGCTGTTTCTGGATAGATGAATGACCTGTGGTTCATGGCCCTGTGACTGTCCCATGGGAATGACTTTGTCCTTTACGATGTATTCTAAGGAAGTCAGACAATTGTTTTTGCTCTCTCAGAGAGTCTTTTCTTTTTTCTGGGTATGTAGTATTGCTTACCTAAGACACAAAAAAGAGTACGGAGAAAGAATAATAAATAAGTCTTATCTCCTATGCCACCTCTCATCGATTGTTAGTGCGTGCCTAGAGCATCATCTTAAGAAGGATTCTGATGCAGCTTTAGGGCTTAGCAGGAAAGAGCACATTGATTGATTAGTAATGTCTGCCCTGGGCGTGTGGCTGGGGAGGACCAGAACAGAACATCCCTAGATTAAGAGCACTTTTTCCGGAGGCCTGGAAGAGTCTATCTCCTCTCCTTATTCCCCATGCTATTTATTTCTCTCCATCTTGACTTACTGTCTGATTCTGCTGCAGTACAGTAGTTCAAAAATAAAGTTATTATTAGTTCAAATAGATTTCTTTCCATTTGAGATGGAAATTACTTCAAGGATGATTTACAGAAGAAGAAAAACTTCTTGGTAAGATTTAAGTAGGAAAAAAAAAAAAAGATTTAAGTAGGGTCTGTACATTTCCAGGGGCGTTGATAAGCACCACTCCCATTCAGAGCATCCCTTCTCAAAATCAAGGTACAAGCAACCAAATTCATAACGAGAAGGAGAGTAAAAGTGATGACAATACTTAAATCTGATGGACAAATACTAGGTGTCAGGAACTGCGCCATCCCAACAACACTTTCACCTTTATAAATGGCATATTCCCATGCTAAAATCTTGATAAATATTGAATCTATACGATATGTATCTGGGATCTATTACTTTTGCGTGCATTTGAAATTTTTCATAATAGAAATATTCGAAGATACAATGCCGGGTTTAATTGTTCTGTGAGAGTCTGGTCATCAGTTTTTTTAAAAACTTCCCCAGCTTTGGGGGATGAGAACCACTGTGCCGAGTACTCAGCAGATCTCATCTCGTGCAATCCTCACAAACACCTCAAGATGAAGAAGTGCACCATCATCCTTTCCCATTTTACTCATGAAATTGAAGCGGAATGACCAGCCCAGAGTCCCACAGCTGTTAAGTAGCTAAGCCACAATTCAACTCAGGTGAACCTGTCTCTAAGCCTGGGTTCTTAACTTCCTGTGCTGAGTTAAGTATAACTTTTTTTATAATTGTGGTAAAATCTATATAACACAAAATTTATCATTTTAACCATTTTTGGTGTACAGTTCAGTGGCATTAAGTGCATTCACATTGTTGTGCAACCATCACCACCACCCATCCCCGGGACTTTTTCTGTCACCCCCAAATGGAATTCTGTACCCATTAAACAATCACTCCCCAATCCAGCCCTCTCCCCAGCCCCTGGAAACCACCATGCTACTTTCCATCTCCAGGAATTCAGCTATAAGAGGTACCTCCTGTAAGTAGAATCATACAATATTTGTCCTTTTATGTCTGGCTTATTTCACTTAGCATAATGCCTTCAAGGTTCATCCATGTCGTAGCATGTATCAGAATTCCATTCTTTTTTAAGGTTGAATAATTTTAAAACAAAAGTTTCCTAACACTGGGGCTGTGGAGATAAATAAAACATCATATGTGCTGTCTGCCAATGATCTCACTGCCTGGTAGGATAGACAGACAACAATGTGTCTAGGGCCCCCAGAAGATGCAAAAACACAGCTCTATGGAAGCTTCCAGTAGAATAGGTCACAGGGTTTCACTGTGTTATCCATGTGGCTGTCCATATGAGCCAAGTCCCTGACTGCCTGGGCTAAAATTCCAAATCTATCACCTTTCAGCTATGATCTATTGCAGTGGTGCCCAACCTTTTGGCACCAGGGACCGGTTTCATGGAAGACAATTTTTCCACGGACCTGGGCTGGGCGAGGAGGGAGGGAGAAAGGGGGGACAGAGCTCAGGTGGTGATGCATGGCCTGGTTCCTAACAAGTCCAATACTGGTCCATGGCCCAGGGGGAGTTGGGGACCACAGATCTACTGGACAAGTTATGTTTCCTCTCTGGGGCTCAATTTTTCCATCTGTAAAATGAGTGTTATAATATTATCTACGTATGAGTATGGTCAGACTTCAATGAGTCATTCCATGTAAAGCACTTACAGCTGGACCTGGCACATTGTAAGTGATCAATAAATGATATTAATTGATTTATTAAAGTCATAACTTCTGTCTGGAACAGTCTGTAGAGAACATAGCATTTTAATTGGATTTTGGAGAGTGAGGAGGATTTTCTGAAGGTGGGGTTGCCCAATCAAATACAGAATGCCGAGTTCAATTTGAATTTCAGGTAAATAATGCACAATATTTTAGTATAAGCATGTCTCAAATATTGGATACTTCCAGCTAAACACTTATAAAAGTCAAGGTTCTGGGATACCTTAGAACATTTTAGTCAAATTAACAAGCGTAATGAGATTGGCTAGTTGCTCCCAAATGAGCCAGAGAAAGTGGGAAAGAAAGGGATGAGCTCGGAGTTTCAAATTCTCAGCTCCAGTATGACATAACTAACCCCAAACCCTCTGTGTTGAGCCTGAAAGAAACCCTTATCTCCTGACTCTCCTGCAGGCTGAGATTGCTGAAAAACAAACCCAAAGTCTCATCTTGAAAGTAGCTGAATAACAATGCAAACTCAATTCACAGCCTCACAAGGTGTCCGAGGTCAGAGTGAGGGCACTGATTAGGAAGGCATGAGATCCTAAAAACTGGAACAGACACATGGGCAGATCCCAGGGAAGCTGGGTGCATGGAAGCCCTAAATTCTGCTGTGTCTTCTTTGCCGGTGGAAGCAGCCCCTCTTCCTTCCAGGCCCCCCACAGTCCGACTGGTCACCCCTGTTTCACTTGAGCAACCTGCGGCAGCCTCCTCTGAGGGGTCACCTTGCAAAACAACCCCGGTTCTCCTCAGCACCCCCCGAGATACGCCTCTCTGCTTTCAGACCTAGAACTAGACTCACGGATGAGGTACAAAGCATGACCTATGGGTCATAGGTCATACTGCAACTTTTCCAACTTATACAGGCATAAATCTGGGAAATACATGTGGGAATAAATATTAAAGGTATGAGATAATGGTTGGAAGGAAGGTAAAGTTGGATCAGGGCGGATTTATGGATATGGGCTCACTAACTGGAGTATTCTGGATCTCGGGTTGCAGCTCCTAGGGTCAGAGAGAGTCCTAACAGCTTGGTTGGCTGCCTGGCTGTGACACGGAGCACCCGGCGGCCCTCACTAAGCGAAGTGGAGATGCCAGCACTGTGTGGGCGTGTTGCAGGGGAAGGTACCCAAAGGCTTAGGGAGACTGGATTTGGAGTATTGGAGTCCATTTATCACGAAAAACCTGTTCCTCCGCCCTGGTAGGGCCGCCACAACTGCAGGAGATAGGTCTGTGGGAGAAGCCCCAGCATCCCTGGAGAAGTCTGTGGTCATTCTTCTCCGAACGTCAGAAATTACAGGGAGAAACGCTGCTGCTGGACAGCGATCCCAGAGGCAATGGGGACTCTTAGATGCCGGAACAGCAGGTGCCAAGTGCCGGCACTCTATCACCAAAGGCCAGGAAGACACAGTTGCAGACAGAGGAGGCAAAACCGTAATCAGAACGTTCTGAGTCACAGAGACTTAGGGCGCTAGCTCGTCCATCACAGGGTACCTAAGAAAATAAATAGTTAGGCAGCCTGCGACATTCGTACTTGATCTGTCTATCCAGGATCAACGGAAGTCTGATTTGAATCACGGAAACAGAGTCATCACCCTGCAATTAGTTCCTGGACTTGGGCCAGTTTACAGACCCAAAACCCTTTGAATAAAAGGGAGGCTAAGTCTCCTTGAGGAAGGGCCATGCTATCCTGCCAAAAACTGATGCAGTTCATCTTTCTCTAGCCTCTATCAAAGGAACCTATGGGCTCTTACTAGGCTGATGTGCATCGGGGAAAAGAAACAGATCTTAGGGGGACTACTGGACACAGGCTCTGAGTTGACACACATTCCAGGGGACCCAAGACATCCCTGTGGTCCGAGGAGGGGCTTACGGAGGTCCAGCGATCAGTGGAGTTTTAGCCCAGGTCCACCTCGCTGTGGACGCAGTAGGTCCCCAAGCCCATCCTGTGGTTAGTTATTTCCTCGGTTCCAGAATGCATAGTTGGAATAGACATGCTTCGCGAATGGCAGGATTTCATTAAAATTACGTTATTTATCTGAAATTCACATTGAACTGGGCACACTGTGTTTTTATTTGCTGAATCTGTTGACTCTATTTCAAGGAAACTCCAGGTGGAAAAAACCACCCGTGAGCAAAGGCCTAGAGGGTATGGTAGTGAAGGTTTGTGAGGGAGGTCACGAGCTGCATGGTAAATCCCAGGGCCAAAGGGCATGACATTCAGTGGACTAAGGGACTTTGAACAACTCTAGAAATTTCCCTTTTTTAAAAGGGCCAGTGTGTCACTAGCCGAAACAATTACCCAAAACTAAACACAACATTTGCAGTTCTTCCTCAGTTGATTAATTTATAGGAAATTCGCTTTGTTAGGCCCGGTGATTATAAAACAAATTGTCTGGAAGTAATGATTTAAACTGCACATTGGCGGAGTGGAATATTCACATGAAAGGAGTTTAATTTTTCTTTGAGCTGATGCAATAGCCACCTTTATGAATGTGCGGCTTGGACTCTGTGCCTGAGGGCAGGAAGAGTTTAAAATGCTTAAAGTGGTTGGAATTGGTTGTTAAAGAGCTCGTTCAAAATGTGTGAACGGGTTTGGCTTTCCCCGGGGCTCCAGGGTGCATCTTCTCTCTCCGGCAAAGGTCACTGAACGCCCTGGGGCTGCCCTGCTCCACCGCGGGGGCAATTAGAACCGCCTGAGGCCCTTTAAAACTCTGAGTCCCCTAACTGCCTGCAGAGACTCTAACTCAAATGGACTGGAGTGAGCGCTCAGCATCAGAATAGATTCAAAGCTCTCCCAGGTGATTCTAATGTGCAGTTCGGCCTGAGAACCAGCCACCCTGAGCATCCTAAATACGTATGGCCAAAATTCTCCCAAAGCGGTCACTGTTAAAAGACGATGGACTTCGGAGCTTCAATGACACGGAGTTTGGTGTTTCCGGAAGCCGGGCAGCTGGTGGGGCTTGCACTTTCCCCTTTCCAAAGACCAGCAGGCACGTGGGACCCTAGAAGGCTGGGAGAGCTCCCCAATCTGTTTCACCCCACCCCTGCTCACAGCAGGAGGGTACAAAGGTGGGCAAAAGCGGCAAGGTCGTCATTAACCCAGATAGATAAAGCTGCCTTGACTAGTTTAAGAATAGTTCCTTCCACACTCCCACTGTGCTACAGAGAGGGCTAATCGCAGGGCGCTTTGGTGCTATGTATCAAAAGACCTAAAAACGCACACACCTTTTGTTGCAGCCATTCCATTTGGGGCCACTTATCCTAAAGCAAAAATCAGTGCACTGCATAAAGATGCATGTATGGAGATGTGATGGCATTGATGACTATAAGTGAAAGACCCAAATCCGCCTGTTTGCTTATTACAAGAGAATTGAGTAGTATTGAAATACAAATACAATAAAACATTGAGCAGCCATTAAAAACGATCATGTGGTGGTTTTGTTTTTTTTTTAATGTAGTTCCACATCTATTGTTGAATGAAAAAAATTATAAAACTAGATCTCCTATGATCTTTTTTTTTGTTTAAAAAGCAAAAGTACACACTCAGAGCAGAGGAAAGAGGATGAGAAAGAAATATACACACCCAGCTTCGTGGTTGTTTTAAGGGTAGCTGTTGAATTTAGCTTTGATCTTGTTCTGCTTTTGCTTGTCTGTATTTCTCAAGTTTGTCTATGATAAACATGGCTTGCTTAAATCACCAGACCGTTCTGGGAAGTGTGAAAACAGGCCCTGCTTTTCACAGCTCCCAACCCCAGAGCCACACACCCTCGAGGACTTTGTAAAAGGCTGCAGGGTGGCTCGGAGGAATGATCGTTCTAATGACAGCTGCACACGTCCCCTGCCTCGCCCCATTCCTAACATCTTAATCCCACGCTCGGCATTTGCTGAGGAGCTGTTGCAATTCTTCCACGGACTGTCTTGCTCTTGGTTTGTCCTTTTCCTGTTTCTCCATCTTCCATCACCCCTTAAGTGATGGTGATGGCTGTGGGATAGTTGATCATGCTTGCCATGTAGACGGTCTACACAGTGTTGCTTTCTTGCTTTTTTTTTTTTTTAATCGCCTGGGTTTTTACATTTTCACCCATGTTGGGTTATTCTTCTCTCCCTCCCTCCTTGTCACAACTCAGACCATTTCCCAGCCCCTTCCCCTCTGCTTACTGATCAGGAGAGCTCAGGCTGGCAGCCTTTTCTGGGCTGGACTCCCCCACCCCTTCTAAAACCTATACCCAGTGGTCTGCATCTTAGAATCACCTGGAAAAGTTTCTTAAACATGATGCCAAAGTCCTGTGCCTAGAGAGTCTGTTCTATTTGATGCACAGTGGAGAGTTTGTTAAACTCTTTTCCCAACTGATTCCAATGCACAGCCAGAGTTGAGAAACCCTGCCCTAAGCCCCTAAGATCCGCACAGCTGCGCAGCCTCTGCAGCTTCAAAATAAGAAATTCTGGGGTGAAACTGCTTCTGTACAGGGGCCCCAGTGGTCTTTGCTTTGTGCCTAAGTGGGCCTGATCAGCAGGTCCACCACCCCAAATTAACCCTTACAGTTGAAAGTGTGGAATTTACAAGGGCTGTTATCTGGACTGGGAGGCTGAGTCAGCCATGAAATTTCCACTCGACTTGTGCCTGAATTGACTAATGCATATTTTCCCTCCTAAATAGGCAGAGCATCCTGTATGTCTCTCTTTTGCTGTCATTCAAAAGCATATCAAGGAAGGTGACAAGAATCCATCCTGTTCTCCCAGCCCAGAGCACTCACCAAGGTCTGCCCAGTTCATTTATGCCCTCTTCTTCTCTTCTACCTAGAACCACAGCCCGGATGAGTTTCACAGCCCCCTAACTCCCTCTGCTGCTTGCCCCACGCAATCACTTCCTGTGGATGCCAACAGGCATCCTTCTAGACTCTTCTTTCCCTGCCCATGTCATTCCCCTGTGTAAAATTCTTCAATAGCTCCTGAGTGCCTGACTTATAACTCAACACTGTCAATAAGTATAATGATGATGAAACTAATTTTAATAGTTATACATCTTTTTGAGTTCTTTTTACGTGCCAGGCATGATGCTAAGCATGTTATCTACACAATCTCACTTTCTAAAGATTTAACTATGAAAATTTTCAAACATACAAAAAAGGAGAAAAAAGCAGTACAGGCCTCCACTCTCTTCTCAGTAATTCTAAAATCCAAAAAGCTCTTAAATCCAGAAGTTTTTCACGCATTTGATGCTAAAACTCATTGGATAGCAAAACTTGACCCTTAAAAGCATAGAATTATTTGCATCTCTTTTGAAATCATTTAGTGTAAATATTTAAATGTATCATGGCAGACATATTAATATACAGGACAGCTTCCAGGCTCCCATCAAGGGTGTAATGTGACATACAGCACACGCACCTGAATGTCTTTCTAAAATCTGCAAATATCTGAGTGCAAAAACACATTTCATCCCCAGAATTTTTAGATAAAGAACTGTGTACCTGCACAACGAGCACCTGCACACCTACAACTTAGATTTAGAAACTGTTAGCATTTTAGCAGCTTTGCTTCCCCATCAAATAGATATAAATAGATAATAGAGATAGATGTACTGCAAGAAAATATATATACATATATATATATTCACATCAAATCCCTGGAACATGTGAATGGAACCTTATTTGGAAAAGAGATCTTTGCAGATTTCACAGAGCTAAGAATCTTAAGGTGAGGTCATCCTGGATAAGCCAGGTGGATTCTAAATGCAACAATAAAAGTCCCCATAAGAGACGCAGAGGAGAGACACAGACAGAGGAGGAGGTGGCCGTGTGAAGGCAGAGGCAGACGTTCGAGTGATGTGGCCACAAGCCAAGAAGACGAGGAACACCGACAGCCGTCAGAAGTGGAAGAGGCGTGGAAGGACCCAGCCCCAGCACCTGCAGAGAGAACGCAGCCCGCTGACACCTGCGTGTCAGACTTCTGGCCTCCAGCACTGGGAGAGAACCCATCTCTGCTGGGTTAAGCCGCCCAGTTTACAGTAATTTGTCGCAGGAGCCACAGGAAACAAGTACAGATTTAAACACAGTGGGTATAGATGTAAACATGAACACTGCTATGTAAACATAGATAAGCATAGATGGAACCGGTTAAAAGTGCTTACGGCCCTCAGGACGCTTCACTCCTAAATCCTTTCGTGCGTGCATCTCATTTAACCCTCCCAGAATCCTGCGCCATACATTCTTATGCCCGTTACAAGGGCCAGGAAATCGAGGCACATGGAAAGCACCTCTAGTTCCATCCCTCGCCACTGTCGGAGTCAGATTCAGAGCAAGGGACTGCCCCTGACCTGCCACGGAATGTGCCCGAGAACGTTCCACAAGGAGGATTTGGGAGAGGTCCAAAACCCCCGCAGGAGGAAGGGGCCTCGGGCAGGCAGGAATCCTGCCACTTAGAAAGGCAGGTGTTATTCCCAGCCTTTTGGGCAGGAGGCATTTAGTAAACAGGAGACTTGGCTTCCCAGCCATGCTGGAGCCCAAAGGGAGAGCAGCGCCGACCATGGGGACCGAGCCTGCTCTGCGTGCTGGTGCCTCGCCCTTCCCTCCTCTGTTTTCAGCGGAGTCGGCCGGGGCCAGTATATCCATGGCAGTGCAGAGAGACGACACAGGCAATTCCTGCCGCTGGGTCAGCTGCCCTGAGGTGGGGACTGGCTGAGGAAATAACGAGCTTGCAATTGGAAAGGAATTAGACTGTCAGATGGCAGAGGCGGGATTGCCACACAGCCAGCCACCGGAGTCCTTGCCGTAACTCGGGGAAAGCACGATATTTTCCCCGGGGAAGAGGGCATTCGAAGAGCAAACCAAATCAGGATGCTCATTTAGAGGGAGAATTTACGGCTCTATTAGCAAAATGCCCCACAAGGCAGACTCGGGGACCTGGGGGGAGAGGACACACCGTCTGTCTTTCAGTATGCAAAGGGAGGCTCCCTTGGTGAGAAGATCCTTCTGGAACTTTCAAGGGGTGAACTGGGAGCAGCAAGGAGAAGGAAGATTCTCCCCAGTCACACATGCTCCTCCTCCCCAATTTAACCAGAGCAATGCAATGGTTTATGTGAGCAAGTCTGAATAATCTCATTTAATGAAAGAAGTCCTGCAGCAAAAAAAAAATTTGGAAGAGCCTGTAGAACAGCTTTCAGTTAAGCCACTGCATTCAGCAACAAGATCCATTCGATGGTGAGGACAAATGAACACTTACCACGGAGCAGGCGCCGTGCCGGGAACTGGCGATAAAGTACGAGCCAAACAAGCGTGGTCCTCAGCCTCTTGCAGTTTACCACATCCTAGGACAGACAGACATTAAAAAGAATGAATATGCGATTATATTAAAATGCAATAAAATAAAGATATAATTTAAAACAAGCATATTTGGTTATAACAAATAATAGGGAGGGGCATGGGGTGACCAGAGGCGGCTTCTCAGAAGAGTCGTCTACATCGAAACCCAAAGTTGAGTGAGAATCAGCTGGAGAAAGGAAATTGATTTGTGAGGAGGCCTGGATATTTCTGAAAATATTACAACTTTCCCCGAACAACCCCTCCACGTGCGGAAGGAGAAAGATAGCCCTTAGGACACAAGCATCCACATTATTTGGTTATTTTTCTCAACTTTTCTACTAAATGGGCTGATTTCCCATATACCGCAGTGCCAACATCCTGGATGGCATCAAATGCAGCGGCGGACTCAGAGGCAATGGGCACAGAGAAGCTTCCGGAAACCTGGGGCTGCACAAGCATGTGCGCTGTTGTTCAACAGCATTTGCTATTTACTTATCACAGCCCAGGAGCCAGGCTAGTGCCAGAGTAGCGGGATGAGGGGGAGGAGAGCCCAGCTCGTACGTGGCTTAGAACAAAGTAAGGTAGACAGGTAGCCTGGTCGTGTGAGGGACTGTGAGGGACGCCGGTGAAGGGCTGCAAGGCGTGGACACTGTGTAGCTGGTGCCTGAGAGCGTGGACTGTGTGTCAGGCTACCTGGGTCTGAAGCCTCGCTCTGCCACTTCTGAGCTGTTTCACCCTGGGTGAATGGCTTAGCCTCTCTGTGCTTATGTTTCCTCTCTTCTAAAATACACCCCCATTGGGTTATGATGAGGCTTGAATTATTATTAACATTTGCAAAGTCTAATACAGAGTAAGAGCCATAGAATGGTTTGATAGATTGTAGCAAAAGGAATATAAATTCTTTTTATTTTTTTAATTTAAAAGTAGAAAGCACAAATAATTATATATAAACACATATTTACCAAATTTAAGTTAAAATTTGATCAGGTTTGTGTAAGAATGCGTGTGTTGGGGGTGGGGTAAAGCTACCCAATCTCTATGTTCCCTTCCCCAGCACTCCTCTTCCGCCCATTAACATGAAGTTGATATGGACTCTTACAGTTACTGTTTTTATAATTACCTGTATCTACCTATAAACTATATTTAGTATGTTTGGTATATTTAGTATGTATAACAATAGAATCGTGTCCTGCATGTCATTTTGGAACTTGCTTTCTTCACCCAACATTATGTGTCAAGATCTATCCTTGCCAATGCACATGCACATCCAGTCCATTTTAGCAGCGTAGAGCCTGCAATAATGTATTTATCCACCCCCCCCTCATAATGCATACTCAGGTTGTTCCCAGTTTTTCACATTTGCAAACACCACTGTAATAACTGCCTTTGAACACACCCCTCATGGACATGTCCAAGGGCTTCTGCACTCATACTTGGACATCCACCTGCGAGTGCCATGGGCAGGCCAAGGGGTCAGTTGCTTCTTCACCCCATTGTGCCAAATTGCTCCCTGCAATGGTCACACCAATGTCCATTCCCACCAGCATTGTATTAAAGCATTAAATCTGGATCCTTTCAGCCTGCAGTAACAAAAATATCATAAACTGGGTGGCTTACAGACACCAAATATTTATTTCCCACAGTTGTGGAGGTGGAGAAAGAAGTCTATGATCAAGACACCAGCCTCAGTGTCCGGTGGGGGCCCATTCGTCTTAGGCAGCACCTTCTTGCTGCAGCCTCATTTGATGAGGGGAACACAGCCTCCCAGGGGTCTTTTTACAAAAGCACTAATTTCATTCACAAGGGCTCCACCTTCATGATCTAGTCACCTCCCAAAGGCCCTACCTGCTAATATCATTATCTTGGGGGGTAAGGATTTTGACACATGAATTTTAGGGGGACACAAACATTCAGATCATAGCACCAAGTTTTGGCAATTGTAAACGAAGCTGCTATAAACATTTGGGTGCAGGCTTTTGTGTAGACATAACTTTTCAACTCATGTGGGTAAATACCAAGGAGTGAGGGTGCTGAATCATATGGTAAGAGTATGTTTACTTTTGCAAGTGCCAAACTGCCTTATACAGTGGCTGTACCATTTTGCATTCCCACCAGTGATAAATGAGAGTTCCTGTTGCTCCACATCCCCTTCTGTGTTTGGTGGTGTCAGTGTTTTGGATTTTGGCCATCTAATAATAGGTGTGTGGTGGCATCTCATTGTTATTTTAACTTGCAGTTCCCTAATGACATATGGTGGTTAGCATCTTTTAATATGCTTATCTGCCATCTGTTTACATTCTTTGGTGAGGTGTTTGTTAGGTCTTTTGCCCAGTTTAAAATTGGGTTCTTTTTTTTTTTCTTTGCTATAGTCGAGTTTTAAGAGTTCTTTGTATATATTTTGGATGCCAGACATTTATCAGATGTGTGTTTTGCAATTATCATCTCCAGGTCTGTGGTTTGTTGGATATTCTTTTAAGGTTGAAGCTAAATTTACAAAAAGTGAGCCAATTTAGGGAAAAATATATTATGAAAATATATCCTTGTAAAAAAGTGAGTGCAGTGAGTAAAAAAGTTGTAGTTGAATATAGCACAAATCTTGAAGGCAGTGAACAAATAAATAAAATTCAGGCTAAAGTTTTCTCTCTCTCTCTCACACACACACACACACACACACACGCACACCATACACACACCTTATACACAAAGAATATGTTCAATCCACCTCACAGGAATGTTCTCGTCTCAGTAGGTAACATTTCAGACACCGGTTTATAACACAGGTTGATTATTATTCCTGCAGCATGCATATCTGGGGAGCTCATTATTCCAAGTCTAAGAGAAACAGTTTTTACCAAGGAGCACATACAACACACACACACACACACACACACACACACACCAGGACTCAAGTTTTAAACCAGCTAAAGACTGAAAGAAAGGAAATTGATAGCTTCATTTAAAAATGCAATGCCTTAGATGAACTGAACTCTCCCTCATACATAAATCGCCTTTCTCAGGACTCTGAACTCCTGGATATTCACACCATCTTTCCCCTTGCTAATTCAGAGGCAAGAAAGGCACATTCCCCTGACATCTTGCAGAAATCCTTAAAGCTTCCGAATCACAGCAGAACACGTGGCATGGGCTAAAGCCAGAGGTAGAAAGAAGATGGGTGTGTTCAATGGTCTGAGAGAAGGAGGGTGCCCAGACTGTCTCAGGGGTTAGTGGGAAGTGGGATGAGGTCAGAGAGGTGGGTAGGGGCTAGTCACAAGAGGCTGTGGATGCCACCTTAAGGATTTTGAAAGCAACGAGATGGTCATCGAAGGGGTAGTGCTGGACGAGGGTGGTGACATGATGACATTTGACTTTTAGATTAAAAACAGAAGCAGTCCCCCCCTCACCATATATTCCTAGGATGGTGATTTCAGTGTTAGAGGATTGGGTTGCTTGAGGTTGCTGTAGTTGTTTGTCAGAGAACTGCAAGTAAGGAAGGTGTTTAATGGACTAGCAAGGAAAAAGTAAGACCCTAGTAACAGAGTGTGGGCTAGTTGAAGACGTCCTGCAAACATAACTGCCACCTCTCTTTCCTGTATGTGGGGTGTATGTGTAGATTCCTGTATTGTCTTGGCCACTTTCTAGTGCTTGCAGAGGAGACATAGCTCCGCCAACACCTTGATCTTGGACTTTGAGCCTCTAGAAATGTGAGATGGTGAATTTCTGGTCTAAGCACCCCAGTTTGTGGCACTCTGTCATGGCAGCCTGACCAGACTAATATAGTGGCAATAAGCCACAGTGCCATTTACAGTATCTAGGACTTTGTCACCAAGAGAAATCAAGAATATTTTCACAATACATTCCAGGTGCTACAGATATTTCTAAATATGCTCATCAGTACTTCAAAATCACAGTTGTCATGAAGCCCACTGCTAATCATGTTACTTAATGTATTAATAAAGGAGCACGTGTGTTACTACGCCATCATTTAAGAAAAATGATAATTTCATTTCAAATTATTGGTTTTCTCCATAACCCTATGTATTTCACATAATTCATTTAAAAATATTATTCTGCGAAGGGTCCATAGGACAAAGGAGTCCAGATCTCAAAATGGGTTAAGAACCCCTGCTTTAAGAGGAAGGGAAACAGTATGAAAATACATCTCTACACCTCACAGCCCTTCCCCCATCCAGGATGGAGATTTGGGACGAGGTGGTGGGGGGATGTGTGTATTGAAGAGATTGCCTTTCCAGTTAGAAATTATTACAGAAACAGTTCAACATACATAAGTCAATAAATATGATTCACCACATAAACAAATACAAAAACAAAGATCATATAATCTTCTCAATAGATGCACAAAAAGCATCCAATAAAATCCAGCACCGTTTCATGATAAAAATCCTTAACAAACTAGGCATAGAATGGAATACCTCAGAATAATAAAAGCCACATATGGCAAGTCCACAGGCAACACCATGCTGAATGGGGAAAAGTTGAAAGCATTCCCACTAAGAACTGGAACAAGACAAGAATGCCCATTGTCACCACTTCCATTCAACATAGTGCTGGAAGTCCTAACCAGAGCAATCAGACAATAGGAGAATATTAAGGGTATCTAAATTGGGAAAAAAGAAGTCAAACTATCACTCTTTGATGATGATATGATCTTATACCTAGAAAACTCCATAGATTCCACCAAGCGTCTCTCGGAATTGATAAATAAATTCAGCAAAATCTCAAGATACAAAATCAATGTACATAAATCATAGCATTTCTATATACTAATAACAGTCAAGCTGAGAGTCAAATCAAATACTCAATAGAATTCACAATAGCTGCAAAGAAAACAAAATACCCAGCAATATACTTAACCAAGGAAGTGAAAGATCTCTACAAGGAGAACTATGAAACTTTGAGGAAAGAAATTGCAGAGGATACAAACAAATGCAAAAACAGCATGCTCATGGAGAGTTAGAGTAAACATTGTTAAAATGTCTGTACTGCCCAAAGTTATTTAAAAGTCAAGCATCCCCATTAAATTACTGAAGTCATACTTCACAGATCTAGAAAAAATAATTCTACACTCTGTTTAGAACCGGAAAAGAGCCTGAATAGCAAAGCAATCTTAAGCAAAAAGAACAAATCTGAAGGCATCATGTTACCAGAGTTCAAACTATACTACAAGGCTATAGTAACCAAAACAGCATGGTATTGGTACAAAAATAGGGACATAGACCATTGCAACAGAACAGATAACTCAGATATAAAACCATCTACCTACACTCAAATGATTTTTGACAAAGCAGACAACAACATATACTGGGGAAAAGAAACCCTATTCAATAAATGGTGCTGGGAAAATTGGTTAGCCACATACAGAAGAATGAAACAGGACCCCTACCTCTCACCACTCACAAAAATTAATTCAAGATGAATAAAAGATTAGATCTAAGAAATGAAAACCATCAGAATTCTAGAGGAAAATGTAGCTAAAAAGTCTTCTAGATATTGGCATAGGCAAAGAATTTATGAAAAAGACCCCAATGGCAATCATGACAACAACAAAAATTAATGAATGGGATTTGATTAAACTAAAAAGTTTCTGCACAGCTAAGGAAACAATCAACACAGCAAACAGACAACCTACAGAATGGGAGAAAACATTTACAAGCTACACATCTGATAAAGAGTTAATAACCAGAATTTACAAAGAACTCAAGCAAATCAGCAAGAAAAACAACCCTATTAAAAAGTGGGCAAAAGACATGAACAGAAACTTCTCAAAAGGAGAAACACAAATGGTCAACAAACATGAAAAAATGCTCAATGTCACTAATCATCAGATAAATACAAATTAAAACTACAATGAGATATCACCTTATCCCTGTTAGAATAGCATTTATCAAAAAGTCCAAAATAATAGATGTTGGTGTGCATGCAGAGAGAAAAAAATGCTTATGCACTGTTGGTAAGACTGCAAATTATTACAAACTCTATGGAAAACAGTATGGAGATTCCTCAGAGAACTAAAAGCAGACCTACCATTTAATCCAATAATCCCACTATTGGGTATTTACCCAAAGAACAAAAAGATTTTTCATCAAAAAGACACCTGTACTCGAATGTTTATAGCAGCACAATTCACAATAGCAAAGATGTGGAATCAACCCAAGTGCCCCTCAATTCACGAGTGGACTAACGAAAAGAGATATATGTATACCATGGAGTACTACTCAGCCATCAAAAAGATGAATTAATACCTTTTGCAACAATCTACATGGAACTGGAGGCCATTCTCCTAAGGGAAGTGTCTCAAGGATGGAAAAACAAATACCACATGCATTCACTATTAAATTGAAACTAACTGATGAGCACATGGGCACAGAGAGAAGTAAAACTCAGTGGAAATCAATCTGAGGGGGAGGAAGGAGGAGAGGAGGGGCAAAAACCTACCTAACGGGTACAATGAACACTATTCGGGTGGCAGGCACACCTTGTGCTGGGACTGAAGCATTGCAAAAGTGATCCATGTGACCTAAAACATTTGTATCCCCTTAATATTTTGAAATAAAGAAATTATTACAGAACCAAAAGTGCTGTGCAAATTTGTCGTGATCCATGAAAACCCAAGTGCAAAGACCTAACTGTCTTCCTCCATCCACCCACCCACACTAAAATATAAGCACTCAAGGGTGTTGGGTATTTATTGTTTCACTTCTGTTACGTGGGTAGGTTGAAGCCATACTCAGCGCGACACTGATGCTCACTTAATATTTGTGGAATGAACGAACAAGTAAATGAACAAATTAATAAATACAGCCAGGCTAGACCCATCCAAAGGGGGTGGACAGGGAAATGGAGAAACAGCCCAAGGATCTGAACTGCCCTCCATGGATGCCATGGCTTCCTGAGGGTAAGAGGGAGGAGGAGGCAGACCTGCGCCGTCATCCGCATGCACAGTTCGCCTTCGACAGCTGCCCTAGGAAGCCGCGGGGACTGCTCCAGGCTGTGTCTGTCAACTAACACATTTTATAAATTACAGCAGAGCAACCGAGTTGGGACGGCAACCTTTGCACAAATCTGGCCATGGACTCGTCACCGGGCAAACCTGGAAGGAGATCCGGGTGCTCGGGGCAGGTCCTAGAGGTTTCCGGACGCTTGGAACCACCCGACACAACTCCCAAGGCAGAGAATCTGGAGACTCCAACAGATCTCCTGTGCTGTGCACGCCCTTCCTCTCACCCAAGACACGGCCTCACAAAGTTCCAGGCCCAGGGGGGCACTGCAGCTGGCTTCAGGCAGATGACTCAGTGAGTCATGCACGTCTTCCAGTGGCAAGTGCTTTCTCACGGCCACCTCCTCTGCCCACAACCGCTCCTAACACACCAGAGCAATCTGCAGAGGGACGGCTGCAGATGGCCCAGACCCCAAACCCCAAGGGACACACAGTGGATAAAACTTGCTTTCAAAGGACTGGAGGGGCATCAGATTGGAGTGTGCAGATCACCTTGCAGCTGCGAGAAAGGCAGGAGGAGCCCTGGTGAAAGCTCCCGGGAACTGTCACCGAAGCCAAGAGCTTCACAATACCCAGAGCGTGGGTCAGCCAGAGACAGAAAATCCAAGCGTGACCCATCAGTCGCTGAAGGAGTGGCTTCCCTCTTCAGAGGGATCCTGCCTTCCATGTGCCCGCTTTCTCGAAGGTGCCACTTTCACCAGCCCCCCGCCCCCAGACACGCACGTACCGGACACTATCAGCGCTAACCTCCACCCCGGGGCCTAGGCAGCAGCTGAAGCGCAGCAGTGAGGAGAGAAGAGCAGGGGCTGACCCTGCAGCAGCCCCACCCCAGCCAGTGGTTGCCATAGCAAAACTTGTTCAGCAAAGTGGTAAAGAAAGAGAGAACAGGGTGTAGACCGGCTCCTTTCTGTAGCAACACATCAGAGCCGAGATAAAGAACAGGAAAACGTGCATGTTGCTACAACGCAGACGACAGCAAATCTATTTCAGCCTTGCGACTCTCAGTCTGCGGATAAACTTCAGCAGCAATTTTTGCAGTCCTCGGGTGTCCTGACAGTTTGTTTACATTCGCTATCCAAGTAGACCATGTGGGCACTGCTGCAGGTTGCAGTTGTGCGCCTCACCCCTGCCAAAATGCGTATGCGGAAGCCCTAACCTCCGGAACCTCAGAATGGGGCTGTGCTGGAGATGGGGTCTTTAAAGACGTAAATAAGTAAAAATGAGATCATTCTCGAAGGCCCTAATGTGATATGATGAATGTCCTTATAGGATGAGCAAATTAGGACACAAACAGGTGTGAGGACAGCCAAGGAGGGAGAGCTCCGAAGGAGCCAGCCCTGCCACTGCCTCGATCGCAGACTTCTGGCCTCCAGGGTGAGAAAATACATGTTGTTTAAGCCTCTCCGTCTGTGTGAATTTGTTAGGAAGCCCTAGCGAAGTCACCTAGGCATCCCACAACAAGGAGTACGAACGCACCCTGCGCTCAGCCCATGGCACGCATGCGAAGGGGTTCCAGGCCAGAGGGGTGCCTACCCTTGCCTGGGAGTCTCCAGCCGTTTTGTGATTTCTAAATTTTAGTGTCTGGGGGTAAAACCCCAATTCCCTCACGCCTGCAGTCCAGCCCGCAGAAGGGGAAATGCAAAGGAGAAGAGCATGCTCATTCCTTTTCAAGAAACGTCCCCAAAGTTGCACATCTCGCTTTCTACTCCTATCCCATTGGCCAAAACCGAGACGAGTGCCCACAGCTTGCTGCAAGGAAATCTGGGAAACACGGTCTTTATTCTAGGCTACCATATGCTCCACGAAAACTCACTTTACTCTGGAAGAAGGAAGACGGGATATGGAGGGACAATGGGTAATCCCTTGCTCAGCATCCTCAGGTATCCACGGCAACCCCTCCTCCCATTTCACAGAAGGCCCTGGCGTGAGTGACAGCGGCAAGAAGTAACCACCCTTCATTCCAAGACTCCCGGGCCCCACTGGGGCAGGCTGTGAGTCATCAGATGGGAAGACTGGAAACCGTCAACCTTTCTTCAGAGCCCCTCTGCATCGTGCCCCTGCTCTCTCTGTCTCTTATACCACATTATCTGCAGCTTGAGAGGCAACAGGTCCAGCGAAAAGATTAGCAACTGCGGTCTAGAGGACCTGGGTTTGAATCTCAGATAAGCCCCTTGCTAGCTGTACGGCTTTTAAGCATTTAACCTGTCTGTGCCTCCTGTTCTCATCTGTAGAATGGGGATGAGGGGATCTCATGGGATTGCATTGAGGACGACACGGCCCACAGTGAGGGCTCATCAACGGTGGCTACTGTCATCACCAGGCTCCTCCTTGTCACCAAGGTCATTGCAGCTGCCTTCTGCATAATCACCCAATAAGTGGAGTTTATTAAAAGGGCCTCCATTCCAAGGCTAAGCCACATGGTTTTCGGAGAATCAATATATTAAGCCACCCAGCATAAGCAGCCAGGCTATAAATAAAATTAAATCCAAAGACTGTCACAGATAAAAAGGGGCCTCTCTGTGCACCCATCTTTATCATTTTTCTCCTTGTTGCCGTTATCATTTTTGCTAATAACGACGGCAATACCTGTCATTTATCAAACGCCCCCTCTCTGTGCTGGGCACTGTGCTTTTTAAACCTCACAATAGCCCCATGAGGGAAGTTTCTTCGTTCCCCTTTCACAGGTGAGCAAACTGAGCTCAGAGGGGACCGGTGGTTTGCCACGAGCCACCCAGAGCCAGCCCGGTACTCAGATCCAACTCTACAGCACTGCTTCTTATTTGTTCATTTGTCCTCTTTGTATTTTTTTTATGTTTTAAACCCCCCAAAGCCATAAAAGTAAAAATCATCCATTTTCACACCACTTTCTTCTTTTGAAGTCTATAATGAAAGAATAAGTGGAAACCACCCCGCATCCCTATTAACCCCTCCCCCAGAGATAACCACTGTTAGCAGGTTGTTTTTCATGCTTATGCAGTTTAACATTCTTTAAATTGTCATTCCCACTCTCAAACAAGTCATTTCGAACAGGAGGAGCTAGAAAGGCCATATTAAAACCTGCAGAGAAAAAAATCCTTTCTGTAGATACGCTGGCTTCTGTGAATCAGAAGCTCATTCATTCGTTCATCGATTCATTCATTCAACCAAGCTTAACCAGGTCCCTCATGCGCACCAAGAACTACTAACAGTTAAGCACACAGGATACAAAAATGAGTAAGATCCAGGTCCTCTCTTGAAGGAGTCACCAGCCTAGAGGGGAAGCCCACCCCTCCCCCATTATAACACAAAATGAAAAGAGCAATAATCAAGATACGGGTCAAAAATAAGAAGTCGTCCCAGGGAAAGAGACGCTTGAGTTCAGGATCAGAGGACGCTCTTGGTGCACAGACGAGAAGGCCTGTTCTTCTGAGCAGACGCCACCAGGGGAACGCCCAGAGGCCGCCTGTGTGGTTAGAATGCCATGGAAGGGAGTGAGAAAGTGATGGAGGTGAGGCTGGAAACGTCGCCTGGGCCTTGAATAGAATTCTTCACTATCCGAGGTGCTTCCAACGCCCCAGTCTGCCGCAGAGCCTCTCATTCCAGCGGGAAGGCAGGTGTTCAACTTGTGAAAACGTTATTCTAGAGGGAAGATAGATGTTCAATTTGCAAAAAGAGTGAGGCCAGCATTTTAAACACCGTCATCAGGAATGTTATTTGGCAATTTCAAACACGAAACACAGGAGACTACACTTTCCGGGCTCATTGCTGTAGTTCGTGTCTAGAGAGGTTTCTCTGAGCGTGTAGAGCACCGGAAACCAGGAGGAGACGGCGCAGGGTTCCTGCTGTTGCTTCCTGCAGCCGCCATTCGCCGCCGATGATCCTTCTTCTTCCCTGGGAGAGGTGGGTTCGAGCAGTTACTCTAAATATTCAGAAGGGATCCCATTCCAATCATCCCGGTTGTTTACATGTACTTGTGGGGCTCTCTCCCCTACAACTCTGTAAGTTTCAGAGGCGGGAACCGTGTCTGTTTTAGGTCTTTACTCAATCCACAATGCCTAGCATACTGCCCAATTCACAAGAGATGACCAATTAGTGTGCGTTGACAAAACTACAGAAAGGGGTAGAAAGAAGTCAAGAAATAAAAGGAGGAAGGGAGGAAGGAAGAAAGGAAAGGGGAACTGCATGCAAATCATCTCAAAGGGGTTCCTCCCATAACACTTGTAACAAGGTAAAGTCTGATTAAACAAGGCCATCAGGCACTCTTGTACTCAAACGCTGCTGTGGATTGAATTGCATCCCCCTAAAATGTGTTCAAGTCCTAAACTCTGGTCCCTGTGGATGTCACCTCATTTGGAAACAGGGTCTTTGCAAATGTAATCGCGTTAAGATGAAGTCATCCTGGGCTCTAAACCCAATATGACTGGTGTTCTTAGAAGAGAAGAGACACAAAGACACACGGGGAGAATTCCAGGTGACAACGGAGGCGAACACTGAGTGATGCATCTGCAAGTCAAGGAACACCAAGGATGGCCGGCAACACCAGAAGCTAAGAAGTGGCAAGGAAGGCTTTTCCCCTAGAGCTTTCTGAGAGAGCTTAGCCTGGCTGACACATTGATCTTGGACGTCTAGCCTCCAAAAGAGTGAGAGACTAAGTTTCTGTTGTTCTGTTAAGCCACCTACGTCGTGGTGCTTTGTTATGGCAACCCTAGGAAACGAATACGCACACCCATCGTATGGATTGCCTGCTTGCTGGCCTGCGTCTCATTCATCTCAGCAGCCCCAGCGCAAGGACAGCGTGGTGGGTGGCAGAGAGCTGTAGCCTAGTCTCCACTCATTGAGTGGACAGGAGGGAGGGGATGGTGGTGGCTCTGAGCGACCTCCCGGGCCTCTCTAACGCCGGTGCTTGCATCTTTTCCACAGGAAACAGTAGCCTAAACAATGCCCCGGCTGCTCATCACCATGTGCAATTCCTCTTCCCCAGAAAATGAGACTGGAGGAATGACCCTAAGTAGATGTATCCCAGCGAGGACTGAGAGTTTAAAAACAATCTCACTTCGTTTCTGCTATATCATCCCATCCCCTGCCGCCCCAACTACCCCCAGCTGCAGAAAGCCTCACCACCAACCTACTCCTCTGTCCAATAAAATTCTTCATGTTGACAAAGAGCAGAATAGCTCATTAAGGACCAGGTTTGCAGGTGACTGAGCCACACTGAGAATCACAGTTCATTTTTAGAAAATAAACTCCAATTAGCAATCTCAGTTGCTTGTTTCATTTCCTGGCTATACATTTCCCACTTGTGCTGCTACTGCTGCTGCTGCTGCCACCACCATCCCTGGGGACTTCAAACCTGGGGACCCAGGAGAGACACGCAGGTGCACTCTGTTCACAGTCTGTAGAGAGGACCCTGCATTCTGTCGAGGTGAGATCTGAGGACGGAGAACACACTGACGCATTGATTGCCCCTAATGTACCGGGCACGAGGCTACTCTCTTCACATACTTGTGAGATGTGGGATGTTGGTCCCATTTTACAGAAGAGGAGATTGAGACTAAGGCTCCAAGAGGTTAAGAATTTTTCATCTCAGAGACTGTCATTCTCTCCCCTTCTGTTGCCCAAGCCAGAACCCTGGGAATTCCTTCTTAATTCCCATCTAATCAATAACTAATTCTTTTCCTTTGGCCCACCATTTAGGTCTCGAATCTATAGGATCTGCTCCATCCCCACGGCCATTGCCCTGGTCTAGGCCACTGTTACCCAGCAAGCAATTATCGACTGTCTGATATGCACCAAACCCTGCTCCAAGCCCTTGGGATGCATTTTTAAATAGCTCGTTTGCAGTCCCACCAGCAAGCACTCAGCACTCAGTGTATGAGTTTTCCTTTCTGCATCCAGACCAGCATCTGTTGTTTGGGGACTTTTTGATAAAAGCCATTCTCCCTAGGGTTAGGTGATATCTCACTGTGGCTTTGATCTGCATTTCCCTGATGATTAGAGAGAGACATTGAGCATGTTTTCATGTGTTTATTGGCCATTAGTCTAAAATGTGGTATATGTATACCATGGAGTACTACTCAGCCATTAAAAAAAAATGGTGAACTGATACCTTTTGTAACAAACTGGATGGAACTAGAGACCATTCTTCTAAGTGAAGTACCGCAAGAATGGAAAAACAAACACCACATGTACTCGGTACTAAATTGGAACTAATAGATCAACACATACATGCACATATGGAAGTAAAATTTAACGAAATCAAGCAGGGGGAGGGAGGAGGAGAGGATGGGTAAATTCACACCTAAGGGGTACAATGCACACTATCTGGGTGATGGACACACTCATAACTTCGACTCAAACCCTGCAAAAGCAAGTTATGTAACCAAGACATTTGTACTGTCGTAATATTCTGAAATTGGAAAAAAAAAAAAAAAAAGAAAGACAGCTGACAAAGATCTTAGCCCTCAGTGAGGCTTCCTCCCACCAATCTCTTTAGATTACTGCTACATCTTCCAACTTGTTCTCCTCCCACACAAACCAATCTCCACAGCCAATTTTTCCAAAATAAAAACTTTATCATGTAATTCCCCTCTTAAAATTGTCTGAGGGGCTCCTATTATTTTCAGGATCAAGGTCTATTCTCCTTAATACGGTTTACAAATCCCTTCCGTGACCTGGCCTGGCCCTCACTGTCTCCCCAGTTCTAGCATTCGCCCTTCCTGTCTCTACCACGTGCTGCATATTCTACTTCCCTCCATATGAACTTTTCTCAGTTTTAGAGCTTAATGCACCCCACTCTCTCTAGCCCCTGGCCTCTATCTGTGGGGGCCTCTCTGCCTTCCTCCAGCTCCTATTCAGCCTTTGCCTTCAACTTAGGCTTAGCTTCCACTGGGAAGCCTTCCCCGAGCCCTGCTCCACCAGACTACGCTGGGGGCTTCCACCATGTGACCATAACAGGGGTCTTCCCGCATCTTTGCTCATGTCCCACTTTGTGGGTGCTATCTGTGCCACGGGCTGCACTCTTTCGAAGCAGGGACAGCATCTGTCCTGCTCGTCATCGTATCCACGGCACCAAAGAAATCTCTGGGTGCTTGTTTGTGGGATGAATGGATGGATGTTGAAGAAGTAACAGGTCTTAGTTTCAAAGCTAGTAAATGGGGCTTGAACTTCAGAACCCTCACTCTTAACCACCATAACCCACCGTGAGGGATCTTGTTAGACATGGTTAAAGCGAGCTTTGGGAACAATCTGCCAAACCTTCCTGATCAAAAGCAGAGCTTTGGCTGAGCAGACGGGGGAAGGATGTGAAATATAGCACATGGTGTGATTGCGTCATCATCTTAGGTCTTGAGGTCAGTCAACTTTTGCCTTGGTTATCCAAATAATGGCAAAAATGCAGCATATCCAAATTAGGATGGATTTTAGACATTGCCTTGCCTGTTGGCCCCATCAGAATGATAAAAATTGCAGCTCAAGGTGGAGAAGGACATCGTCCTCTTACATCAAGATGCAAATTTTGGTTTAGAACCTTGGGTTTCTTGACACCACGTTCCCTGCTTATACCATGGGCATAACTGAACCTGGAGAAGGGCTAAGTGCCGAGATGGTTCAAAAGCAAAAAAAAAAAAAAAAATCTAAATTTGTTTCTTTCCATCAGGGCTGTGGCTATGGAGGAGGGATCTTTACTTCTAGATGGAAAATTCCTTTCCGAGAAGGAAAGATGAATATCGACACAACCAGGGTGAGCCTGGGAACCACTGCAGGTCATTTCAGGCAAGTCCACTGCCTTTTATTGTAGTCATCCCCCAGTAGGACAGAGAAGGAGAAGAGGAGGGACACCTAACCCACTTGCAGGGCTACTTAGGCCCACCTCCGCTGAGGAGGAAGCAGGGAGACAGGGGCTGTGGGAAGACGGGGTCAGCTCCGCCAGCTCACTGTGTGCCAGGGATGCGAAGCATGTTGCGTGCTTCATCCCACGAAATTCTCGCAACACCCCAATGGGACATATGCCCGTGGCTGCACAGCTAGCAGGAGCTGAGCTGAGACCTGAGTCTGACTTAAAGGCTGGGCTCATACACAATAGGCTTCGTTGACTCTTGGTCATTAGAGTTTTGGGCCAAAAACTGGATGACCACTCATTATAAACTGCCTGGTTCAGACCTACATCATCTTCCTTACTCAAGGGAAGCCTCAGCCAAAATAAGAATGACCTCCAACGTCCCAAAGAGGACCCCACAACCTGGAGATGCCCCAGGGTTATGAGACACGGTGATCAGTCACTGGTCTTACATGTTCTAGAAAGTTCCACTGAGAATAATGAAAACAGCTACTAAGCATCTACCATGTGCCAAGCACTTGTGTTTTCCATAGACAGCCTCAGATCGCATGGAGCTGACCCCAGGAGATCATTATTATCTCCATCTTAGTTCTATCTAGACCATCTGCAAATGGTTCACCAGGTAACGTGTCCAAACTCAGACAGATGGAGAGAGTCAGAGGCAGGATTCAAGCCTGGGTCTGCCTGTCTCCAAAGCTGCTTCCCTGACCCCTCACGGGTCACCAAGGAGCCACAGCACTACCACCGTCCAAACGGGGCCACCTGGGGGAAATACAGTGGGCTGAGGTCAAGAGTCCCGACTTCCGCCTGACTTCATCTGTCAGGAAGCACCCGCCTCCCATGCTGATTTGAAGGTGAAATCAGGTAACCTCAAAACACATTGGAAATCTGCACTGTGCAAATGCAGGCTTTTTGCTCTGCTTTGAATTATTGTTATTCATTGTCCTTGGGAGGAAACGAAGGAGGGAGATGTGGTGTGTCGCTAGGCCCCCAGCTGGAGAAAGACGCATCTTGGAATAGAATTGTCGGCAGAGGGAGGGTGTTCGCCCCCCTTCCTTGGGCTGAGACCTCTGGCTTTCATTTGCATAAATGCAGATCCCTGAGAAGCAAAGGTGCTGCCACTAATAGCGGTTGGCTGACTCTTGCCCTGGAATTGAGTGTTCTCTACTCTGAGTCCTCACTCCCACTCACCCCCAGAATCCGTGGTAGAATTAAAATCACAGAGGCAGTAAAATTCAACGACTGTTTCTGCAACATCTAAAGACCAAATATCCGCTCGTTTCTCCCAGCGGCAGCTCCCCAGCCAGAGATTCCAAAGCAGGAGACTGAGCTGCTCAGAGTTCCCTGCAGCAGCTGTAAACCAGGCTCCAGAACCAGACAGGTGAGCTGTGGACCTTCAGGCTGCCTGATCTAAGCGCCTCCATCAGTTTCCTCGTCTGGAGATAATAATGGTGGCCTCCTCGTAGGATTGGGGAGCAGGGGGATTACAAGAGCTGATGATGCACTGAAAACCCTGACACAGAGGGTGGCATGATGTAAACATCCTATACACGGTGTTGTGGGGGTTGAGGCATGCCACCTTCAGATGGCCTGGTGGCTAAGGAGCTGGGCTTTGGAGATGGACTAGGCCTGGGTTCAAATCCCAGCAGTCCATTTTCTAGCTGTGTGGACACTGGGCAAGTTTTCAACTTAAGTCTGTAAAACGTTGGAAGGAGGTGGTGATGGCACCTACCTCAAAGGGTTGCGGTGAGAACAAAATAAGCGACCGCACCACAACACCTGGTAAGCACTCGCATTGGCCTGCTCAGGCTGCCATACAAACATCACAGGATAGGAGCTTAAACAATACATATTTATTTTCTCCCAGTGCTGAGGGCTGGAAGTCCAAGATCAAGGTGCCCATAAGTTCAGTTTCAGGTGAGACCTCTGTTCCGGGCTTGCAGAGGCTGCCCCTTTGCTGTGTCCTCACAGGGCCCTTCCTCTGTGCAAGGAGAGACCGTGAGCGCTGGTGTCTGTCTCTCTTCCCACAAGGGCACTAGCCCTGTTGGATGAGGCCCCTATTTTTATGACCTCATTTAGCCTTAATTGTCTCCGTAAGGGCCCTGTGACTCCAAATAATAGTCACATTGGGGGTTAGGGCTTTAACATTTGGATTTTGGTGGGAAAGTTTAGTCTGTGCTGGTGTCCAAGCAATGCTCAGCATTTGAGCAGTCCATCAACCAGTGGAAGTAGGTAAACTAGAGTATGGATGAAGAAAGCTGATGACATGGGTCTCCCCTTGCCATCTGCAATTCAGAACACTGCCCCTGTTCCCCCTTTAACACGCACACACGAGCTCCAGCCCCCAACCAGCAGCTGCGGTCACCCCTTACAGCCGTGCCGCTTTCTCCCCAAGGTGCGGGAGGCTCTGGATGACTCATCATCGCTCAGCTCTCCCGGGTTGCTGCCCTACTGGTGTGGAATCTGTTCTTCCCTTTCACGGTCCATTTCTAAATTTCTTTTCTGCTTCCCTGGGACCAAGGTGAGAGGACACCACTCATCCAAAGAACCCCCTGAAAATCGATGTCCTGATCCTGGCAGCTGGTGATTTTGCCAGAAAGCAAAATATTTTTCCAGCAGCAGATGGGGCAACTGGGGATTTCTACCTAATATCAGGAAATGTGAGACTCCCACACACACACACACACACACAAAGATCCAGAGATTCCATAAGACTCCTCAAGAGAAAAAAAAGAGATTGTGTTTAGTTTCTATTTACACTTTGATTAATACAGTAACAGCTAATATTTATTGAGCAACTACCATGTGGTATCCATTAAGCAGTGTCTGAGGAAGCTTTGCATGGATTATTGCATTCAATTCTCGTAATATAATAGCTCCATGGCAGTGGCTCTCAGAGAGGGGAGGGAGGAAAGATCTGCCTCCCGGGGGACACTTGGCAATGGCTGGGGATATTTTTGGTTGTCACAATGAGTGTGGGGGAGGGAGAGTGCAACTGGCATCTACTGGGTAGAAACCAGGGAAGCTACCAAAAATCAAACAATGCATAGTACAGCCCACCCTCCCTGCCCTGCAACAAAGAATTATCCGGCCCCAAATGATAACCATGCCAAGGTTGAGAAACGCTGCTCTACAAGGTAGCTACTTTTATTGTTCCCATTTTACAGGCAAGGACACTGAATATCAGAGGAATTAAGCAATCGGCTCCAAATCACAGAGGAGGCAGGGTCTTAACCCAAGTGCGATGGATTTCAGAACCTCACTCTTTGCCACACACCTATGAGCAAGCATGATTCTGCGTCAGATATAACGTTCTGTCCTCATCAGTACCACTGGTGCCCCCTGTGATTCTGAAACCATTTGTGGGTGTCCGCACTTCATTACAGCGGGCCGGGTGCACACCATGACACAATGTGCTGACACTGGGGACCACTTGATTCTAAATCATCCCTGAGCTCTAGGAAGCTACCTTTCACAAGAGAAAAAGAAAAGAAACCCTGATTCATGAATTTGCCAACTCTTTTTTTTTCCCCCCCAGCTGCAGCTAACATAGGTATTTCCAGCTATAGATTATATTGAATCTTTGGGACTGACAAAATATAAAAAGAAAATCAGCTTCAGGTGCAGAGCTAAAGAGAGAATGAGTTTCAGGAGGAGGAGAATGATTCGCCCTACCTTTCCATATTCATCCTCACACTTTGGATCAGAGAGTAATTGCCAATTGTTGTCATGTTAAGAGAGAGGTAACTGTGTAGGTCAAGCTTTCTGATTTCTTATTCAAGGAAATTTTCCATTCCCCACACTCTCATCTAAAAGCCCAAACCTAAGAAAGCTGTGCTGCCTGAAGGGGCTCAGGAAACACAAATGATTTTCTTTAAAGACTCCTTTGTCCATCAGAAAAGCAAGCGATGCGATCAGACTAATTATTTCCCAACAAAGACAGAAGGTCTCCTTTTAGTGTCTGCTTGCTTCTTGCTATCAAAGGAGCATTTTTTAGAAAATGTATCCTGGACAAGAAAGATCAAAAGAGAGGCATGTGTCTGGAGTGAATAATATATTTTTTTTCACATTATTTCCAGTTGAAGATTTGCTTAAACCTCTCATACTTTACTACTTGTCGTCACTGGAAACTTTCACCTTGAGTTAGGCCAGGCTGGTGGCGGGGGAAAGGAGGCACTCCCGGTGAACGGCGCTGGGTAGCAGAGGATGAACAAAGACAAAGACAGGCCCGGGGTGACCGGTGAATAAAGGGAATAAGAAAGAGGCGCCTGTTTTGTCTCAATAATGTGATTGATACCCACATCTGCGTTGGAGGCGTGGAGGCACTCTGCGTGCACGCTGGAAGGAGATCATTCCAAAGGAAAATCAATGTTTGGATTAAAATGGGTTTATGAAGTTATGTCAAGCGAGCTTCTTTTATCTCTCGCCTCCGGACTACACCAAGAGGCCCCTTTGCACACTGCAAGCTACCCTGCCTTTTTTCCTGGCACGCTTGAGCGTGGCAGATTAGCCGTGGGAAAGGGAGAAGTGCCCTTTTGAAGAGGGTGACGCAAAAATGAAAACAGCCGCGATGAAAGCCAACATTGATCGGGCTCTGTGTGCAGGGCACTCCTCTAAGCTTTTTGTATGTATGAGTTCCTTGTGCTCTCACAATAACCTTATGAGGTGGGCGTCATCGCTAGCCTCGTTTTATGGAATAGAGAAACTGAGGCACGGTTGTAGGTACAGGTGTCCTGCTTAAAAGCTTGGGTGTGTCTAAAAGCGCAGCCTGCCTGGGCTCGGTGCTCACTCTGCACTGGCTAGTTTTGGGAGCTTGACCAAGAAGTTGAGTTGCATTTCTGAGCTTCAGTGCCCTCAACTACAATCACAATGATGATGGCAATGATGATGATGATGATGCCCGGCTAAATGTCATAGGGTTGTTTTAAGAATAAAATGAGATAATCCCAGTGAAGTCCTTAGCACCTTGAAAGGCATAACATGACTGTCCATAAATGCAAACTGTCTCTATGACACATATTTTGGAGCTGAGGATCAAGTCACTAGGGAGATGTACACTCAGTCTGGCACCATGAAAAGACCTCTGTGTTTGAGCAGATCTAGCTTTTAACCCCAGCTCAGCTCCCCTGTGGCCCTGGACAACTCACTTGACCTCTCTGAGCCTCAGATCAGAGGAAGAGCCTAGTTCAGTGGTGGCCATGTGTTAAGTAATTTTTAATATTAATAGTATTGTAATGAATAAAAGGCATCTCTTCTTTTGCTTCATCATCATCATCATCATCGGGGGATTCCATAAGACTGTCCTTTTGTCCTTTCTCTATCTTTCCTCATACTCTCCCATCTCTGAATAAGCTCCACCAGTGAGCCTTGAATTCATTTTGGAGCCCTGTGTCTGTCCTTTGCCACAAGCCCCCAGATGCATGTTGACTCACCTTGCAACTCTCCCAACTGTTGGCTCCAATCTCAGCCTCCCTCAGTTTCCCTGTCATACCTCCTCCGTCCCAATGGGATCTGTCCCTGTAAGGTTGAGTCTCTAACCAGAAGTTCATTCTTGGCAGCCCTCTAACTTTGGGAGGCCAGATGCTGTCCGCTCTTCCCTGTCCCCTGCCATGGGCCGAAGTCCTAAATCAAGTGCAGAACCCGATGACACCACCCACTAGATGCTTTCAAGTCATAGACGTTAGTTTAAATCCTGGCCGTGGCAGACAGGTCACTCCAGCCCTCTAAGCCTCAGCTTTCTTACCTGTAAAATGGAGATACTAAGCCACATAACTCACGGGCTTGAGATTAAATACAAGAGAGCATGTAAATCATTTAGGACAGCATCTGGTTCAGGATTAAATTAGCAATAAAAGATAATGACTGCAGCTGGACATTTGTCATAATTTTGCCCCTAAATTCCCACTCAGATCAGGCCCCTTGCACATAATCTCCAGTGGAGTAGAGCCCAAGTTCCCATACCCTTTCTTGCCAGGTTCATTTCCCCAGCCCTGGTCCTCTACACACCTAACGTACACCTTCCTATCTACCCCCTTCAGAGGTTCTTGCATAACCTAGTGAAGTTCCTCATTTTACATCACAACGTCACCCAGCCTCTTGGGAGTTCCTCTAGGCTGATTGTGTGAACTAAAGGCTATTTGGAACTTTCCAGATACCAAACCATTGCTCAATATCAGGAAGACAAATGGGTCGGGGTACAAGATGCTATCACATGCACATTCCCCTGGATGTGGTCCAACCACATTATTCCCCTTTAATCAGCCGAGTGTCCTGGCTTCTCATAGTTTCCTAGCGAAACTATGAACCCCTCAGAACTCTTTGGGTTACAAGTGACAGAAACCCAACTCAGCCCAGCTTAAAGATCCAGAAAGTAGACTGGCTTAAAGCAAGAATTGATCCAGGGTCCAGGAGTTGCTATCAAGAACCTGCATCCATCTCTCTGCTCTGCTGTCTTTCACTTTGGCTTTATTCTTAGGCAAGCTCCCCCTTTTTCATAGTAAAGATGCCCACTGGTAACTCCAGGTTAATATTCCTACCAGCTCAGCATCCCAGTGGAAAGGGAACCCCTCTTTCCCAATGGTTCTATCTAAAGTCTCAAAATTGAATCTCATTGGCTCCAATTGGGTCACATGGTCGTCCCTCATCCAATCACTGTGGCCAGGGAGATAGTATATATTGACTGGTCAGATCTGCATCCCATATCTACCTGCAGCGGGCGCTGGCGTGAGAGTCGCAACACCTAGGCTGAGTGTGGAAAGGGTTATTCTCCCACAGCCACGTGGGGTATCTGATTAGAGGAAGGGAGAACGGATGCTGAGTAAAAATAAAGATGTCCATCATCAGGGCTAAGAGTTATAAGAGCCTTAATAAGACAGACGCCAAGCCCAGGAGCTAGACTCAGTTCAGCTCTACTCAAGGAAGGCTCCCATGGATAAGAGACGAAGCCTGTGACTTCACTTGGCATTATTCTCACCAACAGAGTTCCCTTCTTCCTTCATCTGTCAATCCTCCACCGCCCAACACACACCTTGCTGCTGTTGACACCTGTGACTCGATTCCCACGGATGGGTGTCTGCGTTGAAGAGCATGCATTATTGTCTCTGAAATGACAGGATGCTGAAACCTTTATAAATTGACATGCCAGACAAGAGGGAGGCAAAAATGAATGCTAAGTTTCCTTGCATAATGCTCTGTGGGATGTGTTTTTCCCCCTAAGAATATTTTAGCATTAATTAAGATAAACAATGATATATGCTGAAAGACAATTGAATCTGTTCTCGGTTAAAAATGGCCTCGTTGTGTAAAAATAGTACCCAAATTATAGCATATAAAGATGCAGGGGGAAAAAAATACTGTAAACCTTTAACATGATTAAAATAGAAATGCAAACCAGTAATGATGAGGCCTTGAACAAACGTGGGGGAAGAAGAGAAAGGTTGGGAAGAAGCGAGGCGCGTCGCCATGCTTAATTTATTCACCTCCCTCTGGGATCCTCTGTGCTGTGCTTCTCCTTAATAATAACTACTATTAATCATGGCGTGGTTAACGTATGTTTTAAATGAAATTGATGTTGGGACTGTCGTTTTGCATGTGATGAATCTGAGCTTTACAGGGTTTAAGTCAAGGTCATGCAGATAGAAAGGGTAGAACCAGGCTTTGAACCAGGTTGGCTTTAACCCCCAGCCTAACACTTCCCATCTGCTCCCCTGGTCTCCTGAGGGTAGAAGGTAGAATGAGAATAAAGGTCAGAGTTCACACATGTCACACTTAAAGTGTGCCAGGCACTGTTGTCAGCTTTTCATATGTCTTACATTAGCTCATTTAATCCTCACAATAATATTGGGAGATCATTATTATTATCATCCTCATTTTACAGATGGGGAGAGTTAAATAGTTTGTCCGAGTTCAGACAGCAGCGGGGAGCTGGATTCAAGGCAGGCAGGTGATCTGGCTTTCGAGTTCGTGCCGTTTGCCGCTATGCTGTGCTCATATAAACGCAGGCAAATATGCAAATATGTATATTAATCATGGGGGGTGGTCACCATTGGTTCTATGAAAAGGAATCTTGTGACATTCATTTCTCTCCACCTTGCTTGTGTCATGAACTAGAAAACACATGTAGAAGACCCTCTGAATGAACTGGCATAGATTTAATGCACTCATTTTAATGGCTGCGTAGTCACCCCCGCTATGGGACATCCCTCCTTCACCTACCCACCCGCTGTGGGCTGTTCTCATTCCCTGTAAAGCATCAGGCATAGATCTCTGGGGCTCTGCCCATTCCCTCGGTAAGGGAAAATCTGTTGACTAGTAAGAGGTGTGGTAACCTATTTCTTCCCTTATTCTTTGGAATTCAAAAGCCAAGCAAAAATTCCTTCTGTTCTTCCTTTTGCTCCCATACTATTCCTCCCAAAAGAATGAAGATAGAACCAATAAGCTGAGTGAGGGAAAAACAAAGGCAGTAAGAAGGAAAAAGAAAGGTGAGGGAGGAAAACACTTTAATATTTCAAAAATATTCTTCCGCCACACAAGTATTAAGACTCTTACAGCATTTCACAGCTTGCGAAGCCCTTCCCACATTGTATTCAAAATGTAGACTCGCCTGGCTGTTACCTCTTTCCTCCTCCTTGGCTGTTACTTGGCCAGGAAGCCTTCTCTGACCTACCAAACTGACCTGAGCACTCTTCCCTGATCCCCTTCCCATACCAAAAAAAAAAGTATTTTAGGAAACGAGTGAAATTGACATTATTTGGGGGATACCTTTTCTGTGATGCAAATTTTCAAAGTTTTACAGAAATAGAGCCGGTAGACTAATAAATGCCCAGTCACTGAAAAGCTCTATTAGGATAACTCTGAATCCACTGTACCTTATTTAAAAAAATTAAAACTTCTTACAAATTCTAATTTTAGGTACTTGCCACACACCTCTTACCAAAACTCACACCAGTATCTTGTAAAGTTCCTGTACCCTGAGGCTATGTTTTGGGAGGTGAGGTGCAGTGGTTATTTGTGGTTGGGTAACTGACATCCACACATTCTCTCTTCTTGCAACAACACCCCCACAACTCATTTGTGATCAACCCTTCCCAACTTTTAACCCAAGTGATTCAAGTGAAGCTTCGCCTTGTGCAGAGCTGGGAATTGGAGAACAGTTGACCTAGCCCCAAACTTGAGAATCACATGACCTTTTAAAGCCAGCAAAACACACTACTGAGATTGCTGAGACAGAAGCAGCCTCTCCATCTTACTTCAGGTAAACCTTTAAGGATATAAGCTGAGCATTTCTGGCAGCCTTTTTGCCATCAGGAGGAAGGACTCTGCTAAACATGAGTCAACATAGAGGAAATTAGAATTGAGAGATGGCAAGAAACTGAATCCTGATGAAATCACTAGAGTCGTTATATCCAATGATGCCTAAAACTAGATCACTTAAATAAACCAATAAATATTCTTTTTTTTTTTTTTTTGCTTGAGTCAATTGGAGCTGGGTTTTCTATTTCTTGCTACTGAGTTTGGATACACATGAGTGAGGAGGACAAAGAAGATGTTAACCAGGAATCGGAAACGGTGAAGAGAAGGCGGTCTAACCATGCACTGGAAACATTGATCCCATGGTAATGGCTGGGCTTTTGCTAGGACGTGGTAGTTTGGCGCTTGGGTTTGGGTTCCAAGAAGTAGGTGGATGTAAACGGCAGAGCCCCTAGTTCACTGTATTTTCCCTCACAACTCTATCACAAAAGCCATCTTTGCGGTCCGATGTGGGAAATCACTCCTCACGGGGAAGGTTTCAGCACAGTCACACTGTGTATCTCTCTCCGCCTTCAGTGTTACTACGGCATCTCTTCCAGTCGGTAGTCCTTCCCTATATTCCATCTCTATTAATCCAGATTCCCTGGGAAAGCCCTGGAAGATGGACTGACAGGACCCAGCACCACCCACCCCTCTGCCAGGCCAAGAAAGGACAGCTACAAGGATTCAGCCCGCTATTTGGGCCTCCTTGCTGTCATCCGGTACGGCAATTAAGGCAGAGTCCCCATGGCAGCGGAATTCCAATTACCCCTCCACGGCGGCATCCACGCTGTTCGTTATCTGACCAGAGAGATGTAACTGACTATTTGATGCCCGAGTTCAGCTGCAAACTGCCAAGCAGTCATTTCGGTTGGTGTGTTATACAGCGGGGCATGGAGGATGAGGGGCGAACCCTCTAATTACTCTCCGAAATGACAGCCAAAGCTAAACTCCAATTTCCCTCCATGAAGCTGGTCAGCTGGGTGAGCCCGTGCAACGCGGGAGTAGGTGCCTCCACTGGGGCGTCAGTGTGAAGAACTAAAGTCAGTGTGGGGACTGACTTGGCATCTCTGATGTCCAGTAAAAGCCACGTTGGCCCCGGGCTGTCATCTCCCGTACTTCCTCATCTTTTTGCTGCCAGATAAGAGCACACACAGCCTCCCCGGGAAGGGACAGCCACCATGTCTCTGCCAAGCAAGAGAGGCAGGCAGCGCCCAGAACTAGAACTGTGCTGTCTGCCCGTTTGTCAGGACTGGACAGAGGGCTGTGGAAGACTGGAACTGTGGTCCTTTTAAGGATCAGCTTGGTGATGTCACCATACTTCATGCAACCCCTCTAGCTTCAGCCTAGCAGCATTGCTGTCTCTTTACAAGGAATCCTGTACGACACTTTTCCTGTAGAGTAGTTAGAACGTGGTATTGGTTAGGGGAAACCACGGCTTACCATTACTAAGGATAGTTTGCTCTAATCGTGTTTTTGTATATAAATAAAACAGAGCATTTTATAACCTTCCACAAGCCTTCTTAACTAAGGAGCATATTCAATTGAAGGCACAATTCAAAAAAAATACACTCTATTACTATTTCATTGCTTTCTGACTGGTTCTTAAATATGATCAGTGCCTCATATTCCAATCCAGCTCTTAATAGTCACCTGTTAAAATTCTATCTTAGTGGCCGGGCGCGGTGGCTCACGCCTGTAATCCTAGCTCTTGGGAGGCCGAGGCAGGCGGATTGCTCAAGGTCAGGAGTTCAAAACCAGCCTGAGCAAGAGCGAGACCTCGTCTCTACTATAAATAGAAAGAAATTAATTGGCCAACTGATATATATATATAAAAAAAAAAATTAGCCGGGCATGGTGGCGCATGCCTGTAGTCCCAGCTACTCGGGAGGCTGAGGCAGAAGGATCGCTCGAGCCCAGGAGTTTGAGGTTGCTGTGAGCTAGGCTGACGCCACGGCACTCACTCTAGCCTGGACAACAAAGTGAGACTCTGTCTCAAAAAAAAAAAAAAATTCCATCTTAGTGATTAATGTATATGAATGTTTTATAAATTCTAATGCATCAGACAAATGTAAAATGTAAATATCCACCCGACCCCGCTCTTGGTCCTATTGCACATGGTATTTTACACTTGTACGAATGGCCTTCTTTCAGTCTGCTTTGCATTTCTCATCAGATGGAAGCCGGGCCCCTTGCAACGCCTTTAAGTTCCCTCTTACCCAGATACAAAACAGTGAGATCATGCTTAAAAGTGTGGAACTGCCAAGTCCTCTCTTCTCAGAACGTAACTAGTAAAAACCACATTGAACCCAGCATAATAAGGTTTTAAAACAGACACAAAGCAGCTTCTCCTTCTGGTTCTAGTCAAAGTACACCAAAGTATCAAGGTATAATGAAAGATAGAAACGAATCGCTCCAGCTAGCTAAGTTTGATGGGGTCAGAAGGAAGAGAGACCCTGGGTTATTTACAGGGGTGGAGCATCAGTATGAAGGTACTTGACAAGGAAAGCTGGCTTAGGATGCCGCACACAAATGGCATTAACTTGTGTCCTAGGCCTCCCAACAAAACGATGCATATAGAATTTAGAATACAGAAATGCAGAATTTCCTGAATAAAGGGTAAGTTTGCCCAGGGAAGCTCAGTGGAATGGCCTCTTCTTTATCTTACAAGTTTGTGAGGCAACACGTTAACTTTGAAATTACTGTCTAAGCTCTCTCCTCTGCAAAGTTCTTGTTACTCCTCACTCTTTTTTGCCCCCAACTCTTGCAGCAACTAGATTTTATGGCATTCATTTATTTAAGAAAGGGGTTGCAAAAAAAGTGGAGGAAAAGTCTTTAAATTTGAACAGCCTCTTATTGTGAGTTTTCAAAACTTGGGCTTAGCCCACACCTACAGGGAATCGGGACATGAATTCTACAAAATGTAGAAAAAAATGATATTGGGCAGAGAAAACTCCCCACCTGCCTGAACTTTGCCCAGACTGAAAGTCTTGTGTCTGGAGAGAGGAAAAGGGGAAAAGGACAGAGGATTATGGGAGGGTGAAAAACCAGTGGGGCTCAGGATGAAGGAACCACACACACCTGCAGAGAACCCCCCGTGAGGTTTGGAGATCTCCCGGTAACCCCTCAAAGGTCTCCTGGAACAAGCACTCTTGTTGCTCAGCCCAGGGACATCCTGGAAACCCAGCTACCACCCCCCATGGACCCTGAGCTCCCACCGTCCTTATAAATGAGCCAAGGGTGCTGGGGAACAAGACTGCGAGCTGGGGCCATTTTCCTATAAAGGACTCATTCTCAGTCCTTCTGATACTTCAGCGTGTAGTACAAGGCTTGTTAAAACACAGATTGCTGGGACTGGGCACAGTGGCTCATGCCTATCATCCGAGTAGCACTCGGGAGGGAGGCCAAGGCAGAAGGATCACTTGAGCTCAGGAGTTTGAGACCAGCCAAAGCAAGAGCAAGACCCCCATCTCTCCTAAAAATATAAAAATTAGCCGGGCATGGTGGCACGCACCTCTAGTCCCAGCTACTCGGGAGGCTGAAGCAGGAGATGGCTTGAGCCCAGGAGTTTAAGGTTGCTGTGAGCTGGGCTGATGCCACAGCACTCTAGCCGAGGTGACAGGGCAAGACAGAAAGACAGAGAGACAGAGAGAGAGAGAAAGAGAGATTGCTGGGAGCCATCTCCAGAGTTTCTGACTTAGTAGGTCTGGGTGTGGCCCCCAAATCCCGATGGCCAACATGTTCCTTATGTTAGGAACATGATGCTGACGCTGTTCCTCTAGAGACCCCACTTTGAGAACCACAACTTTAAATCGAAAGTTAAAAAAAAAACAACAAGACACCTCTCTGAGGCCACCCTGCTGAATGTGCTTCTGCCACGACAGCAGATGTTTCTATCTCTGATTTCCACAGGAGAAAATTAGGGTTCAGAAAGGTGAAGTAACTTATCTGAGGTCACACAGCTCAAAGGGGATGAAGGCAGAACTAAAACCTGAAACTTCTGCGGGTCCACTCAGTCCTTCCTCCGTCCCGTAGCGCTGCCGGGGTTAGACCTCAGATCTCTGCTGCCAAGCAGGGTGGGCTGCGTGTGCCCGGTTTCCAGCAGAACCCCTGGGCCCACCGGCAGCCACCCCTGTGGCTGGTGGTGGCGACTGGCCCACAGCACACGGGAATTACGGATGCCGGGCACAGGCTGTGCTCCACGGGAGCGCAAACTGCACTTCCACGGGATGGCGGCCCCCTGCCGCTCCCGTTATTTGAGTTATGTGTTATAGCTCTCAAGGGACGGATTTATCTTGGTTTTACTCACTTCTGTAGCACCAGTTTTGCCCACTTAGTGCTTTTAAGCTTTATATATCATTATCACATGCTCTGTTCTCCTATCACAGAGAGTTTAGCCTTTATTGCTTTAATTTCTCTCCTGGCATCCTTGCCAGGGGACAAAAGGCAAAGCAAATGGCCCTGTGGAATAGGGAGGGGAAGGGGACTGGGATCCCCACCCTGGAGAGGAGAACACTGGGTGCCGATTCCTAGCATGGGCAAGAGGCATTTCTTTTCCCGTCTCCTTTTTTGCACCAGGCAGTACAGCGAGGGGACAGAGCGAGGGCTCACAGCTCTGATCCAGCTATCGACTCGTGAGCTGGCGACAAGAACAGCGATAGTACCAGGAGCTAACGCCTCTTTAACACTCGGTGCACCCCGGGCACCCTGCCAAGCACCTCACCTTCATCATCACGCTCGACTGCTTTCAGCAACTCCAGGGAGTAGACACTGCTGCTTCTCCATTTTACAGATGGGGAAATCGAGGCTCAGAGCCATGAAGAGATTATCCAGCTACCACGTGGCATGACCAATGGCACTGGAGCTCGAGGCTGCCCTTCTTTCACATCCCAGACTCTCCAGCTGTGTGCCGAGTTGCCTTCGCAAGGCCACGCCCTCACCTCTGGCGACAATGCTGAATGATCTCCACCTGCTTTAGCAGCTTGGTCCAGCATCCGCCAGCCCCCGGCTCCCTCCGTATGTCTCTCTCCCGTCCCTCGGCACTGAAGAAGACCAGTCCCTCACATCTGCACGTGGAGAACTGTCCTCCAAGCTTGCAGAGGCCTCAGTGGTCAGTGGTCCCACGCTCTTCACAAGTGGGCCCAGAGCGCCCTACGGATGTCCCCAGAGCCACCATGGAGGAGAAAGGCCAGGTGTGGGCAGGACTCCAGCCCACTCCCCTGGCCTTCCTGCCGCCCCCAACGCACACAACCCCTTCTATGAAAAAGGCTCCGTGTTTACCTGTTGTTATGTATTGAGCTTCAATATAAGATTTGACTTGAAGTATTCAAGAAGGTTAAAAGAAAAAAAAAAAAAGGTGGAAACCTTGAATTCTATTTCTAATTTATAGATGGGAAGTAGGCGATTTATTTGTCTCTATAGCTAGGATCTTGGGGCAATTCATGGGTAGCAGAAACCTAACCTACAGTCTGGCCCAGAGACACTTAGGAGGTCCTAGGGACATCTGCCAACTGCTACAGCATAAGTGGCAGAAAATGTCCCAGTCCAAACCCGACTCAGAGAATGAGGTCTTCACAGAGGGCTTTAAAAGTGAGGTCTTCCCTCCTCCCTCATCACCCTAAATGCCACAACCATATGTCACAGCCACATGACAAGGTCAGGGGCGACCTGGGAAGGTTGCATGGGAATCAACAGCTCTGCTAAGTCCGATTTTTAATTTCTGGCTGAGCTTTTTCTTCCTCGAACAAGGCCATGATGAGATGCCTTGGATGTCCAGACCATACCCCAAAACTCCTAAACATACTCTTGCCAAGATCCCTGGAGGATTCCTGATGTCCCTGAGGACTGTTTATTCCTCAGGTCTCCAGTGTCCTGCTCACAAATGCCCTTTGGCTGATGTGTAAGTCAGAGTTGATCTCTATGGCTTGTCTTGATACAAATGGATAAAACTGACCTTAAGCAAACCTATCTCCAGATAGATTTTACCCAGCTCTATCAACTGGGCACCAAAGAATGCAGTTGTGCACATCTTTAAAGTCATGTAAAGCTATCGGACCTAAGAAAACGTCCACTAATAAGAAAGGAAGCAAATCTCGAGACAGTCCCCATTCCCCTTGGAATTCACCATTGAGTTTGAACTTCAAGACCATGTGTGTTAGCTCTCTGTTGCTGCGTAACAAACCATCCTGAAACTCAGGAGGTGGAAACAGGAAGAATCTATAATTGCCCATGAGACTATGGCTTAGCAGGGCGGTTCTTCTCTCGGCTAGGGACCATGTCAGCTGTGGGTAAAGTAGATAGTTTCACTCGGGGCTGGGCTCTCTCCTACGTTTCTAAGGGCTGGCAGGCCATGCGACTGGGCATCTCGTCTGTTCTCCACGCGGTGTGTCTCACCCTCCAGCAGATCAGCCCAGGCTTGCTCACACAGCACAGCAGGGCTCCAAAGCAAAGGGCAGAACCGTGCAAGGCCTCTGAGGCCTAGGCTTGGAGCTATCACTTCTGCAGCATTCTGTTGGGCGAAGCAAGGCACCAGGCCAGCCCCAACTCAAGCAGGGGTGGGGGAATAGACTCCACATCCTGATAGCACGAGATGCAAAGTTATATTGCAACGGGTGGGGGCTGGGAGGTGGGGGAGAACTGGGGCCATTTCTGCCAGCAATCTACCGTACCACATGAAACTAGCTTAACAACATATTGACCAGAGAGGTTCAGTTACTTGTACAAAGTTACAAATTGTTTTAGAACAGGGTTTCTCTGCTTCGGGGCTTACTGACATTTCTCTATTGATGGGGGGCCTGTCCTGTGCATTTTAGGGTGTTCAGCAGCATCCCAGGCCTCTACCCACTCGATGCTAGTATAACCCGTCACCCCCCATGACAACCAAATATGTCTCCAGACGTTTCCTAATGTCCCCCTCTCCCCCAGTTGAGGACTGCTGGTCTAGAGCCAGGACTAGGAATTCTAAACTCCCCTCCACCTAGCACTGGACTCTCAGTGAGAAAATAATTCTCAACAGACTTCAAACTGGGAAAGGGGTACAACTGTCACATCCATTTGGAGATGACTGAAAAAGCAGCTCCCTCTCCCTCCTCTCAATCTTCGTTCTGTCGGGTCTCGGTGGGGCTGGGCCTCCATCCCCCGAGAAGCCTCCCGAGACCTGGCGCCACCCAGCCGCCCTCCCTCCCCGTCCCCACTGCCCCCACTGCCAGTCGGATCTGCTCCCTGGTAACGGGAAACGTTCGCCCTACAAGGTGTCAGCAGGCCCATTTTCAATCTCACTTAACTTTTACAGCAGTTTCTCCCATTTGCCGGCCACTCCGGCTGAATGCGAAAGCGTTTGCTGTTTCCTCGGCTGGATATTTTTCATCCTGCGTCAATTAGAGCGATGAAGGGACCCTAACCATGATCTATGGGCCGGGCTGGTGTGGCGGCACTGATGGCCCTGCGTGGGGCCGGCCGTGGAGTGGGGCTCAGGCCGTGCCCTGGTCTGGGCGCCGCAGGGCCTGAATTCTCCACGGGTGTCGACAGCGCCCGGCGGGGTTTGTTTCTACGTGCAATTCCCCCCTCCCTACCCCCTGCCCCAAAAGGAAAAACAAGAAAGGCTTTTGTATGCCAGTAGGTACGGGCTGAAGGAGGCCCAGAGATCATTCTCTCCAACCTTGTGCACGTGCATCAACGTGACCCCAGAAAGGTCAACGGGCTTTTCCAAGGTCAGACCGCTAATCACTACCTAATCCAAACCTAAAATTTGAACTTTCTGATTCCCAGTCCAATATTCCTTTTTTTGTTTTTGTTTAATTTTTCGCTTTCAAAATACATACTTTTCCCCCCTTTTTAACCTTTACAGGGTGTCCCAAAAGTTGCCATATACAGGAAAAATTTTGTAAAGTTTTGTCATGAATATTTTGTAAGTAAAGGTACATTGAGCTACAATTTCCCATTTTCCCTCTGTATGGTGACTTTTGGGCACCCCGTATTGTCCAAGCCACCTCATAATTAATGGAGGCTTCAGATCAACAGGTATCCAGTGCCTTGTAAGTGCAGAGCTCCAGGCTAGCACTGGACTCAGTCTCTCCCGGCAGGGCTGTCATGATGCAATTTGGGGACCAGGACGTTGGAGGAGGAGGAGACAGATCCAAGAGCAACTAACTTAAGAGTCAGAACTCATTCAGTCCAGAGATACCAGAGATATACTCACTCCATGTCAAAATGCAGGCATGACTTTTGCCCTCTGCTGGCATCACTGCAGACAAAAATCAAGCCATCTTCAGCCTAGGGCTGAGCAGTGAGAAGCAACAGGGCCCAAGACCAGGACGTTGACCATTAATTTCCGCAGCCTGTGCCCGGGACAGAAAATTCCAATAGATTCAGAGGCAGCGCCATCTGGTGGTCACCCGAGAGAGCGACTCCCTGCGAAGTTTTCCCAGAGCTTCTGCAGATGGTTTCTGTCTACAAAGTGGGCTGGCCGTAGGGAACAACCCCATGCGAGTAAAACTGTAATACTACCAGGGGTCCTCAAACTTTTTAAACAGGGGGCCAGTTCACTGTCCCTCAGACTGTTGGAGGGCCGTTGGAGAGTACGGCGCACATTCCACACATGCGCACTGTGGGCCCGGGACAGGTCGGCTGCTAAGCAGGACAGGCAGCGGTGGCAAAAACACCCGGCAGTCGGGATAAATGTCCTTGGCAGGACGCATGTGGCGTGTGGGCCATGGTTTCAGGAGCCCTGTAACTAGACAGAGTCGCAGAGAAATTTATAATGATACATTCAGATAAATGTTGCCCCAGCACGTTACAAGCGGTATGTCCGAGTGATTTATTTCAACGGGTGTATATTTTGATCTTTGTATTTCTACCATTTAATTTTTTAGAACAACGAGCATAGATCTTTTTGAACCAGTGAAAACCATAAAAATTGGATTCATTTTAGAGGCGAAGAAATAAACGAGCAGATCCTAAGGGGGTCTTAACCCAGAATGTACCATCAGGCTACTCATTTGCACTGGCTAACTTTTGAATGGGAATAAAAACACGTCAAAATGAAACTTAGGCTGGGCAAGGTGGCTCACGCCTGTAATCCTAGCTCTCTGGGAGGCCAAGGCAGGCGGATTGCTCGAGGTCAGGAGTTCAAAACCAGCCTGAGCAAGAGCGAGGCCCCATCTCTACTATAAAAATAGAAAGAAATTCATTGGCCAACTGATATATATATAAAAAATTAGCCGGGCATGGTGGCGCATGCCTGTAGTCCCAGCTACTCAGGAGGCTGAGGCAGGAGGATGGCTTGAGCCCAGGAGTTTGAGGTTGCTGTGAGCTAGGCTGATGCCACTCACTCTAGTCTGGACAACAAAGCAAGACTCTGTCTCAAAAAAAAAAAAAAATGAAACTTAAAGAGTAGCCTTGAAGAAGAAAAACAAAGGGAGAGATGTCACACAAGGACCCGAAGAGTGTCTGGACCAATAAAAATAAACACACCATATACTTATGGAACTCCAAGTACTTCGCAAAGTACTTTAATGAGCCTTTAACCTGTGAGATGCTTGTACCCACGGCCTGTAGCGACGTCCGCAAAACTCTGCTCTCATCTCTGTTTGAGCTCTGCCTAAGCTATAGTTATCCACTGCGACAGTAATAAATAATACTAAATTGATCGAACATTGATTGTTTCAATGTCAGGCACCGTGCCAAGAACACTATATGTGTCACCCCATTTCATCTTCACAACAACCCCATGGAGAAGGTATTATTACGATCCACTAAACAGGTGGTGTTGCTGAAGCTCGGAGAGCTGCCATCGCACCCATCGAGTCACGAGACCCGAGACCAAACACTACATTGTATTTGGCTTTATAGCTCCAGTGTCCATATGGATTCATAGATGTTGTGTTAGGAAAAGCATAAAACTATGGGGAAAAAAACCCTCCCATTGAAAGGAACTGTGTAGAGCACTGAGAATGCACCAGGCAGGTTGGTGGGTGCTGAGAGTAAAAAGATGCTTAAGTCCCATGTGTTTCATTCATTGAGAGAGAGACCCTACGCAAGGGTCACTTTTGTGCCAGGGATGCGAATTCTATCAACATTTTTTTTTTTTTTTTTTTGAGACAGAGTCTCACTTGTTGCCCAGGCTATCGCAAGTGCCGTGGCATCAGCCTAGCTCACAGCAACCTCAAACTCCTGGGTTCAAGGGATCCTACTGCCTCAGCCTCCCGAGTAGCTGGGACTACAGGCATGCGCCACCATGCCCGGCTAATTTTTTTTATATACATATATATTAGTTGGCCAATTAATTTCTTTCTATTTATAGTAGAGACGGGGTCTCGCTCTTGCTCAGGCTGGTTTCGAACTCCTGACCTCGAGCAATCCGCCCACCTCGGCCTCCCAGAGTGCTAGGATTACAGGCATGAGCCACCTCGCCCGGCCAATCAACATTATTATTATTATTATTATATCAGTCAAGATTTCAAGAGAAAACAGAAGAAACAGTCAATTTGGCAAAATTTGAAGAGTTTGTTACTAATTACGAGACTGGAAAAGTTCAGTGATCCTCAAACTTGAGCATGCTTCAGAATCACCTAGCCCTAGAGAGCTGGTTACAACGCAGACTGCTGGGCCCCACCTCTAATCTCTAGCTCAGAAGTGTTGGGTTGGGGGTGGGGTGGCCGCAAATCTGCATTTCTCTTACATTCCCATGTGCTGCCAGCCTCCTGCAGGGGAACCGTCACAAGGGCCAGAGCAGTAACCTAAAGCCACCAGGTGGAAGAACTGTGACTGCCCCAAGACCTCAGGGACAAGGACAGGGCGAGGTTGCCAGGGCCTGGGAAGAGGCAGGCGTGGAGAGAAAGAAGACCACCAGAAAGGAGCAGGCTTTCGGTGGAGGAACACGACCAGGCTGACGGCAGCCTCCTCCTCCTGCCTCTCTCCTCCCTCCTCCACACCCAGCCCCAGTTGATGAGGTTCCAATGGCTCAGTCTCCCAGGGAACCAGCAAGATGAAGGCGAGTGGACAGCAGATCTAGGGGGACAGATGAAAGATATTTGGCACGCATGTATTGACTTTAAAGTATCAGTGGGGTCAGGGCAGTGGCTCATATCTATAATCCTAGCACTTTAGAAGATCAAGGTGGGAGGATTGCTTGAGGCCAAAAGTTCAAGACCAGCCTGGGCAACATAGCGAGACCTCCGCTACCCGCCACCCCCAGTCTCTACAAAAAATAAATTTAAAAATAAGCTGGGCATGGTGGCCTGTGCCTGTAGTCCCAGCTACTGGGGAGACTGAGGCAGGAGAATCACTTCAGCCTAGGAGTTCAAGGTTACAGTGAGCTATGATTGTGCCACTGCACTCTAGCCTGGGTGGGGGGGAGGGACATAGTGAGACCCTGTCTCCAAAACAATAAATAAATAAATAAAAAGCATTTATGGTACATCTCCAAAAGGAGATGTTGAACAGGAAAGGGAGCACATCCTGGAGCTCAGAGAGGAAATCTCACTGACCAAGAACGCAGCCTGGCAGGTTGGGGCTGCTGGGAGCCTGGCCAGCCGAGATGCCCAAAGAGTCGGTGGTGGATTCAAGGGGAGGAGAGACCCCAAGTCTTGCTCACAAAATTTGAGAAGCCTGTCCAAAGAGACACTCGGGGAGGTAGGACAAGAAGGGAGAAGAGGAGGATGAGGTTTGGGGAGAAAACTGGGAGGGTGGGGGGAAAGAGAATGTGATACAGCCACGCCCCCCCCACCCCCACTCCTCCACCCTCCCCACAGCACTAATGCCAAGGAGCAGCAAGAAACTGCTGCATCAAGAAAGGAAGGCGGCTCAACACAGCACCAGCCCCCAGGGAAGCTCCAGCCCCACACTCAGGCAGCCTGACTCGCCCCCTCTGGCGCTGGGCCGCCCCCCTTCTCGTGCATTCGATTTCTCGATTCCTCCTCCCGCTCCCCTTCAGTCCCACACAGCTTCCTCCGGGATCTGCTGTTCCCCAACCACTAACTGTGAATGGCTGGACAGCACCGCTATGTTTATAAATCTGGGAGAATTTGGAGAACTTGGTGAGAAGCCCTCAAAAAACTGGGATGGCCGAGGAAGCCCTCCCCCCCTTCAGTATTAGTTTTTCATAAGCTCGCTGGTGCCTCAAATTTCACCATTAAAGATTCATTCCTTTGGCTTAAGGCTTTAATCCTCTATTAAATGTAAATCTCACTGACAAGCCGATAGTGTTTGGGGAATGAGGTCATACATTAAGCCTTATCTATCACTGACACCTCAATGAGAGCAAGTTGACAGTCTTTTCAAGAGCCGGGTTTAATAGGGGAGAAGGGAGATAAATGTTAAGGTACCGGGGAACTTAGCAGCAGAGGGGGAGGCACTCTAGGGGATAGTATCTGAAACTAACGTTTATTGAGGCATTATGCTAATAAGAAAAAGAAAAATAGCTACCTCTTCCTGACTGCTTAAATGTGGCAGGTTCCATGCTGTGCCTTTTACATATGGTGGGATAATTTACTGAGATAACTGCGTGTGTTTGTTCTCATTGCTGAAGGATGCTCAAAAGATCAAGAGAGAATCTCCCCGTCTTAAAAACAAGTAAAGAACCCCGGGTGCTCTGGGACCGTTCTCCTTTATGTCCTATCCGTTAGGGTGCTTCTGTGTAATATTATAAAATATCCAAAGAAAAGTGGCTTAACTAGTGCAGAAGATATCTCAACTCACATCACAAGAAATCTGGAGGTAGGAGGTGAGTGATGTTACTAAGGGCCTAGACTCTAGACTTCCTTCAGATCTGTCATGCTCAGCAGGGTGACCTGGTCCTCAAACATGTCCCCAGATGCTCAACCATCGTGATACTGGGCTAAAAAAGAGGCATTTTCCTCCTCCGTGTGTCTCCTTATAACTGAGGGCTCAGTCCCCTTCCAACTCACTGCCCTGATGTCTTTTAGAATATGACCATCACACTCTTGGTCTGAGACAGCAGCATCTGCATGCCAGGCAGCAGGATGGAAGAAAGAAGAATGGGCAGAGGGCAGGTATGAACTTTCCGTTAAAGATGATCCCTGAAACTGCCACCTGTACCTCCTACCTAGATCCCTTTGGTGAGAACTCAACTGTGTGGCTATCCTCAGCTGCCCAATGTCAGCCTTATTCTAGGCATTTCCTGCACAGCTAAAAATTCCGTCGGCACGAGGGAAGAAGAAACCGGACATTGAGGACAAGAAGAGTCAATGTAAACCCAGAATGAATTGTGAGACACCCGGAAGACAGCACTCACCCCAGTTTAGCTTAGGAGGCAGAAGCTGCTCATTCATGGGGAGAGAAAATAGGCTGGGGAGGAGGGGGAAGGCAGATAGAGCCTCGGTCTCCTGCAACAGGGGGAGCGGTGGGGGTTGAGGTTTTCACGCGTGGTTAGGGTTAGCGCCCGTTCTCTGCTGGAACACAGATCTCTGCCGGACACCAGGGAGCTTGCATAGGATGCCAAGGCCCGGACAGCATTGGCAAAACCTCTGCAGTCGAACCTTTGTCTGGAAGAGAACATGGCAGTTACAGGGAGTGGCCCCGGGTGTGTTGAGGGGACAGGGCTGGGAAGCAAAGCAGGACTGAGGCGGCAGCATCATGGCACAGACAGAGCATCAGTGACTCTGGTGGCCCCCGAGGACTGAGGTCCAGGCCCCTCCTTCATTTTTAAATCACAACATGAGTCCCCCAGATTGTGTGTATCTTTGGGATGGGCAGGGCATGCCCCTAAACATGCCTAGAGCCAGATTTAATTTGATCTCAAACAAGTAAGGTATTTTGGCATCTGTCACACTAGAATGCCACGGAGCAAACTCGTAAGCCACTGGTGTACGCGACTGTCACAGTCCTGTGAGGTTGGGCGCTACTTTCCCCACATCCCGGATGAGAAGCCTGCTATTCTAAGAGGTTAAATCACTTACCCGAAGCCAAACAGCTAGGCTGGCCAGAGAGGGTCAAAGCCAATACCGTCACTCTGGTTGGCACATATTGAAGGAAAAGGAAGAGTAAACCCGCACGGAGGAAGGTTACCAAGCCCGCAGCACTGCCAGGGGCCAGGCTGAGCTTGTCTGGAGACAGGTGAGCACAGAGGGTGCAGACACTGTCTTCAACAAGGCTCGCGGTTGCAAGTGACAGAAATAAAACTGGCATAAGCAAACTAACAATGACAACAGTAAACGTGTTGCTTTATGGCCCTAGGAAGTCCACGGTGCATCTGCATCCTGGCTGTCTTTTCTAACATCTCAAGTCTTCCTGCCTCTGGGTTGGCCCCATCCTTAGGCATGCCGTCCTTGTGTGGTGACAACAGGGTGCCCAGCTGCTGCAGGCTTATACTGTACGAGGTCGGCAGCCCCGGAAGAAACAGGAACATCCCTTCCTCGACAGTTCCTCCAAAAGTGCCAAGATTATTCGCTTTGGCCTGGATAAAGTCATGTGCCCATCCCTGAACTAATTGCAGAAGGAAAATAGAAGATAGTCATCTGTGTCATGTCACTACTCCTGGTCTGAAAGTAGGAGAAGGTGACTCTCCAAGGGGAAAGAAGGGTGATTTTACAGGAGAAGAGGGGACAGATGTGGGCAGGCCACAGCAATAAACGCTCCCCGCAGAGAACAAAGTAAACTCCATGTGCACACATGCGTGTTCGCATGCACACAAGCACGCACGCGCGCACACACACACACACTCTTTTGAGCTGCAAAGATCAGCAAGTCAGGCTCCATCCATCCCTAGACCCAGCAAGGTGTAGTAATATTAGCACCAAGAACTGCTCAATAGAACTCACTTCCAAGAGTCCCTCAAAAAACCCTTTCTAAGGCAAAGATATAAAATGTAACCAAAAATGTCAAAAACAAACAAAAAAAAACATTTATTGGGTGTTGAGCAGGTGGGGGGGAGGGGATGGGTATATACTTACATAATGAATGCAATGCATACCACCTGGGGGATGGACACGCTTGAAGCTCTGACTCGAGGGGGGAGGGGAGGCAAGGGCAATATATGCAACCTTAACAACATTTGTACCCCCATAATATGATGAAAAAAAAACTCTCTCTTAGTTGAGAAAGGCAGAGGCAGCAGGAACGTAAACCTTTTGAACACCCTGCTCACCTCCCCTTGGCGCTTGGCAAGAGGCAGACTCTCCAGGAAATAGAGCCTGGGGACAACCATTCCCTGTTCCAACCCAAGGCTGTCCCATTGGCAGTCCGGGCATGTTCCAAAGGTGTGATCATGACGGGATGATAGAAACTCGCCCCGGTTCTACGGCAGAAAAAGTACCCTTGTTCCGAACCATCTGCTACCTTGGAAGTGACAGTGGCCAGATTGCTCATGGAACCTGTGTACTCATGTAGCAGAAACAACGACGTCATGCAAATCAGACGAGGGGCACCTCAGCAGGCACAGGACATGTCCATGTCATTTCCCCAAATCAACGGATTTTACGCTGTTGTGTGAAGGGACGTGCACTTCCGCCTCCACGCAGTGACTCAGGAGGCAGATTCCATCCCACCCTGGATCCACCAAGCCGGGAGATTCTCCACGTTCTTTGCACTCTCCACAACCTTTCTCTATACAGATGCTCCAAATATCTAATCTATGCTTTTCCCAGCTTTCCTGCTGCCTCTGACACCGAAAACCCCCAAAGCCAGATTTTCACTGTGTTAGAATTTTCAGACATCAGGTACTTGAAAGAGGTGGGCAACGTTGGCCACCCTGGCAAGCGTGAATAACGCCATGGGTTGGTGGGCCTAAATCAAAATGCTGCATTCTTTCTAGCACGCGGTGGCTTGCAAATAAATAAATTCTCTTGTCATTGCTTTCCACTGCCGATGCCATCATATACCCAGATACCCAAACTAGACAGATAGAAGTCAGCCATCGCTACTGCCTCTCATGAGCCCCCATTCTATCATTGGTATTATTCTTTTTTCCTTTTTTTTTTATTTCGGCATATTATGGGGGTACAGATTTTAAGATTTCAATAAATGCCCATTCCCCCCCTCCCCCCAAAAGTCTGAGTCTCCATGTGCGTAGGTATCTGTCAAACCCATCCCCAACTCTTCGCCGTTTAATGGTTCTCCATCTCCAGTCCCGTCTTCACTGTTGACGTTGGTGTGATCCACCCAAAATTGAGACGCATCACGTCCTTCTCTGCTTCAGGTCCTCCCCTGGCCCACGGCAATGCTGTCATGCTCTTCCGATGAGCTGTGAAGGGCGTCTCAAGTCATCAGTGGCCACGAGCAACCGAAGGGCCAATGTTTGTGAGTGGTTTCCCTTTTAGGTGTGTACATCTGAAGAGGCGGGAGTGGGATGGAGCAGGCCCCGTTAGTGTGACTGCTTACAGCCCCCGCCTGCCCCCTTCCAAACTGTATCAGGGCTGCCGTAACAAGACACCACAGCCTGGGTGGTGTAAACAGCAGGAAGTCATTTTTTTCACAGCTGCAGAGGCTGGAAGTCTGACACCAAGCTGTCACTAGGCTGGGTTTCTTCTGAGGCCTCTTTCCTTGGCTTGGAGATGACTGCCATCTCCCTGTATCTTCACGTTGTCTTTTCTCTGTACATGTCTATGCCCAAAACTCTTCTTCTGCTAAGGACACCAGTCGTATTAAGTTAGCGCCCACCCTGACAACCTCATTTAACTTAATTATCTTTATAAAAACCCTATCTCCAAATACGGTCACATTCTGAAGTACTGGGGATTAGGACTTCAACATATACCTCATGGGGACACAATTCACCCCATAAAAAGTTTGCACATGTTCAGTGCGGATGTAATTTTTCTCAAATATTTTTGGTCCGCAGTTGTTGGAATTCATGGAGGCAGAACCCATGGACATGGAGGACCAGCCGCACATGCTCAGCTTTGTATGTGGCCAGCCCAGCCAGCCTGTCTCCCAGCAATGGCTGTGTCACTCACTGGTTGAGTGAGCCCTTTATCTTGTGTTCAGCACCCAGGTTGTACAAACACACACACACATCTCTAAACACTAGAATCCCATCTGGCTCAGAGAGGTGTCAGGTTACGAGAGCTACGTGGGAGGCTGAGGCTGGTTATGGCCCATGAAGGTCAGTCCTCCCGTCTCCGTCTCGTGCCAGGAGTGGAGAACAGAGCTGGCTGGACCAGTTGCACCGTCCCCACCTTCTCCCTTGCATGCTACCATCTCTCACTTTTTCTTCTGTGTTCTTTAATCGGCATAAAGAATTGAATTAGGTTAAATCAAAATGCACAAATGATTCAATTCCCCAGTAAAGAGTTGGAGCTATTTGGACATTACATCTGGAGATGGGCTGCATTTCTTTGACCTCAGCTCCTCTCCAGTCTCCAAACCTGGTGGGTCCAGCTTCATAGGGACTGTAGAAGGTGTGTCTCTTTCATACATACTGGACATGAAAAGGGTGCCGTTGCAGCCAATGAGCTGGTAATTGTGCATAAACCTAGGCACACCCAAGAGAATCTATTACACTGTAGAATGCCACCTGTGTGCGTCTGGCCATGGGAGAAAAAGGTTAACCTATGGGAGAAATCACAAGCCTTTGAGAGAACAGACAGTCCTCACCATGTCCTGTCTACCTCCTTCAGCCACTACTTATGACATACTTCCTGCTCCAGAAACACCAAACCACCGATCGTTACACCTATACGCATCTTTTTCTCTTCTCCGTTTATTTGATCACATAATCTTGCCTCCCTGTCTAACAGCGATTCGTAGCAATGTGTTTACCAAGGTGTATCTCCTCCAGAACTCTTGTGTTAGACTGAGAAGCTTCCTTCTAGCATAGTACTTGCCCCACTGTATTACTAATATCTGTTTATGGGTGGACCTGCTTTGATGTGTGAGCTACTTGAGCCCTGGGGCTATATCGTATCAATTCATTTTAGTAGCCCTAACACAGAACCTGGTCTGCTGGAGTCCGGCTAATTACTCAAACTTCCTTCCTCTGGGATTTTAGCTCGTTGGTACCTGACATTAAGGCCGCATGGAAATCTGAGTATTATCTTTATCCTGGGTTGGGCAGGGGCCATCAACTGCAAAATGCAAGGTATCTGATTAACCACATTGATCAGTGTGGCTTAGGCTTACAGCCAAACCTAGTTTCCTCCCACCTGCACATGCAGACCTTAAAGCGTCAGGCTGAAGGAGGGGCCGAGGAAAAGAAGTTTTGTTACCATCGTTATTCGTAGAAAGAGCTGATGCCCGTAAATGATGAAACCAGCCGATATTTGACTTTTTCTAGAAAGACCGTGAGTTGTTTTTCTTATGACAAAACCCATAATGTTTACAAAAATGTACTGCAAACAACAGGCTTCAGCAAAAATAAAGTGCAGTTGTTTCCTGAGACTCTCGGACAAAATTGCATGGGGGAGTCAGGGAAACGCTTTGGCGGTTCGTATTATCTACCAAATGTATTTCTAGCAGATACAAACCAATTCCGTGGCTAGCGGAGGTCACTCTGTCAGCTGCCGGGGTTCACTCCACCTAAAAACAAAGCTAAGAAAACCACAGAGAGGTGTAGTGCCAGGGCGAGGATGTGACCTTCTGCTTGGGGGCTGATATGGGACATCAGAAACTTGTATAAAGAGGAGGCCAAGACGAGGTCATTGAGTGGGTCCATCAGATAAATTTAAAAATATCTATTAAAAATGTTTTGAGTTATGCCCTTTCGAAATCTATAAGGAGGCCTCTCTGAGAAAAAGAAATACAAAAGACTCTTACATATAAGAAAAGGTGCCAGCTTTCTCACAAAAAAGAAACTCCTTAAAGCCACAACAAGATGCCATTTTCACCTTATCAGAATGTCAAGAATTATAAAGTTTGATCATATCCCATCTGAGGAGACAAAGCTCTTTCATACATTATTGGTAGAAGAATCAATTGATACAATCTCTAATGTCTATGATGAGAAAGTTTTCAACATCTATCAAAAGTACAAAAGCCTGTAAACTTTTTTTTTTTTAATTTCAGCATATTACGGAGGTACAATTGTTTAGGTTACATATATTGCCTTTGCCCCACCCGAGTCAGAGCTTCAAGCATGCCCATCCCCCAGACAGTGCACACCACACCCATTAGGTGTGGATATGCCCATCCCCTCCTCTCACCTCCCATCTGTCTGACACCCAATGAATGTTACTACTGTATGTAACTTTTGACCCAGGAAATTTGCTTCTAGAAATTTATACTATAGATATAATTGCATAGGAGCAAAATGATTGCATGAGTCGAGGTTCTCCTGAGAAACAGAATCAAAGGAATACATATAGATTTATAGGAGGAGATTTATTATGGGAATTGGCTACGGTGATTATGGAGGCCGAGAAGTCCCCCAGTGTACTGTCTGCAGGCTGGAGAACCAGGAAAGCCGGTGACATCATTCAATCCAAGCCCAAAGGCCTGAGAACTAGGGTGGCCACTGGTGTAAGTCCCAGAGTCTGAAGGCCTGAGAACTAGGAACCCCAGTGTCCAAGGGCAGGAGAAGGTGAATGTCCCAGCTCAAGAAGGTAGAGAATCCACCCTTCCTTCACCTTTTGGTTCAATCTGGGCCCTCAGCAAATTGCATGATGCCTACCCACATTGGCGAGGGAAATCTTCTTTACTGGGTCTACTGATTCTGGAAACACACTCACGGCTATACCCAGAGACGTTTGATCGGCTATCTAGGCATCCCTTAGCCCAGTTAAGTCGATACATAAGATTAACTAACACGATGCTATATTCACATGGTTATTCATGGCAGCATTGTTACTATAAAGGCAAAAGAATGAAAAGAACATAAATCTACATCAAAGGAGTCTACTTCAGTAATTTACAAATTATCCATGCAGTGGACTATTACATAGCAGTGGAAAAGAATTAAGCTTAATTTTATGTATGATATGGATGCTTTTCAGTACATATTATAGTGGTGGAGAAAAAAGGAAATTTCAGAAGCAAATGTACAGTACGATAACACTTATGTAAAAATGCAGGAATGTATTTATGTAAATGCAGAGTAAAAGGTATGCTTACCAGACGTGCTACGGTATTTCTTGAAGGCAAGTTATTCAAGTGACTATGATTATTACATGGGTGCTCCCTCTGGGAATTGATGTTAGAAAATTGCCCTTGGCAAATATTCCTATAATCACAGGCATTTTTAGAGCTAGCAGAGTTCTTAGAAAGTATCAAGCCCAGCCCCCTTACTCTGTGGATGAATAAACTGAGGCCCAAGGTGGTTAGTACCACAGCCTCGGTAGGGATCCAGGTCTTTCCCAACAGGAAAAGAATACAAACCAAAAAGACTCCAGTCTTTATTTAAAACTTACCTTTATTACAATTGCTACATTCTCCTGGAAGCCTTCCCAACTGCTCCAACCCCACCCCAGCCCTAAGGAAATATTTTCCTGTGCTAGAGAGGAGTGAGAGAAGGAAGTTCATTTCACAGAGGTGCAGGCTGCTTGAGAAGTCAAGTGTGGTCTTTCTAATACCGGAGGGTGATGCACCATCAGTTTAATTCCTATTCATTTGTGGTGCTTATTAGAGTGTCTGAAAATATAAGCTGAGTAATTGGAGCATTAGAATTGATTAATTGAAGTAGGCTTTTGGTGTAAATACACCTGGAGAAATTTTTCAAGGTGGGATTGGATTCTCTGCTAAAGGTTTGGAGAAATTCAAACCTCTAAGCATGGGAATAGGGGCGGGGCGGTGGCTTTAAAATACGGCTGCAGATTCGTTGATGTTCCTGCCATCAAAAGGTGGGGTCTGTGCCCCTCCCCCTTAAATCCGGGTGGGTCTGTGACTGCCTCGACTCATAAAGTACGGCAGAAGGGTTGCTATGTGACTTCTAAAGCTAAGTTATGAAAAGACATACAGCTTCTACCCGGCTCACCGTTGTTCCTAAGGACCTGTCCACCCCCCTCGCTAGGCAAGGAGATCCTCAGCGACAGAGCTGTCTCTTCTTCTCCGGCACCGTCCCATCACCCAGTGCAGACCCGGGAGCCCCTACGAAGCTCAACGCGTGTTTGTTGGATGGATATTTGCCTCCACCCGGCAAGGAGTCCCTCCCTTCTCTTGGGCCTGGAAGACTGGCATGCTCACAGTCAGAGCTGCAGGTAATTGCAGAGATCGTCTAACTCATCCTTTTCACTTTACCAGGCCTGGAGGGAAGGAGCGACAAGCCCACGGACACGTGGCTGGTTAATGATCTAGGGCCAGAGCCACCCACCTTCCCTCCGCACCCTGCCATGGAGGTACAGTGAGGCAACAAGGGAGGCAGGGAAGCAGGGCGGTTAGGACTACGAGCTCTGGAGGCGAATAGACCTGACACATCATCCTGTCCGGCCACGCTCACTGGTGCATAGTGGTGGCTTCTCCAGAAGGAATGAAGAAGATTTGGCATGTCACACTGCCCCCTGCCTCACCCTCAAAGGATAAACAGGCTCTTTTAGGTTTCTAAGGTCTGAGTCTTCCTGTCTGGGTCTAAATCCCTGGTGTACAGGGAAAGGAATAGGAGAGGCTTTGTTTGTACTGAATGGCCTAAAAAAGCATCAGGGTTTGGAAACATGGCAAGGCAACTAGGGAGACAGGGACAGGAGAAATGGAACCTGAGTCCAGGGATGGGCCCTAGAGAGGCTCTCAGACCAAGGCAGTTCTCAACTGGGTTATGTTGCCCCAGGGGACATGTGGCCATATCTCATGACACTTCTTGGTCACAGCTGGGCATTGCTACTGGCATCTGGCAGGTAAAGACCAGGGATGCTGCCAAACATCCTATGATGGACGCACAGGGCACTCTCCCCACAGCAATGCGCTATCCAGCCCAAAACATCAGGCGTGCCAAGGGTGAGGAACCCTGGACTGGGGAAGCATGCCGTGGGGCACCCTGGGAGTTCCCAGGAGCAGTAGCAGGCTAAAGAACCCGCCCCGATGCCAAGGCCCAGGGATGGCTCCTAGGGAAGCCCGTCCAACCTCCTGATGGGTCTTCATTCCACCTGCCTCCAACCCCTTATACACTAATTGGCTGGTCCGCAAATGAGGAGACCCCGGGCACCAGCAAGCTGCAGGAGACAGGGATGGGGGGAGCAGGACCGGGGTCAGACCGGGACACGTCAGTGCCTTCTGAACTGGGAACGCTGACCTCTCTACCACCAGAAAACAAAGGGGGGTGAGCAGAGCTCTCCCCGCCAGGTCTGTGGCGAGAGGGGCAGAAGGAAGACAGCAGAGTCGTGTGGGACTCAGCCCGTGTACCCACCGCCCTCGGAAAGCATTAAAGTGACTCCGACCACCCGCTAATGACTGTGATTATTTGGCTCTGCCTGTGAGACGGTTTAAGAAATGATTTGTGAATTTAAATTTTAATTAAGGCAGAAGCCCTTGGGGGCCTCTGGAGTTCAAGCATTAAAAAGGAAAATCCACTGCAGGGAAGGGAGGGCTGTGAGGGCGCCACGGGCTGGGGGACCTGCCTGTCACCTCCGCCTACTGGCCCAGCAGCCTGTAAGGAAGCCCGGGTTTGAGGTCATGGATGGGCACCAGGGTCAGGGTTCAGGGGTCAGGGGCTGGACAACTCAACGGAACTGTTCACTTGGGTGTTCTAGAAAGTTCTTTAGATGGAGTAACAAAAATAAGGAAAGCATCCAAGTTTTCTGCCACTTTCTTGGGTTCCAAGCCTTAAATTGTGCTGCTCCTCCCACTTCACTAACACTGGACCCAGCATCAGAATTCGTTCCTGGGGCCTTGTCCCCCTCCCTGTCACTTACGTGACCTTGATCGCTCTGCTAATCGTTCCCAGTCTTGGCTCCTCTGTGTGAGACGAATAATATCACCCCTGGTTACCTCACAGGGCCATTGGGACCTCCATCCTTGAGGGAGACGCAAGTGGGTCTGGCAGGTCTCCCCGCTCACCTGACTCTCCCCGAGATCTGGCGAAAGCACCCACTCCCCTCTCGAGGTTGCTACAGCAAAGAAAACACAGCCAACCCAAGACAATGGTATAGACCTGGCCGAAAATTTTTTTTTAAATAGTCACATTCTCATGCAGCTCAAACTCCATTGGATCCTGGAGATATGGGTTCAAGTCCTAAGTCCACCACAGGCAGGTCTTTTTAATTTATTGTTTTTTTTTTGTGGTAAAAAACAATGTTCAATTTACCATCCTCACCATTTTTAAGTGTACAGTTCAGTAGTATTCAGCACGTTCAGACTGCTGTGCAACAGATCTCTAGAACTTTTTCATGTTGCAAAACAGAAACTCTATACCCCTTAAACACTAATTCCTCCCCCAGCCCTCGGCAACGTTCTTCCAACTTTCTATGATTTTGACGACTTTAGCTATCTCACATCAGTGGAGTCAGACAGTACTTGCGCTTATTTCACTTAGCATAATGTCCTTGAACTTCATCCATGTTGCAGCAGGTGATAGGATTTTCTTCCTTTCTAAGGCTGAATAATATTCCATTACATGGATATATCACATTTTATTTATCCATTCATCCATTGATGGAGATTTAGGTTGTCTTTGCGACTTTGCTATCACGAATGGGAATGCGCTGTACATTAGAGTGCTAATATTTCTTTGAGATCCAGCTTTGAATTTTTTTGTATATGTGCCCAGAAGTGAGATTGCTGAATCATATGCTGATTCTATTCTTGATTTTTTGAGGAAATTGCATACTGTTTTCCATAAAGGTTGCACCATTTTACATTGCCACCAACAGTGCACAAGGTTTCCAATTTCTCCACCTCCTCACCAACACTTGTTATTTTCTGTTCTTTTGATAGTGGCCATCCAAATGGGCATGAGGTCACCACAGACAATTTTGGGAAATTCAAATACCCCTCTCTCTGGGTCAGGACAAGGGAAGCCAGCTAAATTGGTTTAAGAGATCTTTCATGTTGTTCCAAGTTCTAAAAAAATGCAGCAAATCAGTCTCAGTGTTCCCAACCAAATGAGATCATGATATGAAAAAAGAATCTCCGCCAGTTGGGAAGGGCTCTTACAACCGAAGATCGGGGAAAGGCCAAGGGAGTGGGCTTGGTGGCCCAACTGCCCTAGATTTGGTGCTCACATCTGCCAGCTATGTGTGACATTGTCAGTTGCTTTACCTGTAAGATGTGAATGATAATTTGCAACCTCCATGGGGTTGATGAGAAGAACAGAACAAATCTCACAAGATAGCAAATCTCAAGCAACTGGAAGAGTGCTCCTTGCTAAGAGAGAAAGCTGGGACTATGTGTTCCATTAACAAGTGAGGCATGCAGGGGCTCCCCGGCAACGGCCAGCTACTGACTGTCTAAGGGAGACACAGAATCACAGAAAAGATGCAGATTTTGGTGTTAGACAAACCTGGGCATGTTTGAATCTCAACACAGCATCCTAGTAACTGAGAGACTTTAACACATTCTTTAGTCGTGATGAGTTTCATTCAGTTTACTCAGCTAGAACATAAAGATTTTTTTTAATTACTTTTGGGGATGGTTGGATGGTATATGATGTACCTATCTGCCATGTAATAGGTGTTCAATAAACGATAACAATTATTTCTTTGCTGCTGTCCTTTTCTAAGAAACACGGCCTATCTGAAGGTGATACCACAGCCCAAGGGCTGCCCGAAGTAGGAGGAAGAAGAAGAGGTGGGAGAGAAAGGGAAGAAGGATGGGTTTTGTATTCACAAATACTCCTTTCCCAGAAACAAGCCATTTGTCAAAGTACTGGAGTCTCGTTTACTGTCAAAATGCAAGGGCTAATTACATTTGAAGAACAATGGTCTACAAGAGCAAAAAAGACAGGGCCTGTTCAATTAATGGGGACAGAGGTGGGGTTTCTAGCTAACAATATTTTGGACATCAGATTGGAATGGTTTAATTAGCCAGTGCTAGGGACTCTGGACTGTCTGCTGTTCCAGAAGCCATTAGTCATCTGTAGCTTTTAAGCATATCATTTCGATTCTCCCATTCAACAAATACTTTTTGAGTGTCTGCTACATGTCGCGCTCTTGTGCTCAACATTAAAGATACAGCACAGTAGGTGGAAGACAGACGGCTTAGCCCCCTGCATCAGTCAAGGTTCCTAGAAAAGCAAAATAAATAGGACATACAGAGAAAGAGATTTGTTATAAGGAAATGGCACGCCTGATTATGAAGGCTGAGAAGTCCCACGACCTGCTGTCTGCAAGCTGGAGAACCAGGAAAGTCGGTGATGTAGTTCCAGTCAAAGCCCGAAGGCCTAAGGAAAGAGGAAGCCAATGGCATACAACCCGGTCTGAGTCTGAAGGCTCGGGAACCTAGAGCTCTGATGTCTAAGGATAGGAGAATACGGATGTTTTGGCCCAAGCAGAGAAAGCACATCCACCCTCCCTCTGCCTTTTGGTTCTATTCAGGCCCTTCATGGGTTGGATGACAGCCACCCATACTGGTGAGTGTGATCATCTTCACTCAACCCACGGATTCAAATACTATCCTCTTCCAGAAACACCCTCAGAGACACACTCAGCAATAACGTTTTACCAGCTATCTGGGCACCCTTTAGCCCAGTCACGTTGACACATAAAATTAGCCATCACACCCTCTACTAGGCATCTCAAACCTAGTATGTCTACAAAGAGCTCTCATTTTATGCGGCCCATGCTCCTCCTCCAGCCTCCACATTTCAGTAAAAGGCCTCTGCATATGCCCAAAACCATCCTCGATTCCAAAGCCATCCTTGAACTCTCTGTTAGAACTTACTTCCAGTCCGTCCACAAGTCCGGTTGGTTTTATCACCAACGTAGGTCTTGGCTCTATCCACTGTCCTGCAGGCTCATGGCCGTTACCCTAGTTCAAGGCAGCTGCTCTCATCTGGGTTACTGCAAAGCCTCTCTTAAGGAAGAAAAAACAAAAGGTGGCTTTTTCCGTGGCTATGCCTGCTTCCCTTTGTAAGAGACACAACATCTACGGTGACCTTTTGAAATAGCAAATCACATCATGCTCTTCCTCTGCTTAAAACCCTTCGGTATCTTCCCATTGCTCTTAGGTTAGAGCCCAGAGTCACTAAAAAGGCCTGCAGGTTGCCACACGCTCTGTCCCCACCCACCCCTCACCTCATCGCTGACTACATTCCTGATTGTTGGCCAAGATCGAGGTCCATTAAGCACTTGCTCACCTCCAAGCCCTGGCCCTTGTTGTTCTCTTTGCACTTGTATTTTCCCCCCACCTATTCACAAGCCTAGCTTTCTCTTATCTTTCAGGCCTCAACTGAAATATAAATATTACTTCCTCAGAGAGGTTGTCTTGACCTCACTATCCAAGTGATCTCTGCCCGGTCCATCACCTTATTTTTTTTTTCTTTCATGACACTCGCTGTGTTGATAACCACCCAGCTCATGTGTTGGTTTGGTGGATGCCACCCACGTCCCCACACCCATCGACGGGCATCATGACAGCAGGCTCTTTGTCAGTCTTATCCACAGTTGCATTCCTGGTGCCCGGCACATGGCAAACCACCAACAAATATTAATCAAGTAAATGAACGAAGGTGATCGTGGGCAGGGCAGCACAAGAGCTCAGAAAATAATGTGAATAATTCCCCAGGGAGGGCGGAGCTTTCCACGAACATGTGCTGTGGGCCCGGCTCACAGCACCGAATAGCAGTTCTCTAGATAACAAGAGTAGCAAAGCAGGATTGGGGTCAGGGGCAGAGGATTGATAGATTGGGGGATAAAATGTGTTATAGCCACAAAGAACGACTGGACGTGCCACAGAGGCACAGAGACACTGCAAGAGAGGGTGGAACTTCCAGCTGATTCCAGACTAGTTACTGCCTCATTAATAGGGCGATGGGGGAAAGACTACCAGGATAATCCTAAATCACAACAGACACAAAACGAGAGACAACCATTCAATATTTGGGAGTGAGCGATTCCTAGTTAAATCATAACAGAGTCCTGGGAACACTCAGTGGGGTGTGATGAGTGATATTTTCTGGACCTATGGTGTTGGGAGGAGAGGAGCCCATTGCCAGGACCTCACAGAAGGTTAGGATCTCACCTCCTCCCTCTGCAAACAAAGAGTCTGCTGTAGGTTTCCTCCTCCCAGCCCTGTGGGGCCTGCAATCAGTCCTTACTTGGCTCTTACCTACTTACCCAACCACAGTGGAGAGCAGAGCATATCCTGAGTCCATCCTCCATGTTAATCTGGTTAATCTGCAAACTGGCTGGTCTTAGATAACTCAATATTGAGCCCGGGGCTGAGTACAGGCAGAGAATAGCAGGCAATGAATGTGTAAGGTGACAGGAAGAAGAACAGCATTTTGTCCTTACGTCCATGGATGGACTAGCTATGACGAGAGGAGGGTGCTTTGGCCACGGTGCAGGGCATGGGCTGAAGGAAAAGAGTCTGTGGGCAGCAGACCTGAGAAATGAAGTATGGGAAGAAAAGATGGATTTTTGAGGCATATTCAGGAAGTGTTGATGACGATTTGGTTGATCGTTGGATGAGACAAACAGAGATGAGGGAAGGATCTGGAGTGACACCCAGATATTAAGCTTATGTCACTGGATGAATTTGATCACTAATCAATATAGGTGACATCACTGAAAGAATAAGTGGATTCAGGAAACTTCAAAGACTTTCTTAGTTTTCACATTTCCCCTTGGGCTTCCGTCACTACAAATGTTTCTACGCCTTCCGGTGGTGAATAGCATTATTTGATCACAGTGATTTGTACTTTTCCGCCTCTTGTCATGCTTCCCGGGAGAGGGAGCATGATCTCTGCCCTACTGCTGTTGGGCTTGGCAGCTGGGGGACTTGTTTTAACCAATGGAATGGGGCAGATGTGACAATCGCCATACCCAGGCAGGAATGATAAATGCATTCCTATGGTTTGCTTCTGCCCTCTTGCACCCCTGTCACCTGTCCTGAGTGCAGCATGCTCCTGAGAGTGGCTGTTCCTGGCCAACACAAGGGGACCCAGCCCAGCCCAGGGGAGCCATGAGTGACCCTCAGCTCTGGTGTAACATAAGCCAGAAACTTACACCTCTTGGATTTGGGGTTGTTTGTTACTGCAGCAAGAGCTGACTATGACACCTCCAGAGCGTCAGTAGCCCATAACAAAGGACTTACCCCTCTGGTTCCTAATTCCCTCCTTGGTGAAGTTGAACTAAATGACCCCAACCTCCTTCCTGGTTCAAAATTATTTGTTCTAAACACCACATGCACTCGATACTGAATCGGAACTAATCAGCCAACAATTATATGCACATATGGAAGTAAAACTCAAGGGAAATCAAGTAGGTTGGAGGGAAGGAGGAAGGCACGGGTAAATTCACACCTAACAGGTACAATGCACACTAACTGGGTGAAGGGCGCACATACCTTTGACTCAAACTGTACAAAATCAAAGTATATAACCAAAATTTGTGCCCCCGTAAAATTCTGAAATTAAAAAAAAAAATTTTGTTCTGTTAAAGACTGTGTCACTGCTCTATAATATAGCATTGTTTTGAGATTCAAGCATTTTTCTTTCTTTCCAAAGACAGAGGTTATTAAGGCAACTTTAACTTGCCAGACTCCAGCCTGGCAGTTAATGGCACCAAACTGGGACAAGACCAGAGTACAAAGACCTGGAATGGTTTAAGCTGCTGCAGCAGAACTTCTATTCTGAAGACCCCGAGATTAAAAAAAAAAAAAAATCCATAAAGCACAAACCTGCCGCATTCAGCTGCTTCGGTTATTTATACGAGCACTTCCCGATTCAAATTGCATGCTCAAATCAAATTTCCCTGGTTTATGCCTTCTTCAGCAATTACTTAAAGGCAGTTTACCTCTCTCTGGAGGAACATAGCAGAAAGGCCTATAGACAAAATCTCGTTGACTCAGGGAGAGATAAACGAACTCCAGGCCCGGCGCTGCAGAAGCCACTTTGCCCACGGAAGTGAGCGCTGATAAGCCGCCCGGCTGGTTTGCGGCTCCGCGTTCTCTGGGGAGGAGAGTGAGGTGCGTGGAGATTGAAGGAGGGAAGTACCACTTGGGAGGCAGGGAGGAAGAAACCGCCTTCTCCTGGTGAAGTTTCTTTTGTGGGGGTCCTACGGTTTGGATGTGGTTTGTCCCCTCAAAGCTCCTGTTGAAATTTCATCCATCAGGTGCGTTCTCACCCTCCCAGGAATGGATCAGTTCACGGGAGAGTGCATTGTTGAAAAGAGTCTGGCTTCCACGGTTTCTCTTGCTTTCTCTTTCACGGCATGATTTCGGTCCATGCCCACTTCCCTTCTGCTTTTTGCCATGAGTTGAAGCAGCCTCACCAGTTGCAAATGCCCTATCTTGGACTTTTCAGCAACCGGAATAGTGAGTGACATAACCGTGGTTTCTTTATAAATCACCCAGCCTCAGATGTTATGTTACAGCAACACAAAACGGACTAAGTCGGGGGTAACGAGTCGACAGCTGAAAGCTGCTCCCACGCCAGTGGGACTGAGCAAAGTCAGAGGACCACAAGGAAACCATGATCATTGGGCACCAGAAAAGTTTCTGGATTCTTGAAGATTTACCTAGAACAAGGTGAGCCTACCACAAAAGCATGCAATAGGCAGGACCTATCCTCACCGTACCATCGACTTGCCCTTAATTCACTTTTCTCCATTTGGGGGCATTCCCTCATCTGTCACCAGAAAAAGAGCATCATTTGTTCACTCATTTTTCTCATTGATTAATTTTCCTTCGTTATTAATTCTCTTTCGCATTTCCTTCTTCTTTTAGCTGTTCAACTTGATGGCCCTTAAATTGATGTGCCTGCCTGAAATCCACAGGTTTTTCTTTTAGCAACAGCACCCTGGCTTTATTTGGGGGTACAGTTCTCCACCGTTTCCGTTACCTGTGGTAGGGGTTAAGGGCCCCCACACTCCATTTCCTCCGCTCTAGAGTCCCACACACGACACAGACCTGACCAATCAGAACACAGAATTATCCCGGCCACAGTGATCGGTTTGAGGTTGAATAGACACATATGTCCTAAGCCTAACCAAGCGAACCCTCCCTGGGACTTGTGCTGGAATTATCAGGAAAAAAGAAAAAAAGCTTACAATAACTTGCTGTGAGCCAAAGAATCAAGTCAGGAAGCATTAACATAGATAAAATATCTCTAGTTACTAAAAAAATGTAGTGGGAAGAAGAGATAGGGTAGTGATGCTAGTTCTGGATCTACCGGTTACTAGCTTGGGAGACCTTGGGCAGGTCATCTCAATGCATATGTCTCACCTGAAAAAGGAAGATGGTCATGGCCACTCTTTGTGGCTAAGAGTCTGTGAATATACCCTACCCTCTGCCCCATCCATGTGGCTAGAAGTAAAGAACTTTAAGATGATGGAGTTGCACAATGGAAACATCCCAGATCCCTGAGAAGAGCCTCTGAACCACCTCCAACTATGATGTAGAAGAGACCTATGTCTTTGTTGTGTTAAACCAGAAATGTGGAGGGTTGGGTTTACTGCAGCTTAGCAAGCCTAATTAATATAATAAACACAGGGCCAATTAGGCACGGGTCCCCGAAAGGCTATGACCTGAAGCCGTTTTGCCACGACGTGGCTTTAAATGGTGTGTCCTGAGGTGGGCGTACAGCAACAGAGGAAGCAGATGCCATTGCCACTGCCCAGCATCCATCTCTGGGACACGTCAGCGGTTTGTGAGAACAAGGATATTCGAAACTGGGACTGCTCCTATAGACCACTGTACGTATGTGATGATGATGAGATAATCTCAGGGTGACATCAGGGAAAGATAAGGACCAAGAATCCAAGAAGGGAGTGAATCTGGACAAACCACCCAAGATAATGACAAACTGGGAAGAGGGCAGGCAGTGATGTGTCAGATTTAAAAACCTATAAAAACCTAGAAAGAAAAGATAAATGTAATAACTGTAATGGCAGTATCTGCTGTGATAGAGGAAATAAAGGCATTAGTGATTGAAATCATGAGCTTTAGAATTAGTTTAATGCTACAGGGATGAAAGGCAAAGATTTAATGCAGAAGGGTTTGAATTCCATTTCTGCTACCGACTGGCTGCGTAATCTTGAGCAAGTCGCCTTATCTCTCAGCCTGAATTTTCTCATTGGAAATACGAGGATGACAAGAGTCCCTCCCCTACCTCATGGAGTGCTGAAAGGATGAAATTAAATGATCCATGTAGAGTGTTTGGTATACAGGAAGAGCTCGATAAATTATCATAATGATATTATTGGCATTGTAAAGGGAAAGTATGGACAAAGAGGGACATCTGGAACAGACGGGGGGATTGAAAGGAGAAAGATGATGGTATGGTAGGGAGGGTGGGAGGCAAAGGCCACTAGCAATGAACAAAAGGGAAGAATGAATGAATGAATGAATCAGGTAGAAGATGATGCTCATGCAAGAGCAGAGGCAGAGTTAGCCCTCACTGCAGAGACAAGAGCGTCGGTAATTCTCAGAGAAGGAGAGAAAGGGGGCATCACCACCTAGAGAGGATATAACAGGAAAAAACCCAAGAAACCAAAAACAGTCATCACAACCGTAGCGTGTGAACTCCAGAAAGAGAAGGGGGAATCCAGAAGGTGCAAAGAAGAGAGACAGAGACGAGACGGAATAACCAAACATGGGAAGTCAAAGGCAGAGAGGTAGGAGTTCAAAGGGAGCCTTGGAAGATTAAACAAAAACACAGCTATGTGAGAAAAACATAGCTTAAAGTAGACGCAGGTAATAGGAACAGCCTGAAAACACAGAACAGGAGAATTTCTGATGATTGCACAAGTCCCTGAATTCAAAAAAGCTCTGGAAACCGCAATTTTTAAAATTAAGTTTGGCACAAATTCGTTTGGCAACAAAACTTGACCCGAGCTGACATAAGACTGACTTACTTGTACCCTTTATTTATCCCAGCCCCCACTTAGCATGACATTCACGTTTCACTGCACCGAGTGCTGCTGCAGACCCCACTGGGGCTGGGACGTTGCGGAACGTACAGTTTGTGCACCACGTTACCCTCTGATTCCCGTAACATTCTGAATTCTACAACACGTGGCCCCCAAGGGCTTCCGGTCAGGGATTGTGGGGTTGTGTTAAAAGACGAAAGGCTGGATATGAAGAGAGACACTTGTATTATCTCTAATAACGAAGCTGACAAAAGCTACCATTTCTCAAGTGCTTTCAGCATACCAAGTGCTGTGTACTCGATATTTCATTTAATCCTCACCATTTTATCAGGTTTCATTTTATCTTTGTTCTGTAGACATGGCAAGAGAGGCTTAGAGAATTAAAGTCATTTGCCCCAGTTTACACAAAGCTGGCAAGTAGCAGAACTTAGGATTTGAACCCAGCTGTGTGACTTCAGAGCTCCAACACTTAACTGCTAGGCCGTTCTGCAGCCGCGTGAGCTGCAGGAAAAGAACAGACGTGAGTGTTTCTCCGGCCCTGCCCGCGTGAGCCATTCCCAGATGTGATCTTGCATAATCTGCATAATATTCGATGAAGTCGTATGATTATTGCCCATCTAAGGAGTTGAACAACTTGCCTAGAGTCTCATAGTTAGCCGGTCAGACATCAAAAGCCATTGTTCTCTCCGCCAATTGCAACTATATCAAAAAAGAGCTTGTGAGAGCTCAAAGGGAGAGACTGAAGCAAGTTGGGCAATCATTGTCTTTAGGATAAAGATTCAGGATGACAGTCATGGTGCCGGGGGATGGTTTGTTCCCCTATTATGTCCATCAGCAACTCCCCAGTCCCTTGAAATGGACAACTGCTATTTTCCCATTCTTAGGTAAAGACCCATTAAAGTAGGAGAATCGGGGCCAGGGCTGAGACAGGTGCAGGGGCTTGAAGATCAGGTGCAGGTACTGAAGTAAGCAACCCTCAAGCAGAAGCTAACTAGAGGGGCTGATAACCCCAGATAAAAACCGGCTTCAACTGGCCTGTCAGCTGTCTCTGTCACCTTACCTGAACTTTGGCTAATTAAAATATCATTTACATTGCGGTTTTAAAATTTTTCTCTGCCCTTGAAATCACCATGACAGTTTAGAGATAACCATATAAAGTGTGAAAATGGGAGGGAACCAAATTTTAGGAATTACTACCCAAATTCTTAGTAAAAGCCAAGACCTTAGCCTTAAACATTCCTCCCCTCAATTAGTAAAGCTACAAAAAAAACCCCACCAAAAACCACTTCCTCTTGGTATAGCTGCTCTTTTGAACCTGCTGGCTCTCTCTCTCCTAACAGTGTACTTTCCCTTTCAATAAAAAGCTGTCAATTGCTCAGCTTACATGGTGCATTCTGAAATTCTTTTCCCGGTGATCACCAAGAACTTGGAAAAACCTCCACTTGGAGGCTGGTAACAGAACTATAGAAATGGCCCCTTAAACCAAACCTCCCTTCTAATTCAATTTCTAAGTCCATCCTTCATAGAAATTCTGAAATTAGGTAAGAGAAATACAAAGCTAAAAAGCATATCAAAATCAGGAAAAAAAAAGAATTGCCCAGGAGGGTAAAACATATAGTCAAAGAGAGTGGGGGAATAGAACAGGGAATGGTAAAGTAGTGAAAATACAAGAAGACATTGATACGCAAAGCCTGTGAAAAGCCTATAAGCTGTAATGATAGGAGAGAATCTGAGAGCATTTTTTATGATTTTACAAAACTATGTCAGACTCAAATTAAGAAAAGGTGACATGGAGTCCAAAGACCTAGGTCTGTATCTTGCCTTCATCATGTCATAGCTTGGTAACTCTTAACTCTGTGAATTTGTTCAAATACTCTTTCTTGCAACCAAAAACTAAAAAAACTCTTAGCTAGACTATATGTGTGTGTGTGTGTGTGTGTGTGTATGTACAACTTGCAAAAGGAAACTGCCAACTTTTATACTGCTTATAACTAGGCAATAGGTGGAACATTTTGAACGTATCTCTGAGCATGTTTATCTGTCTGAAACCTTCAAAACATACATTTGCTTCATGCTCTAAATACAGCAACATCCACTTGCCTCTCCACATGTTTGCTAAGGCAAAATATTTTGTCTGTAAAGATACGCCAGTTCCAATGTTTTGAATGTTTCCTTTGGTTTCAACAGTTTGGCAACAGTGTCTTCAGAGGGTTGGATGTGGGTATCTTTCAGAACAGGGTAGTTGAGGCTGTGATAGCAAACATGCCCAAATCTCACTCGTTTAAAGCAACAAAAGTTTATTTCTTGCTCGAGGTCCGTCTCATAGTTTGGAAGGGGAGATGCAACTCATTGACATATGTGACCGAATGCCCCAGTAACCAAGCCTCGTTGCAGGCAGGTGAGCAACTCAACAGTGTAATCTGAGAAGGGAACTTGCTTCTAGTGCCTGAAGTGGTAGGGAAGAGGGCAGGGTGAAGAAGGAAGGGGCAGGGAAGAGTAGAGATGGAAGGTGTCTACTCGGCAACCTTACCAGTAAATAGCTTCTCCCAAGTTACAATGGGCAAGGATGAACTCGGGAATAAAGATCTGTTTTATGCATAATTGTGAACTCAAAACTCAGAGGTGAAAGAAACATCACTTTCTATATTTTATATTAAGAGTTATAAATTGGCATTACAGTTGACCTTGAACGACATGAATTTGAATTCTGTGGGTCCACTTACACGTGGAATTTTTTGAATAAAAGATACACTGAGTGGGCCTGCCTCTCCATTCACCTCCTCCACCTCTTCCGTCTCTGCCACCCCTGAGACAGCAAGACCAACCCTTCCTCTTCCTCCTCTTCCTCAGCCTACTCAACATGAAGATGAAGAGGATGAAGACCTTTATGATGATCCACTTGCATGTAAGGAATAGTAAATGTATTTTCTCTTCCTTAGGATTTTCTTAATAACATTGTCTTTCCTCTAGCTTATTTATTGTAAGAACACAGTATATAATACATAAAACATACAAAACACATATTAATTGGCTTTTTTACGTTATCGGTAAGGCTTCCGGTTAACAGAAGGCTATTGGTAGTTAAGTTTTGGGGGAGTCAAAAGTCCTATGGGGATTTTCAACCGTGTGAAGGGCTGGATCCCTAACTCTTGCATTGCTCAAGGGTCAACTGTAGGCAGTCAAAATCCCTCTGGCTCTGAGCTCCCATCCCTGTGAACAGGCAGGAAGTTTAACCTCAGTTACTCTGGTTGACGCAGAGGAACTAGAGTTTCATGTCAAAGTTAGCCATTAGAGAGTGTCTTCCCAAACACTGGTCACTTGGCTGCCACCAGGGTACCCTCTGCTTCGGTCTCCACGGTGCTTTCCATTCCAGTGGTTCTGCCGCTTGCAGGCCACACCTGGGGCCTGGGGATCCTGGGCAGGCCTTGGGTAGCCGGTCTCCCTGGGAGCGGCATTCCCTGAGGTCTTGCCACGTTCCAGGAACATTCCCGTTCCTGGAAGGCAGGGCTCAGTCCCCACGGCTCTCTGCACAGACAGACTCCTCTGGGTCCCCGTCTCAGGGCATCTCTCCTCCTCACGCCCTTCACTGCTCCCTCCAGCGTCCCTCCCTCCTCCCTCTGGGATGCTTAGCATCAGCGGACACAGGCTGCCCCCAAAGACAGGAGACCCCATCATCGCCTTCAGACTGCTTCTGCTTATGACTGACAAGAATCCTGAACAATACGATAAGGGAGCAAGCCACAAGCATGTTGGTGAGAAAGTGCTTCAGGAGGAGGAAAGAGAAGGACGAAGACCCTGAGGTGGGTGTAGAGGCCAGAGTCCCCTGAATGGAGTGAGTGAAGGAGGCGTCAGTAGAAGATGAGACCCAGTTAGTGACTGGGTCCAAACCTGCAGATTTATGACAGTCCCAATAGCTGGACATAGTGTCGTGTGCCTGTATGCCCAGCTACTCAGGAGGCTGAGACAGGAGGATCACTTGAGCTCAAGAGTTTGAGACCAGCTTGGGCAATATAGCAAGACCCCCATCTCTAAAAAAAAAAATAATAATAATAAACCCAAGGCTGGGTGCAGTGGCTCATGCCTGTAATCCTAGCACTCTGAGAGGCTGAGGCGGTAGGATTACTTGAGGCCAGGAGTTCAAGACCCTTAGCAAGAGCAAGACCCCATCTCTAAAAAAATTTTTAAAATTAACCAGGCGTGGTGGTGTCTGTAGTCCCAGCTACTTGGGAGGCTGAGGCGGGAGGATTGCTTGAGCCCAGGAGTTTGAGGTTGCTGTGAGCTATGATGATGCCACTGCACTCTACCCTGGGTAAAAGAGCTAGACTGTATCTCAAAATAAAATAAAATAAACCCAACAATAATGACTACTGTTTTGACAGTGGTTACTAACTGCATGCTGGCACCATTGTAGATCGTCATAACTCCAAGGTGTTGCTATCATTATCTCCATTTCACAAAAGAGGAAACTGAGAGTCAGAATGGTGCAATCAATTACCCGAGCAAGTGGCAAAATCAGAACTCGATTTCGCCATACGACTCCAGAATCTGAACTCTTAAACACTATGGCATGCTGCATGTTAAGGCAAAAAGTCATTTACAAAAAGAGAAGGAGTAGAATCAAGCGAATAAGGCAACAAGCCACAGACTGAGAGAAAATATCTGCAACAGACGTATCTCATAAAGGTGTGGCATCCAAAATCTACAAAGGACTCCTAAGAGTCTATTAAAAATGGGCAAAAGACCTGAACAGACCCCTCACTAAAGATATGGGGGGCATAGTTGACAAGTAGGTGAAAAGAGGCTCACCACCACATGTCATGAGGGCATTGCAAATTAAAACAACAATGAGGTACTACTGTGCACTCATCGGAATAGCCAAAATCCAAAACTCTGGCACCACCAAATGCTGGCGAGGTGGCTAAGCAACAGCAACTCTCATTCATTGCTGGTGGGAACACAAAACGGTGCAGCCACTTCCAAAGACAGTTTGGTGGTTTCTTACAAAACCAAGCATATCCTTACCATGGGATCCAGCAGTCACACTCCTTGGTATTTTACACAAATGAATGGAAAACTTATGTCCACACAAAAACCTGCACATGGGTGTGTGTACAGCCTCTTTCTTCATAATTACCGAAACTTAGAAGCAACCAAGATGCCCTTCAATAGGTGAATGGATAAATAAACTGTGTACATCCAGACAATGGAATATTATGCAGCACTAAAAAGAAATGAGATATCAAGCCATGAAAAGACATGAAATAGTCTTTTGAAAATACTTTAAATAGTCTTGAAAAGACCTTAAATAGATATTACTAAGTAAAGGAAGCCAATCTGAAAAGGCTACATTCTATATGCCTGTGGTTCCCAACGCCCTGCCCATGGCCCAGTCCTGGTCGGTGGCCTGTTAGGAACGGGGCCATTCATCACCACCTGAGCTCTGCCCCCTACCCCCCTCTACCTGCAGAAAAACTGTCTTCCATGAAATCGGTCCCTGGTGCCAAAAAGGTTGGGGACAGCTGTTGTATGATTCCAACTATAGGACATTCTGGAAAAGGCACAACTATGGAGACAGCGTAAGGACCAGTGGTTGCCAGGGGTGGGTTGGGGAGAGCCCAGGATGAGTAGGTGGAGCACAGGGGCTTTTTAGGGCAGTGAAACTACTCTGTGTGACACTATAATAGTGGCTACAGGTCATTATGCATTTTTCAAAGTCCACAGAGCGCACAGCACCAAGTGTGAACCCTACACGTGGTCTTTGGGTGATAATGATGTGTCGATGCAGGTGCATTGATTACAACAAACGTGCCAGGGGTGGCAGGGGGTATATGAGAAATCTCTGTATCTTCCACTCAGTTTCTATGTGAATGTAAAGCAGCTCTAAAAAATAAATTCTGCTTAAAATAATAATAATTACCAAGGGGAGAGAGGGAGGAAACTGGCTAACTGGTGACAGGAGAAAAAGATAAAATAGAGAAAGATAGATGCAGATTCATTTTCCAAAAAAAAAAAAAAATAATAGTCCATCTACATAAGGGAGCATACATCTGATTTATCAAATATTCACTGCATGCCCATGCCGGGCACTGTGGCAGGCAACGGTGACAAATCAGCAAAGAAAACAGACCAGGTTCCTACTTGCGTGAACGTATTAATACATCCCGCTCTCTCTAAGCATGTCTCATTCAAAACTTTCAGAAAGAGAAGCTAATTGGTCTAATTAATCATAATCTCATATAGAGGCAGGACGCTCACATGAGGCTACCTCCTCGGCTACTTTTGGCTCAAGTGCCAGTTCCCACCCAGTCACCTGTGGCCAGGTGAAGGGTTCGGGTGACGCCAAATCTGGCACCTCAACAGGAGGCCCCAGACGGAGACATGAATGAAGAAACCCCCGGAGTTTTAGAAACACCATTCCAGCGAAACCGTAATGTTAAAATTCAGTCTCGGTTGCTCTACTCAGATTCCTAGAGGAGCTATTTGACAGGAGCTCAAAGAGGAGCATTAAATTTGAGGGGGAAATATCACAGACAAAGAAACACATATTTACACAGAATTGGACCAACAAAGCCCGCAATTAGATTCGAGTTCCTTTACATCCGAGACAAGGCTGTGTTGGGGCCGGTTTCACGAGATGCAATTCAGCCCAATCTCCAGCTTCCCCTACCATCTGCTCCCTTTGTGTGGAATATTGTGATTTTGTACAAGTAAAACGCATAAACAGATCTCTAAAAGGTTCCGTTAATAAAAGAAACCAAAAGGCGAAGGAAATGTTTATCCGATTCCCTGGTTCTGATTTTCTAGGTGTTCGTGAGCAAACAAGGCTCTTCGTGCTTTGAAATCGCTGCTGTTCCCCACCCCCCCACTCATTCCCCAAAAGGACTGCTTTGCTGGACAGCAGGATGGACTGGCTCGGGTTTCTGGCTAAAAGATAAGACTCTTGTTACCCTTCCGCTGGTGAAATTGGGTTTGGTTTGGCCAGCGAAGACCCCAGACAGTTTATGTCGCTAACGGTGCCACCGCGTAACTGGAACTCTTCCCTTCCATCTGCTGCTGCGTGACTGTTTTATCATTGTCCATGATGCCATTATTTTTATTGTGGTCGATCCGGCATAAACTGGCTTCGTTTGCTCCGCCACGTGTGGCTGACACAACACCGCTGGAAACCCCCAGCTTGGAGCGTGACTGATGGACGTTGCCGGGTATGAGTCACTAAATCTGGTTTCCGGCGGCTGTTTCACGGTACCTCTTCTTCTTGTGCCTCCCCTTGCTCAGAGGAAAGCCAGGCTCTTCTGAGCCTTGAGCTCAGAAGGAGGAAAGTCCACAGTTTCAGCGGTCCTTTCAGACAGGGGAAGTTCTGCCGGCCTGTGTCTTGATGGCTCGAGTCTTGATGGGAGAAGAGAAAGCGGTGCTTGGCTGAGAGGGTCTGGGCACAAGAGCTGCTGCTCTGGAAGCCCGACGGCCAAGTTCAATGCAAGGCTGGGCAGAAGGACATCCACCCCACGGCAGCAGAAGGGCACACCTGCAGCTCCCTGCAGGGACTGTGGCACGTTTGCGAGGGAACCCAAGGAGCCCACGCACCTACCAGAGTGGCAGGAACCAGAGCTGGCACGGAAGACTGCCGCACAAGTACAGCAGAGAGTTGGTGCCTTCGAGTGGCTTGCACAGGGCACATTTAAAAAGAAAGAGACTTGGGTGAAAAAAAAAAAAAAAAAACCTGAGTGGAAGAGTTTCTAGCACACATGAGACATCCCTGCAGGACTCCTGGAAACACACAGGGTCCGGCAGGAAGAGGCAAACGCTATGAGCCTGTGCCGTCTGCACCTTTATCTAAAAGCGACTTTATTTCTACCAAGAAACTGGTAAGCCTGGGACATGTGGCCTACCAAAAGTAACTTTTCACGGTGAAAAATCAGTGTTGATTAAAAAGAATAGAGTTGAGGAAGTAAGATATGGAAGAGAAACCCTGTTTCGCCATGTCACTCTCCTGCCAAGAGCCAGCTCTCCTGAGGCGCCCTGGGCTATCGTAACCTTACATTTTTTTTTTATTTTAATGACAATGAAAATTGCCTCCCGTCCAGGAAAGATTGTGAAAACCCAATCATAAACATTTGCCAACTTAGCGCTGAAAAGTTATCTGTTCCAAGCATACACTCTTTGGCTCGATCTTGGAAGGAGAAGATGGGAAAGTTTGACTCCAGGACCTCACACCAGGCTGCGTGGGCAGAGCTAAGCAGCCTCTGAATCATCCAAGCTGCTTTTGGCATCAACCAGCGCCATGGCTCTTGGGTTTGATGGAGCAAATCCTACGGCTGGCAGTCTTGGTATGAGCCGCGACTGGATACCTCCTCCCAATGCCAACGCCGGCCTGCAGTGGGGGAAGGACTCTCTTTCAGAAGGACTAGGAACAGTGTGAATATGCATCACTTTTGACAACCCGAATGCAATGTACAAAGGTTTGACATTAATGAAACTAAATTCCTCAGGATGAGAAAAACCAGCCAGATGCCAACTGGTAGGTGGGGAACATAAGTTCTCACCACCCTAGAAGCATTAAATTAAGGTTGAGAGGCTGAACTTGGAAAGCCAGCCAAGGCACCATCCCAGGAGGCTGAATTTGGAAATCAATTAAGGGGAAGGGAAGGATGGGAGCCCTGCCACATCCTTGCTGCCGGGGCGAGAGAAGAGGGTTTGACTGACGGTGCTATATTGGTACCAGGTGGCATATGTGTGTCTCCATCTCTGTTTTCACTTCATGGAGGAAATGGCTAGAGGGGAAAGAGAGACCGAAACTATGCGGAAAAAAATAATAATTGTTTATAAGGAAACTTCAGAGGAATCTGGAAAGCCTACATTGTGGTCTGGCCGACAGCAGAGGGCTGCTCTTGTTCAGGAGGGACTGCGTGTGACTCTATTGATCCACCTACACTCTTGGGACACTTCCTCAGTGGGTGATACTTGGGGGTCCGGTGACTTAAGAGGAATTGCTTGTGAAGCAGAGAGGAAATGATCTTGCTGTTTGGAGATCAGTTTCAGAATCTCTTTAGACCTGTGCTCTTAACAACTAGGTCAACAGGCCTTAAATAATAAGAATAATTTGGAGCACAGGAGTTCTCCTGCACTCTGGGGTAAGCTGACAAGCACCATGGCTATGGTGAGGGGCCTAGGGTGCTCGAAGCCCCAGCTGTGCCCCCGGCCCCATCTGAGCAGAGCCTCAGGCCACTGCGGCACGTGGTTGCCTTGTTCCATGTCATTGGATCTGAAACTGTAGCTGCAGCTTATTGGATCAGGACTTAGCAGCAGAGGCAGATACAAACTTCCGCAGGATGGAACAGCCACACGAGGAGCTGCTGAGGTGGCCCGGTGGCCCGCTGTGTTCTGGAAGTGATTATCCCATCAGCAGAGGGTGCTGTGCGGCACCACCCAGACCTCCTTTCAGGACTCCCTTCCCCTCGCTGCTGGGAGTAGTGGCAGCCAACGGATGTCAGCCGAGTCAATCTCTGGGCGTTGCCCTCAGTGAAAAGGGCCACCTTGCCCAGGTCATGCCCCCCACCCCCACCCAGGGAGAGCCCATAGCCAATGACAGGTCAGTGTCGGGGTACAAAGACCTCGCCCGCTTGCCCCAAGGGGACAACTCTGAACGCCCATCCCAGCTCCAAAGCACCTCAGGTTATCGGCTGAGGCCTCTGTTGAGACTACATCAAAGTTCAATTTCCCTTCCGCCCAGTCGTGTCGTCTTTGCTCCTCCGTGGTGCTGACTCTGAAACCTCTCCCCAGAAAATCCCTGCAGGCCAATCTCTGTCTGAGAGCCTGTGTCCAGGGAACCCACCCTGAGACGCCATTCGATCTCATCTTTCCTCCTAGGAAGGTTCACCCAAGGGGGAGAGAGAGACAGAGACAGACAGACAGACAGGAGAGGGGCGAGGGAGCTGGGAGGGCAGCAGAAGGCCACCATGCCGCAGAAGACACAAGGAAAGAGCAGCTGTGGGCACGCAGAAGCCGGGAGGGAGGTACACAGAGCTCAGTGGCAGGAACAGGTGAAGCTGCATCATGAAAATAGCACAGCGACTAGATGAGGTCGCATTACCCACTCCCAAGGGGGTGATTATTGGGAGGTTTCTTTCTTTTTTTTTTAATTTTAATTGTGGTAAGATACCTATAACCTAAAATTTACCACCTTAATTATTTTTAAGTGAACAGTTCTCTCGGAGCTTGTACTTTCCTCACTTCTGCGTGAGGCACAGCAAACTGGTGCCCAGGGCACCCGGAGGGATCCCTGCTTTTGAAGGACCCCAACCTGATGCATGGGGCTAGGAGCAGAGGTGCTGAAGCTAAGGAGACCTGAGTTCAAATCCTCATCCTGCAACTTTCTGCCAGTGCGAGTGTGGGCCAGCGATAAGAACTGGTGAGCCTCGATGTCTGCATCTGTATAATGGGGGTGTGGAGGGTGGAGGACTAAGAAACAGGTGCATACAGAAGTGGGATCTCAGGCACGTGTCTTCACCTCCCTGCCTGTTACCTCATCTGCCAAAGTGGGAAAATAATAGTCCCTTCCTCATCACATTATACGAGGATAAATGAGATTATCTTCGCAGTACTCCTAACACAGTAGGTTCTTAATGATCGGTAGCTATGGTATGTTTAGTAGCTTTAACTCTGGTTGAGACAACCAGAGGGGTATTAGGACATTGGTGTGGGTTTGTGTTTTTTAAAAAAAAAAAAAAAATTGTTGCTTTAGTAGAAAGGAATAAGGACAAGACTTAAATCTCTAGGGAGCAGGATGAAATCCCCCTGCCACTTCCAGAAAAAGACACCACCCTCCAGGAGTGAAAAGGCCATGGTGCAAATCAAACTCCGTCCTCCCACTGTTCCTCCCGCGCGCCTGCGGCGGCTGGGAGCCGAGTCCAGGATTTACATGGAAGCTTCCGCTGAGCTTCCCGGCAGGGGCTCCTCGTGGTCCCAGATTTCGGAGCAATAAATAAGGCTCAGAGGCAGCAGACCTGGTAGGGGTGGCCGTCTGGCAGAGCGGCGGGGTGGCGGGGACTCATGGGCCCCCTCGGGGGTCTGAGTCTGCATTTCTGCCCCTGTCGTAACAGACAGCACACGAATGCCAGGAAAAGTCCTTCTCCCCTCCACCTCATGCCAGCTGCCTTTCTCCTAGTTTGTCTTTCTTTTTCACTGGCCCTTTGCAATTCCACTCCCGGTACCTACCGCTGGCCACGTCACCTGCCAGCCCCCCAGTGTCTACCATTCTCTGTCTCTCTTTCCTTCTCTATGTCTCCCCATCCCATCTCTCCAGTGCTCTCTTCTGTCTCTCTGTCTCTCTTTCTGTCTCTTTCTTTCCCTCTTTCTTTCTCTCTCTCCCTCCGTCTCTCTCTCTCTCCCACCTCCACATCTTATTGTTCCTCTCTATTTCTTTGTCCCTGTTGTCTTTCTCTCTGACTCTTCCCTGTTGCTCCTTCCCTCCATCTCTCTCCAGCTCTGTTACCTGTCTCTGTCTCCCTTAGCTCTGCATCTCTCTCTATCTTTCTGCCTCTGGCTCCGATGCTTGTTTCTCTATGTAATAAATAGCTCTTTGTCTCTCTCGCTGTATCTCTTGGTCTCTCTCTGTCTTCCTCTCTCCCCGTGTGCGTCTCCCTCTCAGGTCAGGGGAGAGGACAGGTGCGCACTCTGGTCTGGCCAAGCCCCACGCCCCACCCGGCCTTCCACCGCAGCCCGGGCTGACTCAGCCGCCTGCGCCTGCGCCTGCAGGAGTGCTGAGTGAGGGAAAGGCGACTCCACGACCTGCCTGCCGAGTGGGCTTGCGCCCCCGGGCCTGTCTTTCCAGGCTGTGGCCTCCTTCCCTCTGCCATCACTGTCGGGATGGACAGCATAGGAATTCGAGAGGCTGCCAAGCCCTGTCCAGCCAGCCAGGTGAGCCCTGCAGCACGGGCATCCTGCTGGGGCTTCGCAGCTTCTAGCTGGGCAGCGAGAGGTGCAGGAAGAGGGAGCTAACCCACGCAGAGACCTGGGAGTCAGGAGTTGAAGGTTACTTCACCGACACGCTGTGTGGCCTCACCCAAGTCTCTCGCCTCCTCTGGTTCTTAAGCTCTTATCTATAAAATGAGGCTTTTCCGCAAATGCTTAAGAACGCGGATCTGGGACAGTCACATCCGGTCCAGGTCCAGCTCCTCCCAGGGCTGACAATTAACCAGGACGCTTTTGTGCAGCCACATCAGTTACTCACATACCAAAATAATTCCCTACAGGTGGGAGTCACTTCCTCGAGCTCCCAAACTCGCCCCTCATCACTCTGGCTCCTCCTCCTTCTAGTCCCCATGAATTAGAAACCAACGCCTGAAAAGCTGGCACAGCCAAGGGTCCTCGGCCTTTCATTGCTGTTGCTTCCCAGATTATTAAAAAAAATTTATTTTTAATATTGCTCCCATTTCTACCACTTTATAGCTGCAGGAAAACAGCAGATCTGACCTGTTAGCATTGTTGAAAATATGAAATATCCACATAAAGTACTTAGCACAGTGCCTGGCACACAGGAAGCATTCAATAAATGGCAGCTAATATTATCAGAAGCCAAATAAAGAGAGATCATCTGCCCAGCCTAAAAGAACTAATCATAATTTGAAAAAAAAAATCACATTGACAATGAGTACTTCCGGTAACACGAACACTTAGTGGGCGTTTGCTCCATGCCAGGTGCAATTCTAAGTGCTTCAAATGTAGTAACTTGTTTAATCCTCACGCCAACTCTTAAAGTAGGTGCCATTGTTATGACTATTTTGCTGAAAAGCAAGAGAAAGATTCTGAAGAGCTGCGATTCCAGAGAAGTGAACCACCCCCCAGATGCTATGGGCCAATGCAACACCCGAATTTGACCAGTTGTTAAGGGCTGAATTGTGCCTTCCCCCTAAAATAATTCATATGTTGACATCCTACTACCTCTTAGTAACTCAGAACGTAACTGTATTCATAGAAAGGATCTTTACAGACTAATTAAGTGAGTATGAAGTCATAGGTTGGGCCCTCTTGGAAAGAAGAGAAAACTTGGATGGACACAGAGGGAAGCTGATGTGAACACGCTGGGAGAAGATGAGGAGAGAAAGGTGGAAACAGACCCTTCCCCTCACAGCCCTCAGAAGGAATCCACCCTACCAACACCTTGATCTTGGACTCACGGCCTCCAAAAAGGCGAAAAAATTAATTTCTTTGGCTTAAGCTCCCCAGGTTGTGGGACTTCCTTACGGCAACCTGAGGACACCAACACTCCAGTTGAAAACATAGCTCCTGTATCTCAGAGGTATGGGAGGGCCGAGGAGGGAGCCTTCATCTTCTCTCTCCAAGAGGCCAACTCCTGGTTCACTGTTTGGCCTCATCAGCTTACCCCTAAGACCCTTTGGCTCAGCCTATAAGCCATCCAAGCAGAAAGCCCTCCTGTGTGGTCTAGCATTTCATTTTATTTTATTTTTAATATCAGAATGTTATGGGGGTACATTTTGGTTACATATAATGCCTTTGCCTACTCCAAGCCAGAGCTATAAGCATGCCTTTCCCCCATGCAATGCACTCTGAATCCATTAGCTGTGAGTTTACCCACCCCAACACCCCCCCTCCCACCTGATCAGCACTGGTGAATATTATTACTTTCATGTGAGCTCCTTAGTTTTGATCAGTTAGTACTGATCAAATTTGATGGGCAAATACATGTGGTGCTTGTTTTTCCATTCTTGTGATACTTGACTTCGAAGGATGGGCTCTATCCAGGATAATACAAGAGGTGCTAGATCACCATTGTTTTTTGCAGTTTAGTAGTATTCCATGGTATACATAGACGACGCTTTATTAATCCACTCATGTACTGATGGGCACTTGGGTTGTTTCCACATCTTTGCAATTGTGAATTGTGCTGCCATAAACATTCGAGTGCAGATGTCTTTATTATAGAATGTTGTTTTTAACTTTGAGTAGATTCTTAGTAGTGGGACTGCTGGATCAAATGGTATTTCTATTTTTAGTTTTTTGAGTTATCTCTGAATTACTTTCCACAGGGGTTGTATTAATTTGCAGTCCCACCAGCAGTGTGAGAATGTTCCTATCTCTCCACATCCACACCAGCATTTCTTGTTTGGGGACTTTTTGATAAAGGCCATTCTCACTGGAGCTAGGTGATATCTCATTGTTTTGAGATGCTGAGCACTTATTTGTATGTTTGCTGGCCATTATTCTGTCTTCTTTTGAAAAGTTTCGGTTCATGTCCTTTGCCCACTTTTTCATGGGTTTTTGTTTTATTTTTAATTTTCTTAAGTTCTGTATAGACTCTTATTCTCAGCCCTTTATCAGATGTGTAGCGTGCAAATATTTTCTCCCATTCTGTAGGTTGTCTGTTTGCTCTTGTGATAGTTTCCTTAGCTGTGTAGAAGCTTTTTAATTTGATCAGGTCCCATTTATTTATTTTTGTTGCTGCTGTGATTTGCTTTGGGGGTCTTCTTCATAAATTCTTTGCCTAGGCTGTTGTCTGTAACAGTTTTCCCAACATTTTCTCCTAGAATTCTTAAGGTTTCACACCTTACCATTTTAAACTCTTTCCTACAGTGATGGTTTATAAGTGGCAGACGAGGCTTTAAACCAAGGTCTATCTACCTCCAAAGCCAACTCCCTTAACAACTGTACTCTAGCTATATCTTTGTAGTCAAAGTGAGTTCATCAGTATTTAAGAGAATTTATTTAGATTTTTAAGCACTATTCTCACCAAAACATACTATAGTCTCACTATTGTAAGCAAAACTGGAATTATTGGGTTTGAAGTATTTTTTCTCAGTCACCCAACTACATGAGTATGTAGATATCTTTTAAATGCTTGAGTAAATCTGTCGGGGGTGGAGTCAAACATGCCATTGCACAAGCCACTTAAGAAACAGAGAAAATATAAATAACTAAACGCAGCATCAGCTAAACCAGCAATAAAAACAGCAATTAGAATCAATTTTTGAGCCACAATGAGAAAGTTCTACTCCACACCCCACACGTCTCTTCAAAACAGATGATAAGTTAATTCCCAGCTCCTTGCAATTCATATTGTCTGTTCTCCAAAGGAATTCCACAGCACAGCATATCAGTATGGATAATTATACCATGCTTATAAAGCATTTTCTAAGTAAAAAAAAATATTTTGGCTGGAGGAACAGGACAGTTGCTAGCAAAAATAAGGAGGCAGAAGTTGTAAGATGGAAGAAAAAGAGGAAAACTGGAAATCAAGATTCTCCCCCCTGCCTTTCTGGACTCGATTAAGCTAATATACACTCTCATTCAATTCTTATTTTTTTAAAAAAAAACACAAAATCAAAAACCTTGGGGCATAGATGTTTCTCAGTTGGGGGTCTTTGGTTGCAAGCAATAGAAACTGACTGAAAGGCAGAAAAGGAATGTATTATTATATAAGGGGCTCATTAGTGGGAAGACTGATGAACCCTGGGATTTAGACAGATAGATGCTTCTGGTAGAAGAAACTGTTCATCATTCTCACCTAAGTGCGCCCGTCCCCCACCAACTGGATTGAATTGGCAGCCGTAGAATCTTGTGACGATGACCCTTTGCTGAGAATTCCATGTCCTAGGTCACAAGCCTGCCCCCGGTCTGTTCTAGAATGTTGACAGGGAACATCTGCAGCAGAGGTTTCCAGGGCTCTTTCAGTTTCTGAAATAGGAGGGCATGACTTGTGCATTACTAAACTGCAAGGGCCACATCATAGTGGAGAGATAATTTCTCCAAAAAGCAATCTGGGTTTTTGTTACAAAGGGAGAAGAGAAAACAGCCAGAAAAGAAAAGAAAAGAAAAGAAAAAGGGAGGGAGGGGAGGGCAAGGCAAGGCAGAGGGGAGGGAAGGAGAAGAGAGGGGAGGAAGTGGAAAGGAGAGGGGAGGAAGTAGAAAGGAGAGAAGGGGAAGGGGGAGGGGAAGAAGGGGAGGGGAGGAGAGTGGAGGGAGGGAGGGGAGGGAGGGGAGGGGAGGGGAGTGGAGGGGCAAGGTAAGGAAAGGGAGGGGAGGGGAGGGGCGATGAAAGGAAAGAATGCTAAATGTTCATGCCCTTTTGTCCTGCTATTCCAATTGCAGAAATTTATCCTAAGTAAACAATGAATTATATCAATGCCCAAAGCTGTGTTGTTTATGAAACTAAAAATCAGAGACACCCTAAATGTAGGAGGATGTAAGGAAGTGGTTAGCAACTGTGGCTAACTTACGGAGACTTACTCTATTCTAGGTATGGTGCCGATCCCATTTGTGGTGATCAGGAAAATGCACCTTGCAGGCCTCCAGCTGCAAGGACCATAATTGACCAAGAGCCCAAGAGCCCCCTGAAAATCTATCACCAATTTGCACGGGGAGGCCACGCTTCCCGTCGATTGCATCCAACCAACGTTTGAGAGCAGCAGGAATACAAAGACAGGCCCCTTCCTGGGAGATGTCAGATTCCTCTAACAGCCAACTTTAGCTCAAGAACTCTGGCGGCCTTCTTACACAGCATGACAGTCTAGGACATGTTCACCCAACCTTTTGTCCCTCTCTCTTTCCCTTGGGGTCTGACTTGCCCTGTGGTGTTTTGGCTCCCCCAGCTTTCCCTCGCTCCTGCACCATTTTCTCTCATGGGCATTTCCCCTAATAAAATCCTCGCATATTTGATCCTGTCTTGGTGTCTGTTTCTCATAGGACTGGGACTAACACAGGCAAGGCCAAAAGTAGTCTAAGATCACAGGCAGTAATATGGGGATTTAAGACTGTCTCACCCACCGCCCAGCAGGTGAAAAAGATGGTGTCCTAGTTAGCAGATGGAGCATTGTGGCTGAATCGCTAAAAATTTTACTGACGGCAACACAGGAAAATGTCCCAGTGGGAGGAAATGCTGTAGCAAGTGTAGTGATATAGGCGATTGGGAAATAAGGGGCCAAGAGTGCTTACAAAGCCAGCAGAGTTGGCTGGTTCCTACCTTGTTGTGTTGCTGCCCGGCAGAAGGATAATGAGGAACCGAGGGCTGTTATCAAACAATTAACGGCAAAGTGGGAACCAGAGAGCCTCTGAGGTCGCTAACAAAGCGGCCTTTGTGTCCTGCAGTGGAAGGGCCCACAGAGCTGAGCAGCAGACTGACGACCTAACTGTTAAGGGATGCAGCACTCCAGAGATGTCTGAGCGCTCAGCCTAGGTAGCCAAGGTATGTTTGTGTGCTGGAGGTGGGGGAAAACTTGGGATTCTGGAACATGAGGCAGAAACATCTGGATGTTTGCCCCTGACAATATAGATTCTGCAACTCACACACACACACACACACACACACAACACAACACACACACCCCACTGGACTCTGAGTTTGCAGGCAGCCTGCTCTTCTGCAGCCGGAGCTACCCTGTGCTGAAAGGTGCCACAGAAGCTTCTCCCTGGCAATGCAACAGCCACCTCCCTCAAGAGCTGCTCTCACCTTCCCTCCTGGATGCCAGGCCAAGAACTAGGGCTAAATCCCAGGACAAGCTGGCTGGAGACACACTAAGCCTGATAAAAGAGAAGAGAGACTATCCATCTAAGGAAATTTAAAGACTCATCTAGCAAATATGGCCATGCAGCTTCCCCAAGACCACCCCCAGTCGGAGTCTGAACATGGCAGGGATCCTAAGACAGGCCCGTTTCCTAGGAGACATTGAACTCCTGTGACTGGTAAGGATACAGAGATGGAGGTGGAGATAGAGATGGAGAGATATTAGTTCAATCTTCCGTAAAATATTATCTGCACTTCCATGCACACACACACAAAAAGGACAGGAATCTAAAAGAAATCAGTGAAAATCTACGTAAGACGTTTTCAAGAATGTTTGTTCTTTATTCATAATAGCTAAAAACTGGAAACAACTCGATGTTCATCAACAGATACACAAATTCTGGTATAGGATATTAATGCAATGGAATATTATGTAGCAACGAAAAAGAATATAGCTATATGCAACAGGATAGGTGAATTTCACAAATATAATGTTGAGTAAAAGAAGCTAGGCCCACAAGGGATATTATGTATGAATCCATTTATATTAAATTAAAAAAAAATCACTGAGTCTATTGTAAGAGGAACCACAATTGTAGTACCCTGGGACCAGGGAGGTAGGGTGATGAATATTGACCAGAAAAGGGCATGAAGGAAAGAGATTTAATAGAAGTGTTTTTTTTATTTTGATCTAAGTGGTGGATACTTGAATTGTATAAGTAAAACTTCACTTTAAGCTGAGTACTTAAAATGTGTGTACTTTATCATATGATTGTTATACTTCAACAAAAAGTTTAAAATTCAATAAAAAGGAGAGGAAGAAAAGACACCAAAATGTTCACTGGCTATCTCTGATTGATGGAATTAAGGAGAACTTGCAATTCTTTCATTACCACTTTCCCAATTTTCTGCATAGAATATATTTGTCAGAAAGCAAAAGGAATAAAAGTTACTCCCTAGAAGGGAAATATATAATGGAATAATGTGCAAACTTCACTCTGATGTCAGATACCAGGTACTTTGCATGCAAAACTGGTGTCATCAACTGTCTGGGCCACAGAAACATTACTCTTTGTCCTGGTTTTGACCAATTCATCACAATCCTAAAGCAATAACAGCATTGACAATATAGTTGGGTAACGCTCCTCCCAGTAATGCTCTCTAGAAATTAAAACTTGAGTCTGTAATTTGGAACCCAAAAGCTATGGTACTTTAAGAATTTAGCCCCACTGTATATTGTTTCTTGAAAAGTACCAACAATGCCTCAAATCAAACCACAATTATAGACCTGTAAATGTAAAGCCATTATTATGTCTGGGCAACTGCCTCGATTCCACTTGCATTTTAATAGTTGTTTTCTGATACTGAAGTTACTAATGCTTTTGTCGCCCCTTAATGACTACCCTTAGCAAACATTTTTTGTGCCTTACAATTAGTGATTTTCTTCCTAATTATGGCTTTTTCCAATTTTCACATGAAATGACAAAAATTCATGTTTTGCCCTAGAACTAGCTTATTAGTTAATGAAAACTTGTCTAATAGCAGCCTTTTAGATTACCCTGTCAAAATCAAAAGCAGCATTCAGAGAAGAGAGAGGTTGCTTTCATATTCACATTCAAAATTAATTTCTGGGTAGGGTCTGGGAATGAAACGTAGGAGGGATAATTTCTTCCAAAAAGATTAAAATAGATATCCTTTCTGGAGTCCATGGAATTTAAAATTGCTAAACAAATATCTTTCCCCTCCTGCAGCCCACCCCAGTTTTACCTTAATTTGTACCTTTTTTTTTTTTCTTTGCCCCTGATATATACTCATCCCCTGAGCTTTAAACTGCAGAATAAGAAATGATTAATCTCTGGAGTTAGGATCTGGTCATTTCAATATTTCTGTATAATCAACTATCAGGGTACCTACTTGTCCACGTAGGGTTAGATTATTCAACTTCACTTCCACTCTCCACCTGCTGCCCAGACATACTTGGTATGCTGCCTTACCTGGCAAGGACACGCTGACCTAAGACAAATCTCCTACGTGTTCTTTGGTTTTTGAACCATAAACACAGCGTGCTGGGAACAGAATCTAATATCATCCCCCAAACAAGCATCACTGTTCTCTCTGGCAGATGCAGTCTGGTTCACTTGGCTGAGTTTGTTAATAATACGGGGAAGAAAGCAAACTTTATCAAAAAGTAGTGACTCATTTTTCTCATCCAGTAAAATCCATAAAAGATTTAGGCACGACCCAAACAATTTACATCTTAAATATTCATGCCCTAGTCCCAGGCCTGAAATGACATTTAAATTGTGTCTGGGGAATCTGTGATGAGCTGACTGCCATGGCCCACTTTGAGGGGCTTCAAAGACTAGGAGAGAAAGAGGAATATTCAGACCTGTTTTCCATTTCAGAGATTTACGAGGTAGCAGATGAAATTCTCTCCTGCTCTCAGACGCCCTCCTGGGAAAAGAAACATTGTCCGAATCCAGTAAATAAGGCACTCTGTGTCAGCAAAGACTATAGTGGATGATATTAATATTCAAGTGATCCTAAGGTTTCTCAGATAGGTGCTTTTAAAGCAGGGCTTCTCAGCCTCAGAACTATTGACATTTGGGGCTAGATGATTCTTTATAGGGGGGACTATCCTGTGCATTGTAGGGTGTTTAGCAGCATCCCTGACCTCTACCCACTAGATGCTAGGAGCACCTCACTCCCTGTTTGTGACAACAAAAAAGGTCTCAAAACATGGCCAAATGTCCTCTTGGTGGGGGGGCGATGGGGGTGGAGTGGGGCAGAAGACAAAATCTCCTTTGGTTGAGAACTACTGCTTCAAAGGCAAAGAACTCTTATCTCTGCTTTACCCTGAACTCATTGAATTGACCTTTTTTTTTTTTTTTGGATGTTTTGTTGACGTGCAGCATGCATATAGAAAAGTATATGAACTGTGAGTGTACAGCTCAATGAACCTGAACATTTCTACACTACTAGAACCCAAGTCAAGAAACAGAACATTGGCAGCTCCCCAAAAACCTGCTGTGAGTATCCTTGTGGTGACTACTCACCCACCCATACAGGACAACCACCCTCCTGACTCTTACAGGATGGCTGAGCTTTGGTCGGGCTACTTTTTACATAGGAATTATGCCACCTTCCTGAAGCTGTCATTCATGAGACAAAAAAATATAAAATAAAAAAATAAAAATAAGGAGATGAGTGACCCCATAACAAAAATGTACAGATGATCTACTTGGTTGGTTCTAGGCACTATTTTATTTTAAACATTGGGGATGACACCCTCATGGAGCTTCTATTCTAGGGAAAGATAGGCATCAAACAGGTTAACCAATAAAATAATCAAGACACTTCCAGACTGTAATATATTCCAGGAGAGAGATTTTACAAGGTTGTATAATAAGGAGTTCCAGAGTAGGGCAAGAAGGGGACCACTCAAAATATGGGCATCAAAGATTTATGAGGAGCTAATATTTGAGCCACACCATGAATAATGACAAGAAGGCAACTATGTGAAGAATGGGGAGAAGAATATTCTAAGTAGAGGAGACCACAAGTCCCTGAAGGAGAAGTGAGCATGATGTGTTGAAGAATGAAAAAGAAGGCAAGTGTGGACAGACCATGGTGAGCAAACTCCAGAGCAGCAAGAGAGGATGTTGGAAAGGTAGGTGGGAGCTAGATCATGGGGGCCTTGAAGGCAGAGCAAGGAGGTTGAAGTTTATTCAAAGTATAATGGAAAGAGTTCATAGGGGCTGAGGAAGGGCGTGACATGATCTTGTTTATCTGTTAGTAAAACGTAACACAAAGGAAGCTAAATCACACTGGTCCCACTTGGGAATGGCCCCTAAGCAAGTTGGAAAGTGGCTGAAAGATCATGGCAAACCCTCCATCCATCCTATCTTCCTTCACTTTGCTAAATACTTGCTCCCCAGCCTCTTCTCCCTGCACATGTAAAGAGCCCCCAATCATTCTTCTTGCTCATAACCACTGCCTCCCCTTCTCCCCAACAAAACCACCCCTGTGGAAAATAATTTGGATATATCTCAAAGACCTAAAAATAGAAATACCATTTGATTCAGCAATGCCACTACTAGGCATCAACCCAAAGGTAAAAAAGACACCCTATAATAAAGACATCTGCACTCAAATGTTTATTGCAGCACAATTCACAATTGCAAAGATGTGGAAACAACCCACATGCAACACATGAATGTATTAATACAATCTGGTATATGTATACCATGGAATACTACTCAACTTAAAAAACAATGATGATCTAGCACCTCTTGTATTATCCTGGATAGAGCTATCACAAGAATGGAAAACCAAGCACCACATGTACTCACCACCAAGTTGGTATTAACTAATCAACACTGTTCACGTGGTAGTAATACACATTAGGTGCTGGTCAGATTGGGGTAGGGGGGTAAACTCACAGCTAATGATAACAGAGTGCCCTATATGGGGGAAGGGCATGCCTCTAGCCCTGGCTTGAGGCAAAGCATTAAGCCTCATGAGGCAAAGGCATTACTTGTAACTAAAATGTTTGTGCTCCCATAATATTCTGTAATAATAAGTTTTGAACCAAAAACAAAACAAAAAAAGTTTTATGTAACATGTTTACCAATTCTCTTCATTATCTCACAACCATTAAAAAATGCTGATCCACTGGTTAAGCAAATTGTTTTGACCCATATTATGATGGTAGAATCGAACCAGTCTTATCTAAAATCCATGTCTTGCCTTTTAGGAAAAGGAATCACTGATTAGTAAGCACCTGAAATGCAACTGGTACTTTGCTGTTCTCTAAAAAGGCAAGCTTCTGGAGTACAGTGATCCTATCCTGGTTTCTATCTTCAGCACCTTGGACAGTGTTCACCACCCAGTAAGTGCTCAATGAATTCAATCATGGACTTGAAAGAGAAGAAATAACACAGCCATCTGTAAGACCTATTACTCTAAGAAGAGGTAGAAATTTGAAATATTTTAAAAATTCATAGAATATATTCCATACATGAAAAGTATTCATGAAAAACAGGATGAAAGACAACATAATCCACCTTTAAGTTAACGTCAAGTGGCTTTAACCTCCAAGCTATGGAAATCCACAACCCAGCTCACAGCATGTTCCCTGAGCCATATTGCTCAGGCCACTCACTTACTCCACATGCCAGGCCAGCTTGTCCTCCCTGTGGGGATGTCCTTGGACTCCTTCTAGCTGCCCATTTAATCTCATGCCACAATTGAGGAACCTAAGAATTTCCCTGTCCTTGAGTCAGAACGTCAACTTTTATGAATAAAAGTCCATTATCCTCATGTGGGAAGTGCCTTGCTAAATCTACTTTGTGGTCACCTAGATATTAGGAGGAAGAAAACAGAAGTCAATGTCTTGTTTTTGACATTTTAGCAGATAGCCATACTCCAGCAGTCAAATCTTCTTTCTCAAGCCAGGAAAGAATTCAGTCTCTGCTTCTAAGAGACCATAGGAGCATAAATGGTCATAGTTCAATACACTGTCAATAAAGGCACAATCATCACTCCTTTGTTTCTTACCTACTAGACCTCTCTTCTTTATGATGTGTGGCCTTGGCCAGTTTCAAGATACTATAACAGGCCGGGCGTGGGGGCTCACGCCTGTGATCCTAGCACTCTGGGAGGCCGAGGCAGCCGGATTGCTTGAGGTCAGTAGTTCAAAACCAGCCTGAGCAAGAGCAAGACCCTACTTCTACTATAAATAGAAAGAAATTAATTGGCCAACTAATATCTATAGAAAAAATTAGCCAGGCATGGTGGCTCATGCCTGTAGTCCCACCTACTTGGGAGGCTGAGGCAGGAGGATCAATTGAGGCCACGCGTTTGAGGTTGCTGTGAGCTAGGCTGATGCCACGGTACTCACTCTAGCCTGGGCAACAAAGCGAGACTCTGTCTCAAAAAAAAAAAAAAAAAAAAAAAAAAGCTACTATAACAGAATATCTAAGACTGGCTAATTTATAAAGAAAAGAGGTTTCATTAGTTCACAGTTCTTCAGGATGGGAAGTTCAGGGCATGGCTTCTTGCTTCTGGCAACAGCTTTTGTGCTACATCGTAACACAGTGGAGAAAGTCAAAGGGGAAGTGGACACATGCAAATACAGACCAAACAGGAGGCGGAAACTTGCTTTATAACAACTGGCTCTCTCAGGAACTAATCCACTCCCAGAGAATTGATCCAGTCTCATGAGAGCGAGAACTCACTATCACTCCAAGCCATTGGGGAAGGGTCTGCCTCCATGACCCAAACACTTGCTACTGGGCCCCTCCTTCCAAAACCACCACATTGGGGATCAAATTTCAGTATGAATTTTGGTGGGGACAAGCCATGTCCAAACCATAGCACACCCCTAGGACCAAAAAGCTATCACAGTCCCACCCGAGCCCTACGAAACACCAACTAACAGAAGTAAGGGCAGTCTACTCGAAATTCCCTTGGGTTGAGTCCCAGATCTGCCTCTTACTAGCTGTGTGACCTTTAGCAAGTCACTTCTCTGAGCCTTCACTTCCTCAGCAGCAAAATGAGGATAATATAAGAACACACTTTATAGGACTGCCGTGAGTCCTAAATGAGATAATGTGTGCAAATGCTCACAAAGTGTCGTTTGTATTGCCACTCTTCTAGTCAATTAACCATCAACACTGCCCTCGCTGCCTTTGTTCATCACCACGCTGATACGTTTGGTCACATCTTCCCCTTTGCCTTGAGGGTCTTCTTCTGCACAGCACCTCACTAACTCCATGGATTTGAGCTTTGCAGGACCCTTCTCTAACCACCCCAATTAATGATTATACTAATAATGTCAGCTAATATTTACGGAGGGCTTACTATGTATACATAGCATTCGCCAAGCATGTTACACGCACAATCTTCAATCCTCGCACAACCCTGCAATGTACCTTCCATTGTAGACTCCATTTTATACATGTAAAAACTGATTCTCAGACAGTGAAGCAGCTTGCCCAAGATCACACCATGAATAAGTGATGAAGTTGTGATTCGTACCTGGCCAGTCTATCTCCAGAGCCTTTTCTTCCACCCAATATTCTAGAATCTCTCTCCCTTCAGAAAACCATATGTAGCATGCCTGGGCCTCACTGTTCTCTAAGTTTCCAAGTGGTTTAATATTCGATCTTGGACTACTTGATCCTTGCGGGCGGGGTTACCCTCCCTGTCCTGAGGTCTAGCAGAGTGCCTAGTCTGATGCCGAATACCTAGTAAGTCCTTGCTGATTGAGTAACTCAAACCTTTTCCTTTCTTCTTGCCAGAAACTATCAGTTAAAAGACTACAATCACTGAAAATGACCTCATTTCCTACCACTCTCCCTCTCCCTCCTTCTGGCCCAGCCATTCTTGGCCTCTTCACTCTTCTTCAGACACACCAGGGACTTTGCACTCATTGGTTTTGCTTTCCATAATGTTCTTCCCACGGCCATCCCCATGGTTCACTATATTGCCCCTTCAAGTCTTTGCTTAAAAGCCTTCTCCTAGAAGGCTTCTCTGACCTCCCTGTTTAAGACAGAAACCTCCTCCACTCCCTTCCCTGCTTTCCTTATCTCCCCTCCCTTGCTTAATTTTCTCCATTAAATGTATTACCTCCCAATATACTATCTATCTACTTTTCTTTTTATGTTGCTTAATGTCTATCTCTCTGCACTAGAATATAAACTAGCAAAAAAAGGCTAAGACTGGAACCCCTACCCCAGTTTCTACTGCACCGTATTAAATGCCTACTCCTGATTCCACAGTACAGGTACTTTTGCCTGTCTTGTTCACTGCTCTCCCCCCAGCACCCAGAAGATGACCCGGAATATGGTAGGTGCTCAATAAACATATGTTGGAAATACATCTGTTCTTTGCTTCAACTTGCCTCTTTCCACAGCAGAAATTCTGCAAAGAAAAATGTAATTTCTCTTCCACTTTCTAGGTCCTTTAAGTAGCCCAAAGAAACAACCCTTTCCTTCCTTCCACCAGCCCAGAAGGTATGAGAAGGCCAGGAATTATGTCTAACAAGGAGGCAGAGACCAAGGGGTCTTCACTGAGGGAGACAGAAATGAGTGGGAAAAGCTAGCTGGGCTCCACCTGAATTGTACAATACGTTACTACAAGGTAGGAGTCCGTTTCTCTGAAAGAAAAACAGTCTGGAAGATGAACAGGTCTATATTCTAAGGAGTATTATCCCAACAGGAGCAAGCCCCATTCCGCGATTAGCTCCCCCAGCTTTACCACCTGTTGAACAGGCACAAAAGAGCAAAGCCTTCAGACCACACCGGACTTCACCCTGCACTTGGGCTTTCTAAGTTTAAAGTAGCATGCTATATATTTTTTCCAGACAACTACAAAAGTGCCTTTCATTTATTTGCAGCATGGTGCCTGTTTCACCTCATAGTTGTCTAAAGCTTTAGAAACATTTCCCTGCCATCAATGTCCCCAAAGTTCATGGAGGGTGAATGTGGTCTCACTCAAAAGGACATCTTTATCCTCCTGAGAAAAGAGACTCTGATAGCCAGTGACCTGCTCTAATTCATGTCTCCAGGGACTCTCCTCCACTCTCTGCCCTGGCAGAATCAGGGCTTGGCATTTAATAAGGTGCAGAGGAAGGAGAACTAGACGGGGGGGGGGGGGTGTCCCAGACCTGGCTTTTTTACTGCCTCCTCACTAGACCTTTGGCAAGTTAATTAACTTCTCTGGACCTCAGTTTCACTGGGCACTTAGGAGAAAGACGTAATATCAGATAAAGGCAAAGCCAGAAGTCAAACCCAGGTCTTGACCTCCACCCCCCACCCCAAGCCTGTGATCTTCACCCCATATTATATTACCTCCCCAATCATCTTTACAGCTTACTTCTCCCTTCCCCATCTACATTTTTAGTTTCTCCTCTCTCAGACAAGGGAACTTTTTTTTTCCAAGTTAGGTGGATGATTTTGACAAAACCACACATTTTCTCCTTTGATATCATCTGAAATAATCACAGTCGCTACTGCGTGTCGTGCTTCTCTGATCAAAAAGGCAAGTGCAAACATTATGTCTTCCAAGACTCAATTTACACAAATTACATATTAGATGAAACCAATGCCCAAGAAGGCACTGTGGCTGGAGAAGAGTAAGAAGACAGTGTGCGCGTCAGAAAGCAGCCCAAGCACAGCTCAAAAAGCTTTAAAAATGGGATGTAGCAGCAAGGGGGAGGAGAGTGTAGATTGTGAAACATGTTCCTCTCTTACAATGTCACTATTTTCTGGTTTAATTAGAATCAGATAGTGTGCAATATAATCATCACCTGATAACACAATTCCGTCAAACATGGAAGAGTAATATTCAAGTGACTGAAGCATGAACATAATTCACCTCAAGCAAGGGAGAGAAATTGTATTAGCAAATGCCGCCAGATCCACTAATTAATTTGCTATATTATGCATGACAGGAAACAGTGTAGAACAGAAAAAAGAAAAAAAAAAAAAGCTTGATTTTTCTGAGTTAGGGAGGGAGGGGTGGACGTGCTTCCCCATAATTTATTTCTGCAATAGGTTCATTATTTGATCAAGGATTGGCTAAAGGGGGATTCCACAGGGTAGAACAAGAGCACTGCAATGAGCTGGTGGAGGCAGTGTAGTTATCCAGTTAGCAGATGTCAGAATCACTCTGCTTCACCACTTGCTATCTTCATTCAGAGAGCCTCTTTCTCCACGGAATCGCTCACCAGTGCCCTGCTTCTCTACAAACCCAAGAAATCGGCAAATTAGCAGACGTGTCCCTTGGCCAATTCATCAGTACATTTTGAGAGAGCTTCAACTCCATTATGCCTCCTTGTCTTCCGTTAATTGTTGCACTTCCAAGGAAGGCAAGTGAAATAATATCAAGTTATTTTTCAAATTTAACTAATTAATTTTTAAATTGACAAAAAAATTTGTATATATTTATCATTTACATGTCTTGAAATATGTATACATTGGGGAATAGCTCAATTAAGCTGATTAACATATGCATTACTTCACATGCTTATCATTTTCTGTGGGGAGAAAACTTGAAATCTACTCTCTTAGCAATTTTCAAGAATACAATGCATTGTTATTAACTATACTCACCCTATTGTACAATAGATCTCTTGAACTTATTCCTCCTAACAGAAATTTTGTATCTTTTGACCAATATCTCTCCCAGCAACCAGCCACCCAGGCCCTGGCAGATACCATTCTACTCTGCTTGTGTGAATTCAATTTTTTTATTATATAGATTCCATATAACAGTATCGGGTATATGTGGTATTTGTTTTTCTGTGCCTGGCTTATTTCTCTTAACATAATGTCTTCCAGATTCATCTATGTTTTTCTAAATGATAGTATTTCCTTCTTTCTTAAGGCTGAATAGTATTCCTCTGTGTGTGTGTGTGTGTGTGTGTGTGTGTGTCATATTCTTTATCCATTCAACCACTGATGGACACTTAGGTTGATTCCACATCTTGGGTATTGTGAATAATGCTGCAATGAACATAGGAGTAGAGATATCTCTTCAATATACTGATATCATTTCCTTTGGGTATATACCTAGTAGTGGGATTGCTGTATCATATGGTAGTTCTATTTTTAATTAGAACTCTATCCTATTTTTTCATAATAGCTGTACTAATTTACATTCCCACCAACAGTGTGCCACAGTTCCAATTTCTCCACATCCTCACCAACATTTATCTTTTTGAAAATAGCCACTCTTGCCTTGAAGGGACAGATCCTCACAAGGTTGGAGATTTAATTATATCCTTCAACGTACATATTGATAATAATTTGGATTAAGATCATTAGTACACACCTTCCAGTTATTTATCTATAACTTTTCACATAGTCTTTAAAAGTCCCTGGGTTCAGGCCGGGCACTGTGGCTCACGCCTGTAATCCTAGCTCTTGGGAGGCCGAGGCGGGCGGATTGCTCGAGGTCAGGAGTTCAAAACCAGCCTGAGCAAGAGCGAGACCCCGTCTCTACTATAAATAGAAAGAAATTAATTGGCCAACTGATATATATATAAAAAAATTAGCCGGGCATGGTGGCGCATGCCTGTAGTCCCAGCTACTCGGGAGGCTGAGGCAGAAGGATCACTCAAGCCCAGGAGATTGAGGTTGCTGTGAGCTAGGCTGACGCCACGGCACTCACTCTAGCCTGGACAAAAAAGTGAGACTCTGTCTCAAAAAAAAAAAAAAAAAAAAAAGTCCCTGGGTTCAAACAGCTGAACTTTTGGCTCTGCCTCTGCATAATCTTTGCTGGGTCACTTAATCTCCCTGAGCTTCGGTTCTCTCATCTGTGCACTGGAGATGTACTGATTGCATCTACCACGTTACTGATATAGTGCTCATCAAGGGTTTTGATGAATGACTGGCCACCTTGTGAGTCTGCCATGTTGCTGCTTATGCTGCTTGAAACTCAGGTGAGAGTGCAATAAGCTAGGCACAGCTGACCAAGTACTGGAGACCCCACTGGCACTATTACTCTCCAGGAATGGAATAAGCTCTTCCCCTTTGTTTGCCACATTTCAGCAGAGACCGTTTGGAAAATTGGCAGAAGATTTAGATGTAATGAAAAGAAAGACCACCACCAAGAGTAACTCCCAACTAGTAAGATGCTATATTTTAATCCAACCACATCCATCATGACACTAAGTGTAAATGGTCTAAATATACACATTAAAAGACAAAGATTTACAAGACTGGATTTTAAAAAGACCCAACTATCAGCTGTCTACATGGAACCCACTTTAAATATAAAATATATAAGTTAATGGAAAAATATATGCCAAGCAAATAATATCCAAACCTATATATATAGAGAGAGAGAGAGATGAAAATGAACAGTTTTAAAATACAACAAAAAGAAAGCTGGGAGTGTTATAATAATATCAATGTAGACATCAGAACAAGAAATATTATCAGAGGGACTTTACATAATGACAAATTCACCAAGAAGACATAACCACTGAAAATATATATATACTTAATAAAAGAGCTTCAAAACACATGAGACAAAAACTGATGATGCTGAAATGATAAAATATACATTTGCACTTGGAGATTTCACCATTTTTCTCTGAATAATTGATAGTACAAGTAGACAGAAAATCAGTAAGGATATACAACACTATCAACCAAGTTTACCTAACCAGCATTTGTAGAATATTCTACTCAATAACAACAGAATATGCATTCTTTTCAAGTTCACAGGGACCACTCAACAATATATTCTGGGCCAAAAGAACAAACTTTAGCAACTTTAAAAGAATTTAAATGAACAAAGTATTTTCTGTGAATATAATTAAATTACAAATCAATAACATAAACATCTCTGGAAAATATTCAAATACTTGGAAGTTAAACAACACAGTTCTAAATAACAGAGATCAAAAAGAAAGGTACAATGAAAATTAGGAAATATTTTGAATTTATAAAAAATTTTTGACAAATCAAAGTTTGTGGAACATAGCTAAAACAGTGTTTATAGGGAACTCAGTATCACTAAATGCGTATATTAGAAAATAAGAAAGATTTCAAATTATGGCCTAAGCTTCTATTTTAAGAAACTGGGGGGGGGGGAGGCGGAATTAAAATAAATTAAATCTAAGGCAAGCAGGAAAAATGAAATAATAAAGATAAGACAAGATCAATAAATTTAAAAACAGAAAAGCAGTAGAGGAAAATCAATGAAACCAAAAGTTGGTTAAGAAAATCAGTGAATTTAATAAACTCTGAGCCAAATTGATTAAGAAAAAAGAGAGAAGACATAAATTATCAATATCAAGAATTAAAGAGATGACACCTCCATAGATACTGCAGATATTAAGATGATAACAAGGGAATATTATGAACAACTTTATGCCAATAAATTCAACCACATATATGAATTAGACAAATTCTTTGAAAAAACATAAATTTTCAAAGCTCACTCAAGAAGAAAAGATCAATATACCAAAATCAATTGTATTCTATATACCAGTAATGAACAATCTGAAAATGAAATTAAGACGACAATTTTGTTCAAAATAGCATCAAAAGGAATACTAAGGAATAAATTTAGCTAAAGAAATGCAAGACTTATACACCAAAAACTACAAAACTTGCTGACTATATTATAAAAGAATCTAAATAAATGGATAGGCTGGGCATGGTGGCTCACGCCTGTATTCCTAGCACTCTAGGAGGCCGAGGCGGGAGGATCGCTCAAGGTCAGGAGTTTGAGACCAGCCTGAGCAATAGCGAGACCCCGTCTCTACTAAAAATAGAAAGAAATTAGCCAGACAACTAAAATCTATATAGAAGAAATTAGTCGGGCATGGTGCCACATGCCTGTAGTCCCAGCTACTTGGGAGGCTGAGGCAGAAGGATTGCTTAAGCCCAGGAGTTTCAGGTTACTGTGAGCTGGGCTGATGCCACAGCACTCTAGCTGGGGTAACAGAGCAAGACTTTGTCTCAATAAATAAATAGATAGATAAGACAGTCCATGTTCATGGACTGGAAGACTCAATATTATTTTTAGCAAATTCTTCCAAAATTGGTCTATAGAGTCAACACCATGCCTGTCAAAATCCCAGTAGCCGTTTTTCCCCATATAGTTGATACTGAAATGTATGTGAAAAAGCAAAGGACCCAGAATAGCAAAAACAACTTTGAAGACAAAGAACAAAGTTGGAGAACTTCCACTTCCCAATTGCAAAATTTACAAACATTTATAATATCAACAAAAGACATGAAACATTCAAGATCTGTATGGTGAAAACTACAAACACTGATGAAAGACATCAAGGTGGCCTAAATAAATGGAAACATATACTGTATTCATGGACTAAAAGACTCATTATTGTTAAGTTGCCAATTCTCCCAGGTATAAATTCAATGCATTTCCAAACAATGGGAGAAAAATCTTTGTAATCTTGGATCAAGCAAAGATATTTTAGATATGATACCAAAAGCATAATGTATGAATGAAAAAAAATTGATAAATGTGACTTGACCAAAATGTAAAACTTCGGCTCTTTGAAAGACACTGTTAAGAGAATGAAACAGCAAGCCACAGTCTGGGAGAAAATATATTCAAAATATGTACCTGATATCTGGACTTATATCCAAAATATACAAAGAACACTTAAAACTCAACAATATAAGCAACTCAGTTTTTTAAAAATGAGCAAAATATTTGAACAAATGGCAAATTAGCACCCAAAAAGAAGCTCAGCATCATTAGTTATCAATTAAAACCACAATGAGATACCACTACCCACCTATTAGAATGGCTTTTTTAAAAAAACTGACAATACCACATGCTGTCAAGGATGTGAAACAAACATAACTTTCATATATTTCTAGTGGGAATGCAAAATGGTACAGCTACTTTGGAAAGCATTTTGGCAATTTATTATAAAGTTTAGTATATACTTACCATATGATTCAGCAACCCCACTTCCAGACATTTACCAGTTGACATAAAAATGTATGTTTACACAAAATTTTGTATGCAAAATTTTTTAGCCATTTTTTTCATAATCACTCCAAACTTGGAAACAACCTTCAGCTGGTAAATGCATAGACAAACGGTAGTATACCTATACAAATGGACTACTGCTCAGTGATAAAAAGAAAGGAACCGTTAATACACACAGCAACTAGTATGAATCTCAAATTCTAACTGAAAAAAAAGGTCACATGTTGTATGATTCTATTTACATGACGTTCTGCAAACTACAGAGACAGAAAACAGATGAGTGGTTGCCAGAGACAGAGGGTAGAGTGAGAAGTTGACTTCAAAGACACACAGACAATTTGGAGAATGATTGAAATATACTATATCTTAATTGTAATGGTGGGTACATGACTAGATGTGTTTGTAGAAATTCACAAAAGAACAAAGTTGGAGGCCTAGCACTTCCCAATTTCAAAACTTGCTACCATTTACAATAGCACCAAAAGATATGAAGAATTATGTATCTTAAAAAGGGGTGAATTTTACTGTATGTAAGCTATTTCCCAATAAAAGGGTGAATTTGACTGTATGAAACTATGCCTCAATAATTTTTTAAAGTGTGATGTCCATCTCTCATAGAATAATATCTAGAACCATGTCTGGTCCATAACAGATGCTTAATAAATATTTTTTGAATGGACACAGTCATTATTGTTAGAACTGACTTTTTGTTCTTGCAGTGGCTATTATTTCTATCTTCTCAAAACCTCCCTTCTCCCTCTGGGACTAGCCCCCTCCTCGCTGACCACAGTGATCAGGCCAGTCTGAGCAGGTGACACAAGTCTGGAAAATCAGAGTCTCAGAGTCTTCCCTCAGGACTTTTTTCTTCCTTTCTGGAAAGAAGATGTATACCAGATCAGCCTGAAGCAATGCCTCTTCCTATGTAAAAAAGCTGGTCCCAGAGCCTGTAGCTAACATGAGAGCAAGAAAAGCTGAATGGGGTTGAATCTCAGACCCAGATATCCTGAGACCAGACCCACCTCTACCCTTTCCTAAATCTGGTTACATGAAACAGCAAAAATCCCCCCCCCCTTTAAGTAAAACTCATTTCCATCATTTGCGACCAACGAGTCTTGAAAACCAGTGACAACAATAATAGTAAAAATAATAACAGGCAACAGGTATCAAATGCTTACTCTCTGCCAGGCGCAATCATTGACTTAAGAATCTTCACCACAACTCCATGAGTTTGGCACTCCTTTTACCCAAATTATCTAGATGAGGAAACTTAAAGAGGTCAAGTGATTTGTCTAAGGTTATACAATACGTTTAGCCATACGGCATCGTCTCAGTCCATTTTGTGTTGCTACAATACCTGAGGCTGGGTAACTTATAAAGAAAAAAAGGCATATTTGGCTCCTGGCTCTGCAGGCTGGGAAATGCACAAGGCCCAGTGCCGGCTTCCATTCTGCACCGGGGGGGGGGGGGGGGGGGGGGGGTGGTTCTCATGCTGTCTCAGCAAGGCGGAAGGTCAAAGGGGAAATGGACAGGTGCACAGAGGGGCACGTCCTGGCTTTACAACAACCCACTCTCAAGGGAACTAATCCATTCCAGAATAATTTTAGATTTATAGAAGAGTTGAAAAGAACAGCACAGACAATTTGGGGATCATATTTCAACATGAGTTTTGGTGGGAACCAACCCCATCCAAACCATGATAGATACCATTTATTTTCTACACTTTAAGCTGTTTAAGGATAAAACGTTGAACTCCAAAACTGGTTTAAAGCGGTGGTTCTCAACTGTGGCTATATGTTAAAATCACCTGGGTTGCTTAAAAAGCAAATCCCATGGGTCAGTCCATGCCTTGGACCAACCCAGGCAAAATCTCTGGGTTGGGCCCCAAGCGTCAATACTTTTTTAATGCTCCCCAGGTGATTCCAATGCATGGCCAGGGCCAACAACCCCTGATGCAAAGACTTAGAGCTGTCATTACCACCGATGGCACCTCCTGCATCTTCCCACCCCCACCCTAAAGGAGAATATATGAATAAAAATGTGCTTGGCTTTTCACAATTCCCAGAATTAAATTTGGATCTGAGTTAAAGTACTTTCAAAACAGAAAAGTAAGACTTCTGTTCAGGTGTTTCTTAGGGAGAAAAATATAGAGGTATTCTACGTTGATTTTATAGATTGTTGTTTATTTGGACCACAAAGGGAGTTAGTCAGAACAGGACAGCCTTAAACCTTATTAAGC